>NW_026865957.1:0-406952 GCF_026571515.1 Ruditapes philippinarum
AGTCATTTCGCTAAACATTGATTTAATCATCTTTGTAAGGGATATGGATATCATAAAGCATTTATTAGAAAAAAAATGTAATTTTAAACCAAATGGAGCCAGCGTACCACGACCTTTTTTAATTTTTAAGGACACAATAATTTTAATGAAAAAGAAACTCATATGTTTTTCTTGAAGATAACAATTTCTGTAAAGCGGCTCCTTTGCATGACACATTGACATAGTTGAGGCTATATATATATATACAATATTACGTATTGAAAATCATGAATTTTACGTGGTCTCGAGATTCTGTTTTCAAGGTCTATATAATAATAAATTATGACGAATTACGAGTATAAAAGAGAAAAATATTACCTGATGATGCGCTTTTCAAGCGTTTGAGGATTTCAGTTTTATATCGCTCTAAATATGGCCAAGAACATAAGTCGTCTGACGCACTTTCGCTCGGTTGCGGCATTTCCGGTACCGGTGTGTGGTTCAAAGTCTTTATTTGTTCCTGCGATACCTGGTCACCAGACGAAGAGCTAGGTACAGGATCGTCAGGCGTTAGCTCTGAACTAGCATCGTATAATGAAGTATAAGAGCCTTCTTTTTCAATGTCAAAGTCATCTTCTTGCACTTTTGGCGCATTGTCTTCTCCCTGACGACGGCGTCTGTTGCGCGAGCGTGGTGTATCACGTGATCCGTTTGGCGTTTGAGGAACAGGACCGTGAATTTCTTCGTACATTTTATCGATGATTCTTTCCATTGCTGTATTTCTATGAAAATAAAAACCAAATTTACTAACAGTTACTTTTTTTTTAGCTTTCCCGCCCTGGTCCCGTACATTGCTTTATTGTTGTTGTTTTTAAATGATATCTTAGAATAATTTGGTATCCACAATATAAGTTTAACAAACATGTGAATTTGAAAGAATATTTTAAGTGATGCATATGTTATTTCTGGAATATATGGGAAAAAAACATTATTTATATGCATAAAATGAGTTAAAATAAAGGAAACATATTAATTTCATCGAAAACAGACCTTTCGTCATTTTCATCTGAACTATCGCTAATTTGAGCCACATACGTTCTTCTGGCTTCTGATTGCTTCTTCCGACGGCGTCTCTTCCAGCGATTGTAGCGTTTATCAACCATTGCTTCAAAACAAAACTGTTGGCCAGACGGTAACGATGGATCTGATAGACACACAATTTATATTCATTTTAGAATTAAAATTATGTACCAATTTTCGAGCGAATTTTATTATGCGCATTCATTTTGAATACTTAAAAATATCTTTGATAAAATGAGATAGCGATATTTTTTCCTATCTTTTCATACATAAATTCTTCTCTTGTTGCATTAACAAGAACAAAATAAATTATGTCCTTTATTTTTATTCGATATCCGTTTCACATTAAACTCTAGTACATGTACATGTGTATCGATATTAAAGATAATTGACAGAATTCCTAAGGGTTGTTCAAACACATTTTATGATATGAATTTGTAAATTAGCAAAAAAATCATAGAATATCAACAATACCGTTTTGATTTATAACTTTAGTTCTCTGCAGACGTTTAAGGAAGGTGTCGCATCCTTCGTCAACTTCCGGTGACGTGTTCAACACGGGTTCGTTATCACCATTAAATGAGACCCACTGTGAACAAGGGGTGTCACGTTCCGGCACTATCATTGTTGACGTCAGCGTACTGTAAATCGTGAAAAAAGGCATTACGTTTAATGTATATTTCATAATTTTATAAATTTTATAAATATATATTTATATAAAATAAATATTTATTTGTAAATGTGGGAAGCCATTTGTTCCTGTTCAAGACAGTTTGTATGAGGGATCTTATTAATTAACTTCATGGCCTGTATAACACAAATATTTCTATGAAAAATAAATTGTGAAATGGTATTTCAATATCAGCAAATTTCATAGAAAATTAAGTATTGCTTTTTTTCTTAATATAGGTTAATTGTAATATGTGCATGCATGCGTTTTGTGTGCCAATCTTGTTATATAACAAAGGAACGTGTGTGAATACGCCAGTTTAATCAATTCGTAGCCTGCATACAAATTGATTCCCATTACCCACTTATATTGTAATATCTTAGCGGTTAACAAAATGTGGATATCAATTTGCATTTATTATCGACAACGTGACCAGACAAAATCAACCTCAATACCTGTTAACATGACGTACATATGATTTTTTATCTTATTATTAATAATAATTTTATTCATATGTATACAATTATATCATTAACATGTATTGTTATGATGATTTGATTGTTATCTACTTAACGGGTACTATTTCCTTTAATTCATGCCAGGGTTATAAATCGAAATCTGTTTTAAAATCATTATCAAATTCGTATAGGTATATCATATGTTGTGAGTGAAAGGGCCATGTATTCTACAAAAACCTCTCTTTTGTACTGTTCAAACTGTATTCAAAGTAATGTAGGCTTTTGTTCACTTAATCAAATTTCAGCCCTGTTAAATGATAATACAGAGTTCGGTTTAGAAATACGGGAACATATATTCTCAGTGCCATAGAAATTAATTGCTTTAAATGGTATTGGAACAGTAAAACTATTTACGCTTTACAAATATATACAATGACTTATTGTCACATATCTAATAGTATCTGCTTGAATAAAAAAGAACAGAATATAATTATAGAAATTCTTCACCTTCCTATAGACGTTAACAATTATTTCCAACCGACGTTTTAAAATGGAACACAAATTGATTAGCCATTGTCCAGTATGGAGCAAGGCCAGTCTTCAATGCAGTCAAGCCAGGCTCTATATCGCCGGTAGCTATTCAATACTTTGTGTTTTGATATAGTGCATATACCGGTAGTCTAGAATGAGCAGATTTTCCATAATTATTTCTAATTATTTATAACATGCTTGTTATGACATCATGGGCATATTGCCTAATGGAATAAAAGAATAAGCTGCTACTCTAAAACATCGTTGGTTACCCACTGTATTTATTCCGTATATAGATAATGTATAGGTAACAGACGATGTTCTAATATTGACCAAAAAAACTAATATCATTTAGATATTCTTATAAATTTTACTTGAAAAAAAATGTTGATAAAGTTCTAAGTGATTTAGTATCACATACAATATCATGTACACTAATATACAATAATATTTTTTTTTTGTTCTAGAACATTCAAATATCTGCTTTATAAATATATGTAATAATGAATCGTGTATCTCACACTTATCAACAACATTCATATATAATTTCTTTGGTGGTTTGTTGTTGTCCCATATTGAATACAATTGACAACAATAATTTCTTGTATTACAGGCCTTCCATTATAGGCCGATTCATGTTAAATTCACTAAAACTTTGAATGAACTGTTCCAAATTTAAAGCTGGGCAAACCCATTATGAATTTATGATCAATAAGGTTTAAATTATAGAAATTACAGACACATAAAGCCTCAGAAATTAATACATTTTTCTTTCCATAGAAGCGACAAACTTGTGTTTAATAATGTTGTAAAAATAGATTAAGAACATGTTAGATGATAATCACATAAAAGAAATAATGCTGACTGTGCAGTATGTGTGACAAAAGTAAACAAACATGTACTGTATTTAAACTTCCATACAAAATACTAAATCACTATAACAGTACTGATTGTCAAAACAGTAAAAGAAGCAAAGGATGACTCAGTCCTTATAGTCAATTTGGGTCTTTTTGAAAACCGTAACAGTGCACAAAATATAAAAAAGTTGATAAAAAGAAAATAAAGATAAAAGTATTTCTGAAGCTTAGTGGGCCTATAAGGATACGTAAGTTGAAGAGAAAAAAAATCATGTAAACTCCCCCATGCAACTATCCAAACAAACACCCACATCAACTCTGAATACTTATTGTACATCATTTATATGTATTTGTATCATAGTTTGGGGACCTTTCTGTTGAAAATGTGACAGAGTTAAATCGTATACATATACATGCACAGTGCGTTGGTATTAGTTACCCGCACTCCAGAGCATGCCCATTGATTGGTTCATTTTGTCCGGGGTTTACATATTGTGACGATAGAGAAAGGGAAAGCGATGTAAATATCATATTCAGATGCTCGTTCATTGGTTACTTTTTTGTGGGGTTTCATATTGTGGTATCAGGGAACGTGTTTTTATGTTTGACTATGATACAAAAGAGAAAGAACATCAAAACACTCGGTAATCTGATTTATACTCGGGGGCTACGCCCCCTCGTACAAATCAGATAGCCTCGTGTTTCGATGCTCTTTCTATTACTTAATTATTTTATGTTTATGAGGGACCTTTCAAAGTGGTTGTAATATGAAAACGACATAAAAATGGTTTTTAATATGAAAACGACATAAAGAGATTTAAGATTAAATTAATCAACCACCAGCCACACTGTCGACACCCTATTTGAATAGACAAATAGTAGAGATATAAATTAATTAATTGAATGTGTCAATATTTAAGACATAGCGTCAGGATGTATATCTTTTCCCCTATTTACCTATTTTACCTCTAAATCCAGTTCTCGTTCGGTTCTTAACATATTTTTAATGAAGTCACTGTGGCATAAATGTATTAATACTATGGAGAATACTAGGATGAATTTCGTGTTAATATTTATAAAAACGTCATTTCCTATGTTATAAATTATGTCACTTAATATGATTCAGAATCTAACAATGTTTCCATTGTTTTACCATAGTCGGAAAATATAACCATATCACTTTTAAAATGGAAGGGAAACTAAGTTTTAATCCATTTGACATGTAAAAACGTAAGACCTTATAAAAAGGGTGTATTTTTACTGAATGTAAAGAAGTATGAAACTTTTATGTCGGTTTATACTTACTAAACCACGCATGCGCCTGGCGCAATCTGTACTTGTTTATTGTGCATTTGTTCCTTTTTCCGGCTCATACAAAATTGAGTATTCGTCTTTAAGCGTATCTAAAACCGTTTATTATTATATTTTGCTTTGTTTTGTTGTTTTTGTTGTTGTTGTTTTGTGATAAATAGCTGATGCTAGGTATCGTTTCTCCCAACTATTACTATCGTCCACACAGTAAGGCCAAAGAGCAAAGTACAGAAATGCTTATCTCAAAATTAGAGAATGTTCATGTCCAATATCCATAAACTTATTTTGTTAAAATGAAAATACTGTTGACTTTAGCCAAACAGTGTTTCGTTAAAAGAACACATGTCCTCGCCGTATATTTAGTGCACTAAATCAAATAATAAATCTAAATCCAATAAACAAATATCTCCAGAAATGTATTTCGTATTTCAAATCCAACATATCATAAGCATTGATATTAACACAATTCCTTTCTTGAAAAAGAATCATATATTCCCTAGACACGGGCTATATGTTGTAACGCAAAACACTTAGTTGGGCTAAAAGACAGAAATATCCTTCCGCGTTAAGTAATTACTTCTAATCACGCTATTTTATAAAACTTCACATTTACGTTCACAACGTTCTCAAATGCAAAAAAGATTCAATCATTTAAGTGGCATACTGCCTAATTTCAAAGTTGGGAGAAATAGGTTATTAGAGAACGCCTAATTCTAACAATACTGGTTGTTCAATTCCGACGCCGACTAATTTCCTAGATGATTCTCCATATATTTTTATCAAACGTTATTCACTTTTATTTCGTTCTGTACAATTCAAAATGACGATTAATATATTTAATGATATGTTTTTCAAAATTAGATTCTTAAAATGAAAGCACACCGCTACTTACACATTTTAGCGGAGCTTTTCTCAATTGAGTGGAATTATTTAAATTAACGTCATGATTTAGTCAGTGTTTAGTCTAGTCTATTGATCGCACTTGTTTTGTATACATTTCCAAAAACAATATTTTAAAAACATTTCTTCCCGTTCTTTTAATCCCATGAAAAATATCCAATAAAAATGAATCAACGTTCAAAAGTTCGCATTATTACAATAAGCAAATATTTAAATTGCTATAAAAACTAAATTTGCGAACGATTTAATCTCCGGATAGACAATTTAAATATTTTTCACCGATCGCCCCACACAAGGGAACGGTTAAGTAATTTCACTTTATGATGTAGATAATAGTCCTAACACCAGTTTTAACCTTTTCTCAACAATAGAGCCCGTCATTTTCATTGCAACGCTCGAAAAATGGCAATGAAAGCCTCCAAATAACACCGAATAGGTCCGTCTTTTTAAATGAGCGTTTTACCTCGCTTTTCTCTTTTTTCATTTTCAATATCAATTGATTATCGATCGGCCTTCAGTAAATAATGCTCGACTACCATTCCATTATTTACTCCATATAATGTAGTTGTCAGTTTTGAATTAATTGCTTGAAATACGAGATTCCAGTATCCTTGATGTCACGTGATCAATAAAAGTGAAAATATACAATTGAGAACAAAGCTCCATTGTCAACAAAATATGTAAAGAAAAGTACGATTTTTCTCAAAACTGTAATTAATACTTTTCTCGATAAAGTGTTGAATCATATTTTGATCTTTTTAAGATTAATAAATAATTTTATTATATACTTATAAATGAAATATTGAGAAACATTGATGAAATAAAATGCGTATTTTCATTTTCCGTATTTTCTCTGTAAAAATTTATTTTTCACTGCAGTGAAACATATTTTCCGTATTTTCACTGGTGTCTTGCCGAACTACTTTCTTTTAAATTCTGCCAGTACACAAAATTTAAGGGAAAGTATTTCAAATTTTATCGCAAAAAAGAAAAATATATATATATAATAAACAAAAAATTCAAGTTTTTTCTATAAATACATGATTTATTTTCATCTTGTGGCATGAAAATTACCATATTTCACTCGTGGCTTCCGCCACTCATGAAATATTTATTTTCATACCACTCGATGAAAATAAATAATGTATTTATAGAAAAAACTTGAATTTCCTCTATGGATTTTATGTATCAATATTTTCTCAAAACTAATTGTTAAGATTTTGAAAAAGAAGACTTAAGCTAATACAGAAGACCGGTTGGGGCATTTAACTATGAATTTAATTATGAAATTGAAATCGCAAATACATCAAGTTGAAATCGAGAATTCATAAAAATGAACTTAATTAAATCCGTGAAGTTTTACATCGAGAATTCATGAAAATGAAAATATGAATTCGTGGTGATGAAATCGTGAAGATGAAACCGTAAATTAATGATGTCACCACCGGCGATTTTGGTTTTTCACTACCAATGATATTCCATAATGACATATCCCCCGCTTTTATTTTTCCATTACTTCTTGGCAATAAAAATCCTTACGGTGTCTTTGTTAAAAAAGCCCATTCAATTATATAACAATTAAATAAACAATTAACATTTGAATGTCTTAAAGCAGCATGCCTCCAAATTAATGCTAAATATATTTAAATGTAAAACATTGTACATTAAACAAAGAACGTAATTTACACATTGCAAATGGCACATTCATTACAATATCCAAAATAGCCCTGACTGCCTCACACAGTGGAAATATGGTGATAAATACTGAAAAATCAGTCGCCAATAGCACAGTACATGCAAATTATTCTTGAATCTTGAATCGTATGACTTTTCTTAAAATCTTAAGTACATTAAGCTCAAGTTTGATAGTCTTGAAATAGTTTTTGCTCATCTGGAGGCATGCAGCTTTAAAAGAAAGAAAAAACGGTCAATATGAGAATAAGTTTTTACCCTACCTTTTTTCAACAAATTCTATTTCATTATGGCTATAAACTTCAAAAGAGTATTCTATTAGAAGCATGCACTTTAGAATTGCCAGTCATATTACTTACATGTCATGTTTTATGATCTCACTTCCGGTGCAGTTGTCGTCTGATGAAGTGTTTTTAATTTTCTGTTGATCGCAATTTTCTTCTGTTGAAACAGACACGCAGACGTTTTTAGTAGGGTTCAAGGTCGTTGACGAATCAAAGCACGTGATTGTAGTATCATTTTCACGACTTTGTTGCCATTGTGACAAGTCCAGTTGTTTAGACAGCTCAATGTGTATTGCGTTTTTTGTGTTAACTTTACTTATTTTGTCAGCTTCTGTGTCCGTCAAAGATTTTTCAGCACTGATTGTGGCATTGTTATCAATATTCGTCACTGTGTCGCTTCTGCTACGCTGCAAGTCCGGAGGTATTTCCTCCTTTTTAGCTTCGTCTGTACAGGGTTTCAATGCGCCGACCGGAAGTTGAAACGAATCAGATTTTTTGTTTTCCGGAGAGTTGCTTGTTTTTGACTTTGAACCTTTTTTGCTTATTGGAGGAAGGTGAAGGTCAGTGTTGCTGCTTGGTGTAACCTTATCACACAAATTGGCTGAAATAAATATAGTTGAATGAACTCATTATCTTTACTGAACGGGTTTTTCCCCAAGACTGTTCCCATTATACAATACAATACAATTTTACAAAACAAATAGCCTAAATAACCTTATTGCAAATGAAAAGTGTTTATGATGTTTATAGCAAAAATCAAATACATGTATTGCATAATTTTATGTAAATGAGATCAGACATCTAAAAATGCACTCAAGATTTATTTGGCTAAAATTTTTATCATTCATCGTTCGTTCGTTTATATCATTGTCTTGCCATTAAAGCCAGCACTCTTTTATGGGAACTAGACATTGCGCCTGACATCACGCTGCAGTCAGTGGGCTAGTTTACATTCCCAATAAACCCCCCATAGCGAATTAAAAAATTAAAACAAGAATCTCCCCTCCAATACATATATGTCCCTAAAATTATGGTACTTAAAACAGAGACACGTTAATAAAAGGAAGTGTACCGTTTATGAAACGAGTCTAACAAAACTGAATATAGGTAATTATATACATTTTATCAGTGTATATTATATGTCTCTGATTTTATCAATGTATGAAAGTCTTTGGTCGATTGTTACGATAAATTGCTGGAATTATCAGCAATTAAAGCTTTACCATTTTTCCAAACGCGGCATTTAGCTCATTTCGCACATTAGACTTTGCCAAATAGAATATCAATGGTACCGTGTTGAAATCATGGAGGGCTTGATTAATATTTTACGCTTCAATAACGTCTTGATTTATATTTGCAAAAACAATTGTACAGATAGAGATCGAGTAAAACTAGAATTATTAATTGACTGTTTCCTTAATTGGCTCTATCGCAGACGGCACATCGTATCTACCCGACACCTCTTCCATGGGCGAGAATCGATTAATAAAAACAGTCGCAGTCTGAGATACAAATATTATCTCAAGAAAAAAATCTTCATATCAATAAATACTGAAAAGTACGCCGCATTTCCAATCAATTTTATTATAGTAAATTGAGCATATTCAAACAGATACGTTGGACCAATTCAATACCTACATTCCGCGATTTTTCCTTTTCGTACTTTATCATCGATTTGTCATTCGAATCAATTAGAAAACGATAAAGTACCACTCCATGGTTTATTTGAATTCTTGTTTGTTTTATGGAAATAATTTACCTGTACAATTCTTATTTGGACGCAGTCTTGTTTGACAATGGAAAGTATAATTATTCAGTAAGACTTAGCTATTTCACTTAGCAAATACAAGTCTAAGAATAAGCAATTCTATCAGAATAGAAATTGTTTCAAACTGAAAAAGGCCAATTCATTTTATTTGGGCAAATAGAAAAGCTCTTTATAGAATAGACTTAAGATAATCATTTTTAAAGGCACATTATGCCTCAGAAAGTTATTCTTTCTTTAGAAAGGGCAGACATGAGTTTTATATAATGTTTAAGTAATCTGTTTTAGAGCAAGGTACATGCTTATCACCTGAAGTCAGAAGTGACGAATATCAGAATATTTGCCATAAAAGTAGCAAAATGTAAACAAAGTAGTATTTTGACTTCTATACAAATACTAAATCAATATAACTTTATTAATTGCTATAAAGCAACAAATGTGAAAAAAAGATAATTGGCAAATTAGTTACTTTTTGGAAACTATAACAGAATATCAAAATTAAACAAATTTTGAGAAAGAAAAATAAAAGCATTTCCGAGACAAACTGAGCCGTAAAATAAAAAAAACAAGGAGTTGGTAAAGTGTAATGTGCGAAATGAGCTAATAACAACCGGGCAGGATTACTTTATGTGTACTACAAATTTAGTGAGCATTTAGCTGTTACTTTAAGCATGATAGATAAAACTCAATTTTGACCCTACCACTTACAATATCCAAAATTTACATTCTGGTATATATTTTATAATATTTATACATATCTTGAAGATCTAATTGATTAGACGATTGGCTTATAAATACGTACAATAATCTTGTGCCTAATCTTTGAAATGATGACATCATATTTATTCATAATGCCTCCAACATGTTATTATTATCTTCTTTTTTTTTACTTGATGCAGTTTCAAAAATACTCAGTCGCCATACTAGTATACAATTACATGAACTCTCTTTTGCTC
Source organism: Ruditapes philippinarum (assembly GCF_026571515.1). Classification (NCBI taxonomy): domain Eukaryota; kingdom Metazoa; phylum Mollusca; class Bivalvia; order Venerida; family Veneridae; genus Ruditapes; species Ruditapes philippinarum. The sequence continues at coordinate 10,484 of NW_026865957.1, forward strand.
GTTTCGCTCTGTTGGAAATGCATATAATTATAGAGGATGGAAGTCAAAATTCTACTTGTTACTTGTTTACAATATGCTACCTTAACGACACATTCCTTCACGTTCATTGCTACAGTTGTTAAACGTTTAACGTGCTCTTAATCCATTATTAAAACATTATTAACCATGTGTTTGACATTTCAAAATAAATAAACTATTTAGATTTCTGGGGCATAATGTGTGTTTAAAGTATCTAAATTTCTTACCATTATCATGTTTTGCGTTTTGCGAATCATTACTTTTTTCAACATTCTTTGTGTTAAATTTAACATTTCTCATAACATAATATTCGTCCAACAGCTCCTGACTTCTTTGTTCTTTTCTTTGTATTTTTTCTTTCAATTTTGTTAAGTTGACAATACGTTTTCCTTCCATTCTTATCTCTCGCCGTTTTTTCTTTAAGCGGTCTTTTTCCATCTTTAAACGTTTCTTCTCTGCGTGCAACTGCAAGGAACTTCTGCACATGTCCACGTGTTCTGATAATCTGATCTGCTGTGTACTTTGGTGTTCCTTACATGTGTCATCTTCATTTTGATATGGTACATGCTGTATTGAAGTATGCCGATCCATTATAGAACTTAACCTAAAAAATCAGTTAAAGATCCTGTATGTTTTGTGATTGATATTGTTACTGCCTGTATACCACACTTGCAAAAGAATATATATGTATATAATTATGCAAATAAAACAATTTTCAAACATCCAAGAATATGTAAAATGTGTACTGCAAATATTTGTGCACATTATATGTAATCAATAAATTGCATGCATTCATTTCTTATTGGAAAATTTGACTTGGAATTTATAGAAAATAACTTTCTTATTACCTCCCTTTATTTACATGAAATGTTAAATTGGGTAATATCGTTATAAATAATGCTTATTGGAACTTACAATATTGACAAATCTTAATTTGAGGATCATATTTTTAAAATAAAACCATGAAAAAATTGTGTTACATCTCGGCTATTAGTCATAATATCTGAAGTTTGACGAAAAGGACCGAGAATGTGCAGTTGCATAAAAAATGCTCAAAATTGTAACCAAAAGAGTGAAAAAAAATCTCTTTCTAGGGACACACAACTGAAAAAAAAGGATTGTGACCCCAAAAGTATTTTCATTAATTTGTTTCAATCATAATTATTTCTCTTTGGCCATACAAAGTGTAAAAATAATTATTTACCGCTTTTTGAATGTGTTTAAAACTTCCAGTATTCCCGAATGAATGAATAAATAAGAAGTGTGTGTGTGTGGGGGGGGGGGGCACAAAACAGGAAACATAGTAATGACCTGAGTTAGACTCAGCCTTCTGATCTCTGGGTTGAGAGACAGTCTTCTTAATCACTAGGCAACCGCTTCCCTTACTTTCATTTGTAGACTATTAAAGAAGTTATAAAAGGGGTAAATAAATTTTAATGGGGTTCTAAATAGAAGGTTTAATACATGCATTAGTAATTTTACTTTTATATTGATCATTAATTATATTGAATAACGCATTAATACCGTTTATGTAGGGTAACTCGCGTTAGTTCCTCCTCGATCACACGACCTTCACATTTGACACAATGGTGCTGAGGCTGTTTCACAAAACCAGGATTAAAGTCACGACTCTGCTTATACACAATTTATAATAAATGAAATATAATATATAAAGACTATCTTTTAGAATATTGGTTAAGTCTTGGAAACAATTTTCTATTTACTTTTTTGTTTAGCTTGTTTAACGACAGCATTTGATTCTATAAATTATAATTTATTAACCACTTAGTCCAATTACATACCTGGCATACATAATTATATACAAAAACGTCTAAATAGTAAAAAAACTTGAACTTCCTGTGATTGTACTTGCTTTTGGAAAGCGAGATAATGCTTCTGGAAAATGATGGAACGGTGTAAGCACTAGTTATCTCTCTTTAATTATAAGCAAAGATAAACTTAGCAGAGTGATTAATTAAGTCATTTTGTTGTTTACTTACATAAGATTGCTGTCCTTGCTCTAGTCTTTCCGGGCATATAAGCCTTTGGCCACCTACCACAACTCCTTCCAGACTAGGTAAGAAGTTGATGGGGCTTGGAGGCGGGTTGTCAGGGGAGTGACTTAACGTCCTATCTTCAACAGAGTCCAATAAGTCACTCTTCTGTACTTTAATCTGAAATAGATGTGTAATGTTTGAATTCCTCGCAGGAGACTGTGCAATATCCCTCACCCCAACTTTTGTAAAAGTTTCTTTTCTTGATGTCATATGAGGGAAAATGTTTCAGTTCAATATCTCATTGCATACATAATACATGCATCAAATATTTACACAGCTATGATTTTTACATAGTAATTTACGAACTTTTCAACATTGTCAGGGCTTTCAACATTTAAATTTCTTAAAGTAATAGTAATCTATTCTTTAAAATATTTGCATAGGAAATGTGAGTAATAAATCATTAAAAAAATTGCCAAAAAGCGTTCCAATAAAATAACTATAAAACAACATACTGTAGCTTGCGAACGGTCCTCGACGTCCCACATACCGTGCAGACGAGGTTTTGAACCGACCACACAGAAATCGGGGGCGACGGCCGATTTAGTGCGAGATATTTCCTTGTCGGCAAATTCACAGTCTTTCAAACGGACGGGCGTGGTGGATAGCGACTGAAATGTAAAGACAAAATTATTGCTTGAAAAAGTTTAGGGGAAATCGTCATTAAGAAATCAAAGGAAACATAAATCAGAACACATACATCACAATCTAGAAACCAGACCACATCTTATGGAGAAAATGCTCGACAACCCGGCCAATAGCATGCGTTTTTCGACTGACTTATATTGTAGTGTTAGGTTTGCGGAAACATTGTGCCTTTATAAACGATATATATTGTTTCTTTGCATACAAAAACATGGTTTCTTTGTATTCTTAAGGACACTTTTTGACAATATATAACTTATTGAGCTTTTATGAATATTTAAGCATGTTATAAGAATGCTAAAACTTAACCACAAATAACTTGGTTTTAATATTACATGTATATACATATATGTATATATAATAATACGTGTTGTTTGTTTGTTGTTGTTGTTGTTAGTGGTGGTGGTGTTGCTGTTGTTGTTAATTATTATTATATAATAATTATTATTATTATTACTATTATTATTATGAAATTATTTTCATTTACAGTGCAACCTCCATAGAGCGGCCCTCTATATATGACAACCACCATTTACAGCAAAGAGTTTCAATTTATCCAACATAGAATTTTTACCACTCTAGAGCAACACCATTCAGCAACAATAAAACTATTTGTCTACCATAGGGTGTTTGCGCTGCAGAGGCTATACTGTATTTACTGGCCAAGCTAGCTATTTTATATACATGTATTTACATCACCTTTGAAATGGGACTGTCTGACTCTCTTCCGTCACATAATAACATTGTGGACCGGGGTATCGGGCTTGAAACCGGCGAGGCAGTCAGTGTAACTTCCAGTCTTAGATCTATGATGCCAAAGGATGTTTGTCTGCTCAGGTTACTTCGTTTGTTTGGAGAAATACATTTTGTCTGCAAGAAATAATCAATTTCAAAAATGCTTCTAAAACATGATTAGATCTGAATATGCACAAGAGCGACTATAGTTTAAAGCTTATATACTGGATTATAGCATAAAGATTAGATCTATATAGGTCTGTAATATTTTGCACGTGGATGATTTGGCTGGTAGGTTTCTTACAACTGCATTTTTAATTTAAATTGTCATTGTGATATAATATCAATAATATAATAATATTAATAATGTAATATCAAGGGAGAATTCAAGATCTGGGAAATAGTTCATGGGTTGGAACTAAAATAACGGAGCTAAACACATGTGAGCAGCCACTTAAATGTAGCAGTCTTACATTCGAGTCCCTGTCAAGCAACTTTCCCATCTTACCACGTAATAACCCGGTAAATGAAACATTGACTCGGCTTCTTTTGAAGATTTTTTCTCCTTCGCCGTAGCTAGATATATCTAGGCATGAATCCAAGATATTTTTATCAGATAAAGGGTTGCAATATTTTGACAATGGTCAATATGTACATATTTTTCAGACAGTCTGTGGCATTTTACTAGTTTTCCACAGATTGTCACGAGTCAAATGTTTGCTTATTTTGACTTGTTTTTGTGTGATCTCACTTAAAAGCGTAAGTTGAAATCCAAATTAAAGAGGGTTTTGACATACAAGTATTCAAAGCCCGGGGTCATGACAACGTCGCCCCCCCCCCCTCCCCACCACCACTACCCCTCATGATTGTTAATTAAAAGGCTATTTTTCTGTAGAAAAGGAAAACGTTAAACTTGGCTTATCAGTTACTGTAAAAAATATTAACTCCTACCTGAAGCCGTTTTCTATTAAGAAGGGAGCTGGATGAAGACCCACATGTTCTGAGCGAGACTGGAGAGTTACATTCTGCGACAGTTGCTGTCGTCATCTCACTTCCAGTCTAACCCATAACAGGTTAACACGGGTTTTAACGCAGAAAACTTTTCATTACACCATTTTCCCTGTTCTGCACGGAACTATATTAAAGACGTCATTGACGTTACTTAGTGACGACGCCTGCGACGTAGTCAAACGTTTGACATCATAATGTTGCTTTTGAGTTATCAAATTTTTTGTAAAACTGATAATGAAAACTTAATTTGATGACGGTAACATATAAAGAAAATACATGTCGATAATATATAAAAAAAATCAACACAAAAGCAATATTTTGTTCTTTTCTACCCTAATGTGCGGATTTTTATTAAAAAAAAAATAGACAGACGCATAAATTCTTGCTTGTGTCGCGAAATAAGTTTTAAAAAAGTCGGAAGCTGTCCGAAGTTGTTTTAGTTACAATTTCAGTATTTTTAATGGAAAATCGCGATTAAATGCTGTACAGAAGCTGAAAAAAGAGTCTTTTAAGTAAGTTAATAAATATTTGATATTAATACTAAATGATGATTTTAAAGAAATTTATCATAATTGGATAACATAGTTTGTAAACCGTATGGAAAACGAGAGAGTGAAGTCAACAGATTTCGGATATTGGTATTTTTCTGTCTAAAAGGGACAATTTGGCGAATAAAATGTAAAACTACTGCTTTTGAACAAAGCATCTATAAAGAACATGTCTGCAGACCATATAATGATTTAAAATAAAGCAGTTACTTTATGAGAAATCGACAAGTAAATCAACAGTTTAACAGTTTGTGCTGACTTTTTTCTTCACTATAAAATTTAGTTCTGGCTTCCAAAACTTTATAAGCCGCTTTTTATCATTTTTGTTTTTCATCTGATGCGGCATTAAAGTTTTTGATTAGACCTGTTACGAAACCTAACCAGAATAACATAAGATGATTTATTCTTGTTTTTCACTTGCAAATACACTTGACCTAATCAATTCTTGTGCATTTTACGATAAAACAATTATTTTAATATCATTCTATACCAATTAAAGTATCAAAATATTAATACCGTCATTAAAATTGCCTATTTAACTTTAAAATATCCATTTACGCCGACTACAGTCGGCCATGACATTCAGCTGCCACGCGAGACCTCGTATGACGTCATTCGCGGGAACAGATTTGAATAGAGTCGTGTACTATATTTAGAACATTTTGTTGACATGATTTTGATATTTTTATTCAAGATAATGTTTTTATTTATTTTCATTAATTTTTTAGTACTTAAATACGATTTTATTGAATATAAAAGTCAGTAAATCACCTTTTTCAATATCTTTAAAAAAGTAATAAATTTATAAAAATATTGGAGGCACATGGGTTCATATAGGTCAATCTCGTAATCACGTGGTCAAACATTTTGGCAATATGGCGGCAAAGTGCCGAAAATTTTACCTGTCGAAAACTATTAGGTAGTTTATGTTCGTAATAAGATTTTTATTTGTCCATCCTTGGCTTATCAACAGATTATATATAGTTTTATCAAGGTATGCTTCACTTTACTTCATGGCATGTTCGATGAATAAATACGAGCGTGTCAGATTCCTGGCACGATTATTGGTGAACTTTCCCTACGGGGTTATCTTCAGCGTTCACGTCATGTCATAGTATATAAACAGGTACGCTGAAGACCTTAAGCTATATAAAATTAAATAAAATGACTATGTTTTGTGTTTGTCTTTTTAACTTGTCCAAAAGACATACAAAGTCTACTAATTTGGCAATATCCTGTAATTGTCCCCCGGAGACTTATCTATTTCTTCTACTGTAAACAATGGCAAACTTAACTTTCAGTGTTGATCTTGATTACACAGACGCTTTCTTCTACACATAATTTATGTAAATTTCACTTTTATTTATAATTTAAAATCCGATTATCCTGAGACATCAGCAATGCTTGTATATTTAATTTCCCAAAAGCCTTTTCTTTTTATAAAATTTGCTGTACTTTTGTGATTTTCAAAAAGTTACGCCTTGGCTAATTACCTGAACTACAATGTACCTTTTTTCTTTGGTTGGTTTTAAGCAATTACCAGTTAAACATAAAAAAGTGTTTCTGCCAGACTAGAATATTGGGGTCATTTGGTTTAAACATATTTATTTAAGCTCAATTGCGAAACAAGATCTTGAAACTTATATTAATCACTTTGAGTTCGCTTCATGGAACCAACCAGTTCTGGTGTCATTTAACATGATTTAATTGTGACCCTCTGTCTAAAAATATTGGGGGTGATATATAAATAAGAAAGTGATTAGTCATATGGGCTAATATATATTTGCTAGCCAAAAGTTATAGCCGTACGTAAGTCACGTTGAGGCTAGACATACTGCATTTTTAAAATAGATAACTTTAAACAATAATGAATAATTACGAATTATTACGCAAACTTGTGTTTCTAAAAGAAGATTTTATTGAATATCATGAAAATTTTATCAATTACAGTAGATCACGGATCAGTTAAAAGTACGACAGAAAATGTGACTGAATCAGTTAAAAACTTATAGATAAACACAGGTACCGGATACAAATAAATTTCAGATAATCAAACAATAATTGCCAATATAAATGGGATGGCACTAAAAACAGAGGTTTAAAAGACATTTAAAGTTAAGGTAGATTATGAATGTGTCTTTATAAGAAAAAACACTTTGAAAATTTCAATGCATGAAATTATTGCATCAGAAATGCAAGAAATTTACATGTATTTAGCTTCACTACCTAGGATAATATAAGAACATGTATATGTAAATCTCATCAATTTAAATAACAATATGGTATTCGATTTTGTTATTGATCAAATGGCAAAAGTAAAATAGTCACTGTTTTTTATTTAAATGTCATAAAGTCTGAGAAACACAATATGTATTTTGAATAATTTTCATTTTCAGATTACTGTTAATACAAGTGTAATGTGATGCTAGATACATGTAAGATGTTTTAGATGAGCAAACAGTTTATTTAAACTTCAAGACAAATAGGATGGAACAGTATACAATATTAGGAAGAGTTGGGGAAGGAGCTCATGGCATTGTGCTGAAAGCAAAACATATTGAGGTAATTTTATTGTCCATGATTTATATGAACTGTATATGATCATTAGAGACTGTATTTTTAATGCCAGGTGCTTTAAATCACTAGTGGTTACAGCTAGGTCTGCTATATTTAAATCATATGACTGCAATGATTTTGAATTGAGCAAGTGAGGTATATTGAAGCTGTCCTGTCAGGATTATGTTAGGTTTTTGGCATCACCAAATAGGGATAGGGGGCCATCTGACTCTAAACAAAAAAAAAACAACAACAATAGAGTTCATTGGGTAACAATAAAGTAAGTGGTCATTGGCCCTCTATTAAACAAAGGAAAATAAGGAGAGCATTTCGTAGAGAGCTTTCTTGTCAATCCTGGAGCAATTTATGTATTCCAATTTTGTTTGTAAATATGGAAGAAGAAATGAATATTGTTTAAACCAAAAGAAAACAACACAAGAAATGGCCCCTTATTCCATTTCGGCCAGACAGCCATCCTACTTACGTGATCTTTAACAAGTAAACTACAATTCTGCCATATAACATAAACTTTATAACAATAAAAACAACAACAACAAAAACAAAACAAAAATCATAAGAGTGAGTTTTATGTGGATTGAAACTGTCAATAATTCTCTTGTGCAGTCAACTAAAATTGATTAACATTGGTAAAATTGGAAATATAGACAAAGGATATGTTAAGAAATCTTTGTTTGCCATATGCAATTCATGGTTTTAGTTGAAACTAATTGTTGTTTCTTTTTTATCTTTAATTTTTTTACTTACAGAGTGGTGAAGTTGTTGCTCTTAAAAAAATACCTCTGAGGAAATTAGAAGATGGTATTCCAAATACTGCACTCAGGTAGGATTTGTCATAGGGATGATACAGTCACATTTTGTCCTATACATTTGTTTTATAATAGAAAGTAATATTCACCTATAAGAAATACTTTTCGTTCAAAGCTTTGTTTGACCAGCAGCACAACAGTAATGATGATGAGTTCAAAACTCCAAATGATTTTCTCCTATTTCATACATTACTCAATGACTGTGTCAAGTTTAAAACAAAATACCTATAAACATGTCTTTACTTTAAAGAGACCCTATGGAGCTTTTTTTTTGACGAAACTGATCCTCATATTCTTTTCATGATTTGTTTTGGCATCACAGTTAATTATTTTTTATTTCAGGGAAATCAAAGCATTGCAAGAGATTGAAGATAATCCATATGTAAGTTACATACAGTCTGAGTATGAATATATCTAAAACATTTGCTTTAAAATCTAAAAGGCTGTATAAAATATTTTGAAGTTACACCAAGTAGCCATAAATTCAAATGTTTTGTTATTTGTGAGTTTTATTAGTTTTCCTGTTACTGTTACAGTAATGGTCACCAGCTATTTTATTGGAATTTAGCATAGGTTAAACAACTGAAATTTAAAAAATAATAAAAAAAATATAAGATTTCAAAATGCTTTACTTAAGAAGGTTCGATATTTTACATTTTATTTTTATATGTGTATAAATGTGAAAGTTGAATTCATTTTCCTACTTTGAATTCGAAATAGCCCATTGTCAGTTATAGATATTTTAATATTGAATATATTTAATATTGAATGTGGCAAAGTGGATAAGGTTGTTGACTTCAAACCTCTTGCCAAGCACCGCTGTGGGTTTGAATCCCGACAGGGACTTTGGATTATTTCATGTAAGGAAGCTATCCAGCAAGCATATGTGCAGCGTTGGTTCTACTTGGATGCCCGTTAGTGCCTAAAATAATGTGCAGAAGTGCACCTGAGGTCTTCCTGCAACAATAAAGCTGGAAAGTCACCATATGACCTATATTGTGTTGGTGCGACATAAAACCCAACCAAAAGAGAGAAAAAAAGAAAGAAAAAAGAACCCTAAAACTGAGAAGATGTCAGCATATAGTGTCTGGTCGGACTTAACGAATGTACTGGCTGGCCTGGCTCTATACTGGTGGCAAAAGCCTATTTTTATGACAGACTGATTTAAAATAAATGTGTTTGTTTTGTGTATTACAGGTAGTTAAACTAAGAGAGGTGTTTCCACATGGAAGTTCATTAGTGCTGGAGTTTGAGTACATGTTCTCAGATTTGTCAGAAGTTATACGTAATTCTGACAAACCATTGTCAGAAGCCCAGGTGAAGTCCTACATGCTAATGGTACTGAAGGGAGTTGCATATTGTCATGAAAACAACATCATGCATAGAGTAAGTTAATGTTGATATTTTTTATTGTGCGTCGGAACCAATGGGTACCAATTTCGCTGAACTACATTCATCATGAATGAAGTGTATACCTTAACATGAATGAAGAACAAGAACATGTAGGTTACTAAGGATGATATTTTTTAGTGAAATAAATCATTATTATAATTATTTGCATAAATTTTGTCATGACCGTGGAACTTTGCTTCTCATTTGAAATGATTACACATTCATAATTATATATAAACCAAATCTGAAATGATGGCATAGCCAAGTGGTTAATGGGTTGGACAAGTAATCAAATGATTGTTAGCTGCATGGATTCAAATACCCATCAGGGTCAAGTCATTGTTCTCTTGAGTAAGAAACAGTACACTCATTACTCAATACAAGTTGGTTCCAGAAACAGAGTCGAAAGTGTGTCTATAAGTTTATAGCTTCCTACACAATAAAACTAAAATAAGTTCTGTATAAACCAAACAAAATGGTTATCTTCATTTAACTGCATCGTGATTCGTGAGAGTATATAAAACATGGGACAAGGAGGATATAGTACAATAAGTTATACAGAAAGAAAGTATCAGAAAACATTATGTAGGGGGCGGGCTCTTTTCATGACAAAATGCAATTACGTGTGTGTGTTCTACGCTTAATAAGAGTACCCTGTCATTCACTAAGAGTACAGACGCTGGACATGTCACCAATCATGTCAAATAGTTTTTAATTGCCAAATGGTGACCTATTTATTTTGAATCCAGTAATTCATTTTTTATTTCTTTCAAATGCAACTTCTTATGCAGGTATTTAATGTTTATTACCTCTATTAACTATTATATGTAAAATTAGAGGTACAGTTTTGTAGAAGATTATACTATGTGTATATATTTTTTTCTAGGATTTGAAGCCTGCTAACTTGCTGATAAGTTCTACAGGTCACTTGAAGATTGCAGATTTTGGCTTGGCTAGAGTTTTTCAGAATAAAGGAAACAGATTATACAGTCATCAAGTTGCTACCAGGTAAGTTCTGGTATATCTAACTTCTAGATAAGCATAGGGGTAATGCATCTGAGTAGGTAGATTTTATATGATGTCTTTGGTCATATGACATTATGACAGAGGTCTTAAAAGTAATATAATCTAGCTTTTGCAAATAACACACTAAAGAGATGTAGAAGATATTTCTTCTTGGGTGGTCTCATGAATGATAAAGTATATTTTTTTTGTTAAATTTTGTATGAGCTTTAAAGTTAAAATTGATAGAAATGGCATCAAAGGTAAAGTTGATTAGATCTTCGCTTAAATATTCCTTTGCAGATGAATTTCTGCAAGAACCTATATCTTTTTATGTGGAAATATTCTACAACTGGAATTGGTTTCCTTGGATATGAAGGTCAATGACTCGATACATAACATAATATAACACAAACATTATGTTATGATATACAAGGTGATGATTGAACATTGTCATAATTCCTAAATTATACAAGTTTCAACTTTAAAAGTACAATACACTATGATAAATATAATGAGAATTTAATATATCAGCTTTTACTGTTCCTCTAATGTTTATAGATAGTATTTGTGTTTATTATTTAGATGGTACAGAGCACCAGAGTTGTTGTATGGGGCCAGAAAATATGATGAAGGAGTTGACTTATGGTATATCTTCATTTATAATACTGCATGTTTGTAAGGTCGCTTTTTATTGGATAATTTTATTGTTTATATAATCTATATACACAACTCTTGTAAATTTATAATAATTTTTTGTTATCCTCAAATAAAGTGATTTTGCTGTTAAAGATGACTGAGATGTTATATGGCAGTGTATAAATGGTTGTTTTTAATATAACCAGATTCCTTGAGCTTAAAACATTTTATATTGAGCCATATAACTTGTCAGAAAGCTTGATGTTGATATAATGAAAAAGAATTTCATATAGTTTTTGTTTGGAAAGTAACTTCTATTGGCAATTTGCAGAATGATGCTTGTCATAAAAAAATACAAAATTAAAAATTATAATGAGATGTAAATTCTTAAAGATTATATTCCTAATTGTGTGTGGTGATAATTTGTAGAGAAAATATATTTCGACAATGTCACCTTTCAAAGTAATTTTTGATGCACAGCCAAGTCTTATGATGTACATTAGATAATTTGGAATTTGCATAAATTTTGGGATTGTTTGATCACTTTTAACCAGGTTTTCGGAAGGAAAAAACTGGTCATTAGATTGCGGTATGTCGGTGGGCGGGAGGGCGTAAACAATATCTTCTGTGCGCAACTGCTCCTACATTTCTCAAGGGATTTGTAATTCATATATTTGATAAGAAACTGATATTTATATCATTAAATTTTAAGATGTTTTTAAGTACAGAATACCTTTTTGAAAATAAAGAAAGGGTTTTTAACCATATTTTGCAAATCAGTGGTGAAAGACAAAAAAGTGAGATTCTAATTCACACTGGTGTGAATACTGGTTAAGACACCCAAGAAGCAGTTATTTAGCAGGACTTTCAGCACTGTCTTTTAACATTTGCATGGAGGTTTGCAGTATGATATTAAATACTAATTATAAATATCAAATGTAATATTCTGTTTGTATTTCAGGGCTGTTGGTTGTATTTTTGGAGAGCTTCTAAATAACTCACCACTTTTTCCTGTAAGTAAATATCATTAAGAATGATAACATTAAGTACATGTATGGCATTGAATATATTGAGACAAATTGTTCACATGATTAAAATAATGGTTTCTTAGTATCTGGTAGTATACTTCAGTTAGATTATTAAAAAAAATGTACGTGTGTATTTGTATTTCAATACTGTATTTATTATCATCATCATCATCAACATAATCTTTATTGTTGTTATCATAGTCAGAATCAAGTCCATCATTTTCATCATCACCATTATCATCATCAGCTTAGTCATCATCTAAATACTTTATGAAATATCTATCTAATTTTCATTGCTGTAATCATCATCATTATCATCATCATCATTTATACTTCATTATCATCATCTTTTAGACTTTGTTTGAATTCTTTTACAGGGAGAAAATGACATTAAACAATTATGTTGTGTTCAGGGAGTACTTGGTACACCAAATGAAAAGATCTGGCCTGTAAGTAAAATCATATTTCTCTATGAATAATATTGAAATTAATAGGACTAAAACTGTTATAAATAATAAGTTAATAAATTAATTAAACATGTGAGACATAGTTAGACGGTTTTCAACAAAGATTTCAATGTTATTGAATTTAAAGACACCTATGAAACCATGTAATAAAAAGACTTAGCCTTGTAATTAACTTAAATCACTAATTTTAAATTTTAAGTCTTATCTGCAAATAAATCAGGCCTTTGCTTCATCAGTGCTTCCATCTTGAATTCTGTATGCTTGTATTAATTCAAGGTTTGACTTGAATATCCTATGACTTTTACCTATTGTATAATTTGATCATGATGTTATTTCAATATTAAGGGCATGCACGAGTTACCAGATTACAACAAAATCACATTCCCGGAAACTGACCCCGTGCCATTTGAAGAGGTTGTACCAGATGCTTCAAAAGAAGCCCTGGATTTGTTGAAGAAATTTCTAGTTTATCAATCAAAACATAGAATCTCTGCTAAGGAGGTAAGCTATTGGTCAACAATCACCATTATGATGGGTGAGATATCACTGTACATATATTTTTCTGTCCATATTCCTGTCCACAATTATATATTTAAACAGAAATGATGAGCAATATATAAAGTTATACCATAATTTTAAAAACCAATGCTCATTACATCATTATGTAAATATCTGATATTTTTTGTGTACATGTCTTTATTCTGCAAAGTAAAGGCACAGTAATTGTCACCCATCATACAAACATGAATGTGATAATTTTTAATTCAAAATAGATATCATGACTGATCAAGTCAAATATGCAGACATGGTTTATAACTAAATTAAGTTGGTGCTAAATTCTAAATTAAAATCATAATACTGGTCTTTGGTACATAAAAATGGCAAAAGTGTATTTATTTTAGAGAGAAAACTTAAATAATTGTGTCGACAGATTTGTTTTTTGGCAAATACTGCAATGGTCTACAAGCTATTTTTCTTAAAAAGCATTTTTATTGTCATTTGTTACTAGGCTTTAGTTCATCCATACTTCTTCACGGAGCCTCTACCAGCACATCATTCTGAGCTACCAATTCCTCAACGCAGTCAACGTGGTCTCCAGCGGCGACAGAATGCACACCAGTACAACATTGACAACCCACTAGAAAAATCTCTCATTGACCCAGAACTTCTTGCACCTCATGTTGTGAAAATAAAATGAGGTTTATAGTTGAACAGGATTTACATATACACAAGAAAACATTGAAGCAGACAACAAGTTTTAGCAGTTTGTGAGAAAATGAAACAATATAAGTAAAATAGTTTACGGAAATTTGTCCATTGAATGGAAATAATGAATTAATTGTAATTGGATTGCGGGTACTTCAAATATTGTTGGAGGAATCTGTTTTAGAGCTGAACTTATGTGATAAAATTTACTTCTGTGCAGCTGAAAGAAATATATTTTAATATCAGGCTGTTGGTTTTTGTTTCTAAAAACACTGTGTTGATTTCAATGTAACATCCAATTCGGTAAGAAGTGTCAGTAGCTTATCTTTGTTATTCAGGCCTATTTATATATTGTTGATCATTCATTTTGTGACAAACAGTTATAGATATTCTTTGAAGCATGTAAAAACTATTTTAGTAAACAGTCCAGTGTTTAATTGAAATATTTTTTACAGAGTAGCAAGGGTAATAATATCAAGTTTTTGTTTGAGAGACATAATCATGTACAATATTTTAAATCTCATGTTTTAGAAGGATATAAGATTGTTAATGGGTGTCAATAGTCTGTGTCTTATTTGCTATAGCAAACATTTTATAATGATAATATTAAAACTTTTAATTGCTCTTTACTAATACATTTGGCAGCAAACTTTAGAGAAGGAAGTCCAAATAAACTATTGTTTGCATTGCTTTTAAAATGCTGCAAGATACCATATATTGCAAAGTATGTTTTTCTTTTCCTTCTTATTTGGAAATGGTTTTTAGATGTGTTCTATTCTTTAGCTTGCTTGTGTCAACAGATTCTACCCATGAAACCAGTGCAGACCAAGATCAGCTTACACAGCTAGCATTGTCATCTGATCATGGTCTGCACTGTTTGTTATTCAGTCAGTACATGTTTTGAAATTCTCCCTTAAAATGATGAATGGTTTTGTCCATATTGTAAGATGGACAAGTCCATTTAAAATATTTAGCATGGTAAGGGTTAAAATGGTTAGGGAGCAATCAATGGTGTTACTGATATTCTTGTGTAACCTTAACAATGCTAAATATCTTAAATGGACCTGTCCATCTTTCATTCAGGGCAAGACCATAAATCATTTTTTAGGGAAAATTTCAATTTTGTCCTGACTGAAAAGTGGACAGTGCAAACCATGACCAGACAGCACATTTATGACAGCTGATCCTGGTCTGCACTGGTCAAAGAGGTAGATTTTGTAGCCGGCAAAAGAATATGGATAAAGATTCATACTGACTTCAAAGACAGTGGATACAAGTGTGTAGAATAATTTCTGTTAGTTATATGTTAAGTGATCCGTCCATTATTTATCGTCATATTTGGAAATATGTTTTTTAGAAACTATAATTTTAATAAATTTTTACAAATTGTTTTGTATATTTACTGCTGTTCTGTTAATTCAAGTCATGGAATTATTGTTTATCTACAAGTACTTCTTGTACACTGTTAACCATTATATATATAGAACCTGAGTCCAGCTTTCACACCTTAGAAGTTTGATCAGGCTATATATTATTGTTAGCTCATTCTTTGTATTTTGATATTGAAATGACTGAATTAAACAGATTGTTCAACATTCAAAGCATGGTAAATCCATTACAAAAATTTAGCAGATAAAGGGAGCTCACTCTTTTAGTCTTGTGTAAGTTTTTAAGTAAAAAAGGGAGGTAATTGCTTTAATTTGTCTCTGTGAAGGGGAAATTCCATCATTTTGAATGTTGAAAATCAACAGGTTAAATCATGCCACGAACCTTCTCACCTTCCTAATTCCTCTCTAGGTTTAATCATTAAGTTTCTTCCATTAATGGATTTAATCTTCTGACTGAGTGTCACTTACTAGATTGGTTCCTTTCTGGTTCCCTCACCACAATACATTAGCGAGAACAAGAAGCATCTTTTATTTATAATATTGTCCATGTAATATTGATTTTATATTGAATGTCAAAAGTATAACATTGTAATCAAGTCAATGTTATTACATCACATGAAGTATAAGCCTAACCATAAAATGACACTTCGATTATCTGATACATAATGTGGAAAATCATCGTAATTCTTTGAAGCCTCAGATAGCCTTTGTCGCTGAAATTAATTGAAGCTTGGGCTCGGAATTGATGATTGTGATGATGGGGATCTGACTTCAATAGAATTAATGTAATTGAAATATCCGGTCTGTAATATTTTTGTCACATCATGCTATCTACAAAAGTTAAAGTTAATGACATAAGGGTTTATTTTTGGTAGCAGTGGATTGTGTGTGTGTTTACTCCAGAAATATTAAAATGCCTTATATTTTGATATTCATTATTTGATGAAAATGGGGGAGGAGAGTTGCTAAGTATTTTTTAAAGCTGCATGTCTCCAGATGCGCAGCAAGCCAAAATATTTCAAGAAAAACAAACTGTAGAAACATGTACAAAAATTTTAAGAAAAGTAAAAAGATTCAAGTTGTAATTCACATGTTATGTGCAACTGCATACTGATTTTGTAGTATTTTTCACCATATTTCTATTGTGTGACTAACGCAGTTAAGAGTTATTTTTGCACATTTTGACCTCTCTTTTGGTTATTTACTTTATTGTAAGTCCACTTCACAATATCTTACTTTTAAATACATTTAATTTTCATGAAATTGGGCCTCGTGAATCTGGAGGCGTGCTGCTTTAACAAGTAACATAAATAATGTACTTGCCATGCTTTGGTATAGGAACTGTCCATTCTTTGTGAGGGGAATTTTTATGTGCAAATGATAGTATTAAACAGCTAACAGTATACAGTCTGGTAAGATCACATGTAATGTACAGGTTGACCTTGCTCAATTACAACTTAGGGGCATCCGTGGCCGAGTGGGAAAGGTTGTCAACTTCAAACCTTTTGCCTGTCAGCTCTGTAGGTTTAATCTGTGCAAGCGTCTTTGGATTCTTTCATGAAAGAGAGCTGTCCAGTTAGCTTACTGAATGTCGGTGGTTACCGGTATACTTAAACCCTGTTTGTGCCTGAAATAATGCACAGAGGGGCACCCGAGGTCTTCCTCTACCAGTAAATCTGGAAAGTCGCCATATGACCTATACTATGTTAGTATCACATGAAATCCAATAAAAAATCAAAGCACAGAAGGCGCTGAATTTGTTTGGGTCTCAGAATGTAAGAAAGGTGCAAGTTGTGAGATTATAAACCAATTTGTTTTTGTAAAGTGCCATCAATGCTTTTCAGCGTTTTAATTATAGTAAATTGGCTATAAGACTAATTGCAACACTGATATTCAATCCAATGTTTATTTGACTTAAACAATTTGAAAAAAAAATGAGTTGCCTTAAATGGGATTTGAACTCCAGACCTCTCGCTTCCTAAGCGAACGCGTAAACCCCTCGGCCACGGTGAATTTATATATTAACGGCCTGAAGAAAACCATATTATTCTAAATTAGGGTTTGTAACGATGCTAACTGTTGTTTAACACAGATGTAAATAATCATGGAGCTTACTCATAATAAGCATGTATATCTATAAAGAATAAAACAATATTAGAAATCTTCGACCATTCGGGAATTATTTTGCTTGAAAATTAATGTGCCTGTTATTTGACTAACTTTACGCAGTGATCTCCCCTGAATTTTTCGGCGTTAGTGTACATATAAAGGGAAGTAACCGCTTCAAAAAAGCGGACTACTTTCGGCATTTGCAATTAACAGCATTAGAGTCTGAAATTTCGCTACCATTATTTGTTTGGTCTGACGACTTAAACAAATAAAAATACTCAATACAACACTTGTTGCATAGGCAAGACAAATGATAGATTTCCTACTCTGACCTTTAATTTGAATAACAATAGATTTAACCATAAACATTGACATGTGCTCTGTTGTTAACAAGTACCTTCTGGTGAAATTCTTACTGTAATCCACTTATCTGATAATATGAATTAGAAAAATTAAGGTCCTGTAGGGATATTTGCATTTCTCCCCCTGGCATTCTGAAGGGATTATTTTATCTGTCAGAACAGCTGATCCTGATTAGGTAGGGGTTAGACAACCTTGACATTGTGCTGAGTGGCCAGGCTAAATTTTGTTTAATGTTCAAAATCCCTTGAACTAATAAATGACAATTTCAGATTTAAAGCAGGGTCAAGGTTTTACTTTAAAATAGTCTGGTAATTGAAATTGAAAAAAACATTGATGAAAATTGATAAAAAATATACAAAATTAATGCTCAGGAATTTTTGTCATTCCTTATAATTTAAATTTATTTTTTATGGGAAAAAGAGTA
Organism: Ruditapes philippinarum; assembly: GCF_026571515.1. Classification (NCBI taxonomy): domain Eukaryota; kingdom Metazoa; phylum Mollusca; class Bivalvia; order Venerida; family Veneridae; genus Ruditapes; species Ruditapes philippinarum. Next base: position 28,899 of record NW_026865957.1, read on the forward strand.
ATATGGTGCAAGCATTAAAGCACATGATCAGATTCAAAACCATTTAGTTAACAAAACCACAAAGTGAAAATGGCAATTGCTTTTAATAACTGCCTGTGCATACCAGATAAAATCTCCAAGGAAATGAAGTTAAAACATCTCTTATGTCTATTTTCTGCTTTGTCATTAAATATTCCATTAATTCAGTCATCATAATGTATTATTTATGTAGATTTTGCTTTGTGCATTGTCTGTGTAGATTTTATGGTGAAGAAATTTTGTCACTGGAAATATTTAACTGCAGTAAGTGAATACAACAAGAATTGTATACATCTTGAGTTTAAAGTAACTTTATATGCTTAAATTAATTGAGTCTGGCATATAAATATTGTGGTTTGAGGCACACTTTTTTCTACAGGTTATATTAGTGCATTTGTATGTAAGTAAATTATACTTAATTTGTTCATAGACTGCTGCTTTCATTTATGTGGTCAGGCCCAGTACTTTTGTGCATTTGATAAAAAGGCCAGACATATGTGTAAAAAGCTCATCAGAGCTTATGTTTATTGTTGATTTATCCAACTTATAAATAAAATTTATTTGACTTGACTTGAAATCAGTTATGGTATTGGATATGCAATAAAGACTGAGAAAAAAACACTCATCTCATTCTGAAAACGCATCACATTTAATTTATGAATTACCTCCCTTTTTATAAGTGTCATGTTTGAATTACCTCCCTTTATTTAGAACATCACATTAAATTTTTGAGTCGTCCCCCTTTAGTAAAGCATGATTATTAAATCAACGTATTGAATATCTAAATTATATCCATTTAGTAAACCGTAAGTCTTCGAAAGAAAGATTAGCTATGTTACTTTTATGTCAAGGTGACACCTGAGTATAACAAATATAATTTTTGCCTGTCAGTTTTGCCTTTGATGTGTCTATAATTAGAAACGTAATTGACATACCTTATTATTATAACAGTTCAAACGGATATTGATTAAAGGTGACATTTACAGCGCAATTTGTACAAGTTTTCATTTGATACCAGGAAATTATCTTCTTTATGACTTTCAAATTATATTCACATGAATTATGCAAATGTATGTAATTAACCTACAAAATATTAAGTTCCCGTTAGTAACGCATTTGACAGTAATTGTGTGTACATTGTTATAGCTATATCATTTATATGTTAAGTTATTGTTGTTGTTGTTTTTTAATCTAAAATTCCCTTAACTTCTCTTAAGGAATTTTATGACAATACATATCACTACATTTGTATTATTTAGATATTTTATTGTTGTTTGAATACAAAAATATAATTATATAGGTCTTTAAAACAACATAATATCCATTTGAACTTCAGATTTTTGTTGGTCTCGGCTATAGAATAATAACATGATGACAGGTATCTGCGGATTCCTCTCACCCAGGAATCGTGGGTTCGAGCCAAACTTGGATCATGTAGACACGAGTATGATGTGTCCAGGAAGTGGATTAATTAAAGATATCTGAGAATATGAGCTAAACTATTGATTCATGCGATTTTATAAGCAGAAAATATATACCCATATATTGATTTGCTTACTTTAATTAAACAACAACAACAAATCACGCAACACTCAAAAGGCAGCGATGAGATGTGAAGTTGCTGTGATCAGAGACATAGATACCCGCTGCCGTTCCTAGTATTTCATCTTTGGTCATTTTGGTTTTGTGGTGCATGGTTCCCATAGTATAATGACCTCTTCTTCAGCGACCAACATTTATATCATTGTGTTTACCTCTGTCAACTAATTAAACACGTTCATGTGTAAAATTAAGCAGTATTTAATCAGTACTGGACATCAGGGCTTGTTTACATTATTTGAAAGTGAATAACTTGTTATCGGGTCGAGTCACACTATAAATGAATGAATTACAGCCCCCCATATTTGCATAATGATAGTGCTGTATTTACAATTGACTACCCAGTTTGCGAATTGGAATACACTATAACTTTAAGTTTAATATGTAAATATGCATGTATGCCTAAGTATAAAAATGATGTAAATTTATATAAACCGAAACTACACTTCTGAATAATATATGAGAATAAAAACCAAGAACGGATTTTAGTTTACGTGTATTTATTTTCGGCCCAGACACGCAAAAAGAAGGTACGTTAAAGTGTTATCCAAATCTTTCGAGATTAAGCAGTATTCATGTACGAAGCGGATGGTAAAATGCATATAAATGAACGATTTATGATTTTAGGTACAGAGGAATTTTAACACGGTGATAAAACCAAGACAAATTTACTTGAAGGCATATACAATGTGATATTCTCTAATATATGAGCCACGTCACGACAAAACCAACATAGTGCGTTTGCGACCAGCATGGATCCAGACCAGCCTGCGCATCCGCGCAGTCTGATCAGGATCCATGCTGTTCGCTTACAACTCTTTTACAAGTAGAAAAACTGATATCGAACAGCATGGATCCTGATCAGACTGCGCGGATGCGCAGGCTGGTCTGGATCCATGCTGGTCGCAAACCCATTATGTTGGTTTTGTCATGACGCGGCTCATATAATCTCTAATTAGAAATTCAGCTCACGTACATAATAAAACCAAACAAGGATTTAAATTTTTACGTGTATATCCTCGAGAAATGTACATTACCCTGTTAGTTTAAAGTGATTAGAAGGATTTTAAAGGTATTACGCGTAGTGTTTAATATAAATAGGGAATTATTACCAATTAAATTCAACACTAAAATAATATTTTCTTTATTTCTATGAACGAATTTGTAATCCATAAATGGTGACACAGTATTTATTAATAACTTATTCACGGATATTAAAGAATTAAATAAATCGAAAATAAATATTTAAAAACACCACAAATATGCTAAAACGGCATATATTATTTAATTAGAGGAAACCCTTCGAAAAGTTTTGCTTACAATTAGAAATTCGGTAATAAGGAGTAATCAAATTGAGGACGGAAATGCTTATTAAAGAAGAGATACTATCTAACACCATGTAACACCTGGGGACATGATGATTATTGTAATTTTAATTAGTTTCATTTTCGGGTGGCGAAAAATTACCTTTAACAATACCGCGATAATTGGTAGTATCTCTTCAATGATAGCGCATGTATAAAACTTCACGACACAATATTCTCACATTATTTACAGAAAATACTGGCACGTTGAGTTATTTACGCACATGAGTGTTATTTTATTGTCGGGTTATTGTCAGATCTTTTATTAGATACGGTTATTAGATAGAAGCTCGTTTCAGGGGAAGCATGGATATTTTAGTGTGTAGGGCTTAAGTATGCTCAGAGAGATGATAGAAATATCATTATATTTACATTCGTGATTTGAGACTACCGTACCTATACGTGCATTAAGGACACTCGTACAATAAAACTATCTTACTGTAAAGAAGTGTAAGAGATCAAAAGAGGATTTTCAATTTGTATGAACATGAAATGTGAACTGGATAAAAACTGTGAATTAAAGAAAAAACACTTTTTGGATTTACTTCAGTGAATAAACATGATATTATGATGAAAGATAAATGTATATGAATTATAAAAATACATTAGACAGCATTAGTTTTATGTAGGTATGTATCGAATTTCGTCAACTTACAGCTTATGAGCTTAAGGCACGTGCTATTAAACTTTGTATTTATGTAGAGAAAAGAAAACAATACTAGTTAACGTTTTGTATTATAAGAAATCATCGATTGATGTATCGATTTGGTAAACATGTATTACTATTATAAATAGCTTTATTTATACATGTATGTGAAAATGTTTTTAATTCATCTTTTATTCAATTTCGCTGTAGATTTCTCTGCTATTTTATCTTAAGGCTGTGTTAAGGCATAGTTTGTTCATTATCCTATTAAGTACATACAACTCTAAATAAATTGTTTGTAGTGTTTTTATGATCTTTAACATATTGATCAGCCGTTGGTTAATGTATAATATCATAAAATGTCATTATATAGCTAACGTCTAACGATGTCTATGGTAAAATATGTAACGATCGATCTTAAAGTAGCTTGCACATGTCACATGTTACAAGAAATATTCCCGCTTTTATCCCTTCTTAATTGAGTAAAAAATAAAGCGCTTTTATAAGGGCACGAGGGCATATTTGTGTTGCAATATAATTCAGTTTCGGTGTCAGATGGTCGATTCCTGGAGTTTCTGGATGACAAATAATTCAACATCCATCGACTGACTGATGTAGCTAATATCGCGTGCGAAATTTACGGAAAAATAGAAATGTTCGCTGTAAATAGATAGGAAATGAATTGATCAGTGTTTGAACTAGGAATAGCGTGTCTGATTGTCGTAATTATAGGGTAGCTTTGTAATCCACTGATCAAATATAGGCCATTTATACATGTACCTCTGTTTATTTTGTAGAAAAATACATGTATATTGTTAGCTACATTATTTGAGTAACTTTGGAAGAATTCATAGTAAAACGCTTTCCAGTCTCGTGAAATATAGGCCTATGCCAATCGCAACTTTTTGACCCTTTCCGTCAATCTTAATAACTGGCGAGGTGTTCCGAATGTTGAAGTTATTTTTCACGTGCTATGGCTGGGTTTTGTAATTTTCGTTAAATGTCGCGCGTTTCCTGTATTCTCTTAACCTACTACATAAGATGATTCAGTAAAATAACAGCCATTTCAAAGCATGACAATAGCACAATACGATTTTCAAGATAGCTTCCTCTCCCAGTTATATATGAACACTTTAAAGTAAAAAAGAGAAACTAAAAGTCTGAAAAGGGAGCAAAATATGTGAAATGACACATTAAGGAAACAAAACTGCCGCAATAAATGATTAAACATTATGATGACAAAGTGCAAGGAAATTAATAAATTATGATATAATATAACATAATGTTATATAATAATAGCTGGTATTTTGTTTTTGCACGATTTTAAACCCATGACTCATTGTTACAGAGGAAAAGCAGGAATTTATCCAACACGACCTAGTACAGAGTTAATTGGTAATTTAGTGACAATTTACACGTTGTTACATTGTTGAAAAACAAGAAATGTCGGGGACTAAAATGTTTTATATCTTGTAGCAGACGACAGTTTTGTTAATGTGAACTGACCTAAATAAGGCTTAAATAGCCATATTTTTTTCTCTCTCGATTTTATTAGGTTTTAAATATGGGTATTAAATAATGCAATGACAGTATGTGTTTCTTAGCCTGCAATTATGCTTCATTAAACGATACAGTTTTCATTCACACCTCTCCTTTCTTTAACCAAATTGTACGTTAATTACCCTGTGATAAAAGGTCAACTGTCTAAAATAAAGGAACTTTTTTTAGCTATAAAATTAAATGATGGCAGAAGTGATGAAATTTAACTGTAGCATTAAAGCGGGCGTGGTAATCAAACTTTACTCAACTAAACATAATATTTTATATCACTGGTTATTGGTTTTTCTCTAGTTAAATTATTTATAATCATATATTATACATAAAAATTCTACCCTAAAATTCGTGTGAAAACAGATGGTTTCCATCAAAAGCTTGTAAAAGCCAATAAAACCGAGCATTCTGGAATTTCCGGAATAGATCGATACAAGGTTTTTCTTTGAAACCGTCGTTATTGATTGTATTTAGTCTAGACGTGACAATTGTTTCAGTTTACAAAATGTTTGATAATAACTTGTTGCACTAATGACAAAAAATAGGAGGAAAAACAACACACTAGTGTGATGAGAAGGCGTATGGTCTCTAATGATCAGAGATATTCGATATTGCATTCTCTCAATTTTTTCTAGCTCGCGTACCTCCCTTATGAGAAATATCGAAGAAAAATGTTGTTACATTTATTGTACATGTTATATTAACAAACTAGTAATGGGCAAATATTGAGCGCTGTAAATTACCAGGACGGACACATTTAACTGGTCCCAGACTTCCAGAAAGCTCGTAATTACATTTTCCATCGTCTTTCCGGTGATTTATACTGCTTTAAGGAAAAGTTGACCAGAAGAATCAACACTTTATAGAAGCAAATTAATGAAACGTGTGTGATATTAAAATAATGTAGCACATTGATAGGAAAACGTATGGTTACATGGATATGTATGTACACATATACATTGTTAAACCTAACCGGAAGTGTAAATGCTGTAAAGAGTTCGATTTTTTTCTCGGGAGTTTTTCAGATTAGTTGGTATGACATCTTGTTCATGTGATATGAAAAAAGATTAGATACCTTTACCTGATATAGGTATAACATTTAATCATTAAATGAAAGCAAGCCGGATGTAGTGTTCTAACAATAGAATTTGTGGACTTTTTAGCTCTCTGTTACTGTGTGTTAAAATGCCATGGTTGTTTATAATGAATCACAGTTACAATGATTACTGTAATCACCGGTGCACCAAGGATACAATTATTGATCTACATTTTATAATTGCAGAGTGTACGACGACTCATCGTCTGCAGCCAGGGAAATTTACGACATTCATTAACAAGTTGAAACGATGGGCGGCACCTTGTCATGCGGGGGTCAAGGTCACAGGCCAGTTGAAGACGACAAGTTGCCTTATGGTGCTCCTGTTTCAAAACCAATCGGAATTGTACAACCACAAGAGAAGTTAACCCCGACAGAGGAGTTTACAGGTAAATAAATTAAAATTATTTGAAACATAAATTGTCATCGCAGACGACAAATTCTTTCCGCATGATTAATAACTAAACTTCTAAAGGCTAAACATATTCTTTGTAGACGCCATTCGCATAAATCAGTGATTTGATAAAAAAAAATGTGTAAAAAATATATATTAAACTTTTTCAGACGTTAGACAGTACATGTATAGATGCCGTTGGTTTGAATTCTTATTTATTGAATAAATATTTGTATTAATGTATTATTTATCAATAATACAGTGAATAAAAATCTCATTAAGAATTCACCATAGACACTTTACTTGACATATTATTTAGTTACATAAAGTTACATAGTCTACCATTTAGCCCATATAGATAACAAAACGGCACTTTGTATATAGTATTTATTAACAGAATGCAACATTTTGTAAACACTGTGGCAAATTAGTTTCTGATTAGCAATATTGGAACAACCCTATATAATAATAAAACAAGGTTTAAAGTAGGCCGAATATCTTGGTCGGTATCTCGAGGTATAATCAGACGAACCTTTCAACATGTTCATAATGTTTTTATCAATTTGATTGATAGGTAGTCCATTGTGGCGGATTCATGTTCAAGGGCCTTGTAAACAGGGTTACCTCAATGAATATCTGCCTACAAGATAAAACCTCGTGTATTTTTATGATCTGTTACACCTGCTTTAGCACGTTCTTCTCGTGTTTATTAAAAGTTCTGATAATCATTATTTATTAAAAAATCTGGTTATATTTACCATTAAAATGCTGGTGATATCAGCTGGTTATATAAATATTTTAAGGACTCGTAATATTAATCAATAAAAACCTAGTGGTTACAATCATTAAATGGTTGCCAATCTTAATCATTAATCAAAGGGTGGCCTAGTGGTTAACGTGTCTGCCTTACAAACCAAGGATCATGCTTTCGAGCCATAATCGGGTCCATGTTTCTTCATATGACACCAGTACTGGTTGGACAAAGCATGCTAAATGTTCGGTTTATTCGCTTCAACATTTTGAATGTAAAAGATGGCTTTTCTTGAAGGGTTTTTTTTCTGTAATTATACATGTATGTTATGATATGTCAGAGAGGTCCATATTACCATAAAACAATTTGTTTTGTACTGATCATTGTTGATTTGATAAAGTCTCTACAATTCTGTGTTGGCCACGATTTAAACACGGATATAACCATTAAGTATAGCACTTAAAAAACTTGGAACATTTATTTTCGTAGATAAACACTTTTCCAAATCTTGACATTTTGTTTTAATGTGGGCGGAAATTATTTTTAACCCTCTGTCACAGATACTTGTGGTCCTTAAGTTTCGGTTTGTGGTTAAAGATTTAACTATGAATTACATCATATAAATACAAGATTTATAGATGCGTTAATATATGATTATGTAATAGCTTTACAAAAACAACTTTCGGAAGATTTATATACATAGAGGTAGATCTTTTTCGCTGAAAAGAAAACGAACTTTCGACGATTAAAACGATAAGTTTTATGTAAAATCAAATGAAAAGCTACATTTTTAGACGAGGTTAACCAGTTTGTTAATACTAGCTATTTTTTTCGTAATCTTTAATGATTGACAATGATAAAACTATAGATCTAAGGTAAAATAGCTCAAAACAAGTTTTAAAAAAATAATTCAGGAGTGGATTTTATGCACTAGTTCAACTTATGACATTCACCTTTCAACTCTTTAAATATTGTCATTATTTACCAATCAGTATATTGTCAGTATTGTTATACAAAGAATCACAAATCACCTGGGAATCTATTCGGACAGATCGATTGACCAGCTGTTTATTTATCGGGCCTGTTATCATACCTTTGTTCACCAAGTCCTCGTTAATTTATTCTCGTAGATACGGGTAATCACCGTGGCAGCTGACAGTCATTTCTTTGTGCCGCTTAGAACAAAGATTGTGCTTCTTAGAACAAAGAAAATATAATGTACTTAATACTTATTAACTATGTGCTATTTATAAAACAATGTCAATGAATATTTCAGTCAATGAGTCGCGGTAGTTTATATTTAGAACATAACATTATGTACAAAAATCCATATTCATAATTTTGACAAGCATTGCGTGTCAAGGCCAGATAATCATGTTGTGCAATCTACTAATCATGACATCTGCTTCTAATCGGGCGGTGTCTTGTTAACAATACAACATGCTCATTGCTAGAACTTGTATAAACTTATCTCAGATATGTATTTTCTTCTCTAAACAACCTGAACATCTGCAGTGAAAGTCAGAACTAATTAATTTGCAGTCTTACAAAATAGCACACGAAATCTAGCTGCATTATTTTGGTAGTAAACGAAGCGCGAACATTTTTTTCTTGTCGCATGTTTATTTTACAATCTTTTGGCGTTCAATATGATTTTTTTTATTTCAATATAACATTTATCAAATTTTAGAAGTAATCAGACGCTCACTAAAGCTGTCTCTAATGTACGGAAACTTTTATTATAAATTATATCATTAAACAGGCAATATATGTAGTACTAATATATGTTTGTTTATTAATTCAGATAAAAAGAACACATCATAAATTTATAAACAAACTTTTTTTATGTGCAATAAAACTGGTAGGAACACGTTTGAATCTGGTTGTCAGTGTTTTTTAACATTTGATTTATGGCTTCTGTAAAGAAATTATGTTTTGCTTGTTTAATACTATGTGATCAGAATACGTAATATGTTATTTTACAAAACCTAAATGCACAAAAGTTTACAAAATATCAACAAATTGCGTAAGCAGTGTTGCGCTTAAAGGCGTTTTAGTGTAAAATGATAATAACAATAAAAAAAATCTAGAAAAGATCTTCTTCACATCTTTGCTTCTAGAGAGATTTAATTTAATTCAAGCAGAACAAATATCACACTTTACTAGCATTGAAAAATAGATTTAACGTCAGTTGTAGATGGAAAACAAAATTTAATGGGTTATTAACAAGTTGAAATCAGAGTCTCGAATACATTCTGCAGTGTGATGGTTATTTCTAAGAGATATTTTGAATTTGGAGTTTCCGGTGTCTTTGCACGACCGCTGGTCCCTTAGACACAACACAAATACTGATATTTTTCCGTTATTGCGGTTGGAATTGTCACTTTTCTTGTAACCTGAAAAGAGCTGGGTAAAAGTATTTTAAAATTGAACAGAATTTTAGTGTGCAATTAAGTGGCCACTTCTCTCAACACACCTTGCTGACCATATCTACTCCTTAAGGGCCTTGCAAATATTTAAAAACCATCTTTACGTTAAATATTTATAAATTACTTCTTACCAGTTACACTATAACTTGTCAGCAATTTCGTATTAATCATGAGCCGTGTAATCGGCATTTAAACGTATTTCTATATCTTTAAATACAATCTTTTTAATAACATCGGATTCCATCCTAAAATCCTCTAAAACCATGGAGAAAATTGAAGTAAAAAAGATATGAAGAAGATCGAAGATTTAAGAGTACGATAAGACCATGCATGTACATTTGTACAGAGCTAGGGAGATAAGTTTCGGGTTAATCTGTCAAATATTGATAGCATAAAAGTTTTAAATGTATGTTAATAGTTTCGATCATTAAGATAGCGTAGTTGGATGTTTTTGTGGTTGGTCTGTAATAAAGCTGACCAAATATTAACGTTTTGTACTTCGGTGGAGACATATTTCCCTCAATATTTCCCTCAATATTTCAAAAATGTTAATCAGATTTCTTGATTTTAGACTTTGGACAAAATCTTTCTATCGTGTATACATTTCATAACAAAGAAGTTGAAGAACGTCTTGTCATGCTAAATGCGTCGCAACAAAAACATGGTGATTTTGTAAAATAACGCGATATAAAGGTTTTCCTTGACGACTTATTCTTCAAATGTTTTCCCTTGACTGACCCCCGATCCGCTTATTTAAAATCTTAATAACGGTAATAAAAGATATATTTGTGTATGTCACGCTAATTTCCTTGATAAATATGAGATGTCTTATCCCAACACGCCATTGAAGCTGAAATATTTAATCACTATATCGTACAAAGACAAGGTTTATTTTGTCAAATAAGGTCGACTAATATTGGGTACGACACGTAAATAGATTATTTAGTGCCAATCTAAAGTCACATGCCATCAGAACGAGTAAGAAACTTTAACACACAACACGATCAGAAGGTCTCCAAATGTTCTATGATTGGACAACACCGAGTTTGAAATTAAATGTTACAACAGTTTATAGTAAAATGAATCATTTTTAGGGTTAAATTCAAAATATGTACTGGCTGTATAGCGAACAGTGCCGACGATGCTCTGACGTCACGGATGTGCCAGCTGATCTTGGTCTGCACGGGTCACAAAGGCCAGAATCTGTTGCCGCCAGCAGGCGTATATAAGTAACAGCGGAGCAGATTTGTTATCTTGCTGGTACATTTATTTAATTTTGCCCTTAAGATATTTCTCGTGCACGCTATCCTGCAATAAAACGATACACAGTGTGCATTTGTTTTGGTTGAACTTATGACCTAATAAGCTCGCGATTTAAAAGATTTATAAATACGACTTAAAAAAATCCATGGTCAAAATCAAGAAGTACATACAGTAGACTTAAACAATTTGTATTTAAAAGAGAAGTTGTCGTGCTGTCGGAGTTCATGAAAATTAACTAATACTCGAAGAGACTTACGCCAAGTTTTACGGCTCGTTAACTGTCGAACCTCAGATGTGTGGGACGAAAGGTAACTTCGTACCAAAAAGCCGGTTCTTGTAGTCAAATATAATGATAATCTCTAAGACAGGCAATAAGACAATAAGACACTAGGCCATGGCACATCTGGGCAGATTACAACAACAAAAGTTTTTGTCTGTATTTCTTATTAATTACAAATACGCCCTTTCTGGCATTGAATAGTTTTCCTCTGTACTACAGAAAACAAACGAGAGTAAAGATAAACATTTCATGCACGTGCACTAAATTGCATTCCGAAATTCCTCATCACCGGCTGCAGTAATTCAATTCTGAGAAAATTCTGCTCATCTTTGTGTTTTTATACTTTACTCAGTTTACAAATGTACAGGGAAAGCTGCTGATAAAATACTTGTATAGTTATTATGGCCGACTATCTTTTAGCAGCATTATCTTATTTTCATGGAAATACCGTTTTTTGTTTTTGTTTTTGTTTAAAGGGGCTCCGCTGAGGGTTTTTGACATGACGGGGGTTAGAAATATTTTCCCGAGATTTGTTAACAATTTGATAATGTATGAACCAATAAATTGTATGCAAATTTTCAGATCATTCCCTCCAAATGTTTTACCAGAATATATCCCCCCCCCCCCAAAAAAAAAAAAAAATTAATAACATAAATGAAAAGCGTTGCAACACTTTTCACTCTAATCTGGATTAGAATCGTACAAATAATCGATATTCAATCTAATTATGAGTATATTTATTTTATTTATATTTATATTCTGCAAAGTTTTAAATTTAATTGCTTCGTTTGATCCATTGTAAGAATTTCAAAATTTATATGTTTAGGCTTTTTGACCTTAATAAGTTCTACTCTAGACATTACATGTGCCTCTCTCGTGCAGATATATAATCTGTAACTTATTAATCCAAACTCAGTGAGCTCAAAATAGTACGAAACTAGCAAAACGAAAACTTTTTATCTGTTTGATAAAATGTTAATCGATTACCAATCGATTTTACTTTAATTTTCAATTCAATCATTTCTCCCTTCATCATCAGTGTTTTTCATCCGATGATCTTATAGTTTATTGTCTTATCTTTCTCGGAAAAATTCTCACGGTTAATCGCGAGACAATGTTAACGATAATTACATACATTTTTGTGAGCAATCTGCCGGATCCACCTAAGTTGTTCCGTATAGTAATTAATATTAAGAGATCCTCTTGAAGTGTAATAACAGGTTTGGTTTATGGGAGGCAGAATATGCCTTATACCATCTCGCTGACGTACTCAGCGTTTTTATTACATAAATAATACTTTGATTTCATTACCACGAACTCCAAATATGCGATAGTTTTTCAAGTACATTTTACTAATTCACATATTCAAAGAATTCGGTCAAGGCTATAGAGGAATGCAAGCCAGCAAAAATAAATAAATAAATAAATAAATAAATAAATAAATAAATAAATAAATAAATAAATAAATAAATAAATAATAAATAAATGAATAATAAAAAGAAACATATGACGAAATGTATGTAAAAGTGGTCGCCCAAACTTTAAATATTTTATTTTGCCGCTGAGCGCATTAAAAAAATTGTGATATTAATATGTAAACATATTCAATAAAAATGCTAGAGAGATTTCCTTCAGTGTTCTTATGTGCCATAGATCTTATCTTATATCAGGAAACCAATTTTTATGATTTCTCAAGTACCAAGCAAACGCATTGTTTCTAAATTGCTTGAATATTTTATCTCGGATTATCTTGCTCTTTTTAAGCGATGACGTCATAACAACCGGAAGTGGTGTTTTAAAAAACTTGTAAGAATTCGTATGAGAATTATTATAGTAAAATAGAGGTACTTGTCATTAATGCGGTGTTTGGCATAACCTCGGACGGAAATAATTATCCCTAATTTTCTCCAGTACGGTTCGATAGCATCTGTTAGCTGATCAAATCGTGATCTAAATTGGAACCATCTACTTGCCTCTATTTCCGACAATAACAAACTTTCTACGTAACAATTGCCACGTTCTGATGCCACCGACGCACCTTCACTTCCGGCGCAACTATATTTAAAAGGTCTACTCGCGAATCGGGACTTTTCAGAAACTAATAGTCGTGTTTCTTGCATAGTTGAAAATAAATCTCATTAATAAAAACTTTGATCATTAATTGAAAGAAATTTAGGATAAACTGACTTTTATTACACAGTTTTGCATCTGGATTTTATTTGCACGGATTTAAGTCATACGGAACCCGTGCAAGATGTACGATTTCCATTCTTTGCCAAGAAAGCGCCATTACTCGATACGTTTGGATGTAATCCGTGAAAGCGTGTCTATGGCAGGTACCGACATTTTTTCACAGCTAATCAAGTATAATTCTGTATAACGGACGCGTTTCTATCACCTTCTGTTTGTATATGAGCAGATAATGGCCTAGGTTTGACGTTAAGCAAATGCATTTTCTTAATGAGCCGAACATATATTTTCTTCGGCAACATACCTGTCTGCTGTAAAAATGTTGCATGCATTGTTGTGGTCGGCTACGTTTGATGTATATGCACTGAAATATCACCTCTTTAATATGTCAATATGATGCTGTTGTTATAGCTCAAGCGATACTTACGGACGCACGATTATAAACATTACATTCATCTAAAAAAGATTCAAATAATAAATTTCGTCATTTAAGAACATTTCGTTCTTTTGTGAAATGATGATATGAAATAACAAATGTGATTTATTTACTTTTTTGTGACCAGTGTTGCGTGGTTTTATATTTTTAAGTTTGTTTAAATGATAAAGTATTATCATATTTTAAAGATTTGAGAGCAAATCATTTTTAGTTTCAAGAAATTTATGTGTAGAATCGATTTATTTAATATGTGATTGATTCAAAATGACATACTTTTGCTGATTCTTTAAATGAAAATATTGCATGTGTATATAATTATATAAGATTCAAAGTGATGGTACTTAAGTCTTACCGCCTTTTTTATTAGCGTACATTTGACTTACAACATTAAACGAAAGAAATTCATAAATTCGTAATTTTTCAATCATTTTATTCGATTATTTGTATGAAAAATAGGAGAACAACGTTACAAAATGAGATAAAAAAAACGCACACACAAAAACAACAAAACAAAATCGGAAAGAAAAAGCAAACTCAAAAGCAGAAACATTTCCTGAGCGATTGGGCACCCTAAACTCCTTATCCCCAACCCAAACGCATTTTTATGTTAGTACATTGTAAGACTTATTAAAGTTTCACAAATGTTCATTTAAAGTTTATTGGAGTTGATGTTTTCAAGGACGGTACTTAATATTAGCTTATCACAGACTTTCAAACAAGTTCAAGTGTTTGTTCAAATACTTCAGATACCAATAAATCAAGTTGTGTGTTGTAATATATGTTTATAGGCGGGGTAATGTTTGATAAAAATGTAGAATATTTCAGATAAAAATGTTACGGAAACTAATCTACAATCGTAACTTTCCGGTAATTTCCGTCATAATTTAGGTATAATGTGAATACTATGACCCATTGATAAAGTTAAATTAAAAATCGATAGGCACACAATCATGTTTGGAGATGATTTAAACAAACTCACATGTTAAAGCACAATAGGCATATGATTATTATGACATGTACATTTACATATATACAGCTAAAGAGTTGTCAACCTTTAATGTTGTTACAAGTCCCAGATTAAACTGAACAATTTCTCAAATCTACTTGCAGATATATCCAAACCAATTCCATTGATCATCAACTACAACAACAACAATAACAATGGCCTAAAGACAGTCAAGAAAGACTCGAACCAAGGTAATGGACGCTCTTGGAAGTTCTGGAAGTCGATGACCTTACGGAGCTCGAAGTCTGCCAAACCGATTAAGATGGATTCGTCTTTGCCAAACTTGGACGGACAGCTTCCGGATGTCGTGGAGAAAAGCGAGTTCACAAGAAGTTTGAGCTTAAGACCTCCACCTAAACCTCCACGAGCTTTTGTTCTTCGTGCCAACTCACTAAAGACACCAAAGCCATGTCCGCCTGTCACTGTTGACGGGAAACATGATTTGAATACGCAAGAAAACATCCCACCTGTCAAAAGTTTACAAGCAGACGAAAATACCATTCAGAATGCTAAAAACGGCGCGAAAGACTATGAAAATGTTGATTCAGAAGGAATCACTTTAAATTTGCCCGAGAAACCAAATATTGTGCCATTGACAATTTCTCAAAAATGTAGTTCCTTGCCAAATTACACACTTGGACCGAGTGTTACGCGTAGACAGCCGACAAAGTCCTCTGGCAAAATCAAAATCGTCTCGCCAGAGCTAACAAGAAAAGTGCCACCAAGGCCTCGCAAAAAGTCAGCCGAGATTACGGCTGGAGACAGACACATTCTTATACTTCAAAGTGCCGCTGAACTTATCTGTCAAAAGATTGACCCATTTGTTGTCATTGAAAAATTAGCAGACGCAGGATTGATGGACGAAAGTGATTTAAATGCCTACAGAAATCCGTACGAGAGTAGACAATTGTGTGACACCATTGTGCAATCAATTATGGATAGAGATTATGTCTCTTTCCTGAAATTTTGTGATATTTTACGAAGTGTGACGGACTATACAACTGTTGCTGCCGTTTTAGACGCCATGATTGCTGTTTATGACGTCATTTACGAAGTTCAGATAACTAACGGTGATACGTCACCAATTCTCGATGACGAGAAAACGGTTTCCTTCGACGTGGTGTACTTCAGTCTTGAAACTGGTAAAGTGCGATCAGTTGTCGAGCTGGAAAAACTTCGAAATTCTGAAAACAAACGCCATTCCCGAGATCTGTTGTCCTACAAACGAAATTCCCGTCTTTCATTCCAATCTTTTCAATCTCTTACAAGCGAAGCGTCGAGTGTATTTAGCGAAGATATAATTACCAACGGTCTTCCCATGGTAACGGTATCCATTTCAGGCCATGTTCTTTGTCTAGAAAAAGCTCGATCTCTTGCTACGGTCATTGAAGACCATTACTGCATTCTAGAATTCCACATTGGAAAAACTCATCTTCGTGGATCCGACATGGAACATATCAGCAGAGCTTTGGCTCAGAATTCGTGTATACGTGTTTTAGATCTGAGACTTAATAACATAGGAAACAGTGGGGCTGTGTACATGGCGAATGTTCTGTATCAAAATAGGACATTAAGACAGTTAAATCTGTCCTCAACAGGGATAGACAGTGAAGGATGCAAGCTTCTAGCAGATTCGTTAAGAACGAACACCAGTTTGATAGATCTTGATTTAAGTTTTCTTGACATAGGAGATAGTGGATGTATGGCTTTAAGCGGTATGTTGAAACAAAATCGCTGTTTGAAAAAACTGCGCCTCCGAAGCGGCAGTATAACTTGGATAGGATGTGGCTTCTTGTTAGAAGGAATTGAAATTGGAAGAACAGTTACTGAACTCGATTTGAGCAGAAATTTCATAGATGATACTGGAGCGGAAATGTTTCTACGCCATTTGAAGGACGATTCTTGTCTAAGGGAGGTAAATCTCGAAAACTGCGGAATAACCTCGGCAGGGTGCTCTATCCTTTCTGATGTGATCCTTACAAATAAGTCGCTCCGGAACCTAGATTTGAGCGTGAATTTCATCGGGGACCAAGGAATTTTAAAGCTTTCCAATGCTCTGGATAGAAATAAACATATCAAAACTTTAGGACTTAACATGTGCGGCATATCAAACGATGGATTCTCAAAATTGTTAGATATTTTAGAAGGGAACGCTACTTTAACCATGCTTAAACTCTGTTATAACAGATTAGGACGGGAACACTCGAACCCGGAAGCTACGTCAGATAACCTGAAATACAGGGTTAGAATTGTGACGTCATCAAATCCAAAACTGAAACTTTTATTATGGGGAAACACATTTGAAGAATCAAATACTAATGCTATGTCACAATTCAAAGATTTGAACGCTACGTTATAACAGTACGTTGTAAAGCTACTTTGTGTATCGCTACGTCGTAACGCTACTAATTAACGTTGCTTATACAACGTCGCTAAAATAACGCTCTTCGGCAGCTGTCATTGTTCTACAGCTTCAGTTTTCAGTTAAACATGCATGGTTGAATCTGATTTTGAAAATATGCAACATTTAATGTTATAAAAAGTACTTTGAATACTAATTATGCTGGAAGAAAAATGTGGTGAATATGTGCATTAACATTTGCTTTGATCCTATAATGTATATTTTCTCTCTTACCTAAATTATCAGTAAATGGGGAGACACAGTTAGCCTGGCACAATAAATTAATGAATACGTGGTTTTAATAAATTAATGAATACGTGATTTTACTAAAAATCTTATCTTTTTAAGTATAATATACATGTATCATGATTTTCATAATGAATTTGTCAATTAATGTATCTATAAAAACTGTACGAAATCTAAAATGAGATTAACTTGCTCCTACTTTACAAGAACATACATAAATACAGTTACTTCCAAAATTTATATCCTGTATTAAAACAGTTTCTATGAAAGAGAAATAGAAAAAAGAAACACAAATGAAGTTGAAACAAATATTATAAGAGCTTTATCTTGATGCTCAACATCTGCTGATATTCGAATATTGTATTGAATGCTTTGCCTTTTATCAAACACTAATTCGGCTGATTGTTTGTGCTATAAATTAACCATTAACCTCCTGAATTTGTATAATAGATTTGCCCTGCTTTGGATTTGGAGCAGTCCATTCTAAAATTAAGGGATTCTGGTTCCAGCACTGAGAGGGCTAATCTTTTACTGGACATTTGTAAATGAACTCGTCCTGCTTTTAGCATGGAACTGTCCATTGTTTATTATGGGGGATTTTAATTCTAGGAAGCCCTGTCAGACTGCACGTGGTCTCCCTGTACATTCATGGAATATTCCAGTCATTATCAAAGAGTTCATACTTGATTCTTATACTTACATTAATACTTATAATTCTAATTATACAAAGTTTTTAGCCGGATTTTGAATCTTGGTCAAAAGAGACTTTATCTAGAGATATCTGTTTGTGTATGTTTGATATCATTTGAAATTTGTTTTATTTATTTATAGTTGCGTTTTATTCCATGTAATATGTTTTTTTGTATGACATTGTTTATAAAACAATAAATGTTCAAAAAAAGATGAATAAACAGTTTATACATGAGTCATTATTTATTTTGTTCTTTCATCAACACAATTTTTAAGTTTTAAGCATTTTTTACCTATAGGAAAAACCTGTTTTGTTGAAAGACTAGTATTTACAAGACTGAAGTGCTTACGTGGCTGCCTGGTTTATGTCCTTGACATTCATGCTCACCGTTGTTAATTCGAAATACAATCAGGACATTGATATTTCGTGTGAAGAAGATTTAACCCTTAATTTCTAAAATGTACTTGCCCAGTCTTCATTTATCTAATTGCTCGATATCTATTTTATGGATATCATGATCACAAATTATAAAGTTATTGAGCTATAAGTATAGAACTTTTGCATACAGCTTACTAAAGTGATGGCTTTCGCTTTGATTAATGCACGAGGTGCACGGATACTTATAGCAGTTTAAAAATGGACGCGAGCCATATGCCATTTACCTTCCAACCGAACCAAATATATAGCTGTACTCGGTCTGCATAATTATAGAAGACATAATACAGAAATAAGAAGAGGCAAAATAACTCATACTTTTTAAAAAAAAAATCTTAATAATCTGATAAGAAAATGTTATGAGGCAGAGTATTTATTCATGAAGAAACAACAAATGATTCCGGCATGAACGTACTTTTAATATCAAGAACACAAATATTTGTTTTTCTTGTCACAATCATATACATATCATTTTAAATCGATTTGTCAATTCTAAATATGCAAGGGAAGTAAGCACGAGTAAAATGCTTACACAGTTTGTAAGAGTAATTCATGTATATCATAGATAATGTATGGGGATCCGGAATGGGAAAAGAGTTTCACAGGAGTACAAGCGTAAGATCGCAAACCCTATCCTTTTAATCGTTGGATACGTTGGCAACATGGCAGCCTTTCAGTGTGAATATGGCAGCCTCGCAACCTAAAGTTAGTGACATAAATTATACCAGACATATGGAAACGGCCAGAAACGTATTTATCCACTATGATAACTTTCTAAATACATAGTTTAAACAATATTTTATTTATAAGTATTACATTTACTAATAATTGACAAATAATAAATAGTACGGATTGAGTAGTAAGCTTGAAAGCTTTTTTAAAAACTCTTTCCGTAATCACTATCTCAAACAGTATGTAAAATGGTACCAATTATATGCATTTTTGAGTTAAATATACATAACATTTTCACTATAAACTTGCTTCTTTACATGTACAGGAAAGTTAGCAATTTACACTAAATACATTACAAGCAATTTGATATGAAACATATCGTTCTCTTTAGGTTTGCTGAAAAAAGCAGTCTACCCTGAAAATGAGAAACATAATTATTCCAACAGGGGTAACATTGTCGCAATATACGCCCGTCAAAGAAGCTTTTGACAGAGATGTGAGCATTATAGATATGCATATAGGAGATATGCTGTGGGCAATATCTGGAAAATATCTGGATATATTATCATCTCTAGTGATATTTTCATCTGAACTTTGACCCCTATGTGTGACCTTGACCTTAGCCGCAGGGACCTAAATTTTGCACTTTACAGACACTCCGCCTCACAAAAGTGAACATTTGTGCCAAGTTTATTGAAATCACTGTATGCATGTATATAGAAGTTTTGCTCCGGACAAGCGTTTTTTAATGACCTCTAATTGTGACCTTCACCTTTCACCTAGAGACCAGCTGCTGGTTCATGCACGGGACACGGCTTCATATAGTGGTGACCATTTGCATGAAGTTTCATTAAAATTTCTCAATGGGTGTAGGAGATATGCTCCGAAAAAAATTTGGACGCCGCCCGCCCAGTCGAACGCTTTTTCAAACGGGCGTATAAAAAGCAGTGCAAGTAATATTACACTTAGTTTTTTTTTTTGCTAATTTTATGTCACATTTGGAGCTTAATGAAGTTATAACTACAAGTTGTGAGTGAAATTATGGACTAGTTCTATGTTCGTGAAGTTGGCAGCCTAGCAGCCTAACAGCCCAGTAGCCTGAAGTTGGCAGCCTAGCAGCCTGGCAGCCTAGCAGCCTGGCAGCCTAGCAGCCTAAAGAAAACTAAGAATAGTACTTACAAACATGAAATCGTCGGATATGAATCGGAAGCAAATACTTAGACCATTGCACGTCTTTTTTCAGTATCGCGAACTTTATTTTTTTAAATATTGAACTTGAAAACCGTCGGAAATAGTCAGAATGAAAAATAAAATAAAATTCAATATTTAAAAAAATAAAGATCGCTATACTGAAATAAAACGTGGAATGGTCTAAGTATGTGCTACCGACTCATTTTGTTTGTATTATCCTTAGTTTTCTTTAGGCTGCAAGGCTGCTAGGCTGCCAGGCTGCTAGGCTGCTAACTTCACAAATTTCGAAGAGTAAAAAAACGAAGTTCAATATTAAAAAAAAAATAAAGTTCGCGATACTGAAAAAAGACGTAGAATAGTCTAAGAATGTGCTACCGACTCATTTCCGACGGTTTACATGTTTGTATTGTCCTTAGTTTTCTTTAGGCTGCTAGGCTGCTAGGCTGCTAACTTCACAAATTTCGAAGTGTCAAAAAAACAACCAAAAAAAAAACAAACAAAGTTCAATAATTAAAAAAAACAGTTCGCGATACTGAAAAAAGACGTGGAATAGTCTAAGTATGTGCTACCGACTCATTTCCGACGGTTCACATGTTTGTATTTTCCTTAGTTTTCTTTAGGCTGCTAGGCTGCTGGGCTGCTAACTTCACAAATTTCGAAGCGTCAAAAAAAAAAAAAAAAAAAAAAAGTTCAATATTTAAAAAAATAAAGATCGCGATACTGAAATAAGACGTGCAATGGTCTAAGTATGACGATTTCATGTTTGTACTATTCTTAGTTTTCTTTAGGCTGCTAGGCTGCCAGGCTGTTAGGCTGCCAGGCTGCCAACTTCAGGCTGCTGGGCTGCTAGGCTGTTAGGCTGCCAACTTCACGAACATACTAGTTCTTGGTATTTGCTTTTAGAATTTTTATTAACATTTTTCTCAGAAATGCTATCATTTTTATTTCACAATAACGTTCTATTCTAGGTACCTGTATCTTGTTACAGTTTCTATGGAAAAACTCATTTACAACATAGATGACCTATTTTTCACTACTTTTGTTTTGTCGATATAAACATAGTGAAAGAGTACTTTGTATGGAAATCAAAACCCTTCTTTGATTACATTTTGCTACCTTTACGACATCTTATTTCACATTCAGCTCAAAGTTTTTTTCTTTTGTTTTTTTTTTCCAGTGGATTAACATGTAATATGCTCTAAATCCATTATTGGAACATTTTCAAACAAATGTTTGACATTTCTAAAGAATTTCTGAAGCATTATGTAACTTTGACATACGACTTGTTTTCACTCCGTTGATGTATTAAAGTAAAATTGAAAATTGACACAGTGTATGACTAGACTGTCTGATCTGGCCCATTTCTAAACATTGTCGAACAATATGTTACGAAATGAATAGGTCACATTATACCTTCATGAAAAATTAATTATTTTAAGTATTATTTGGATGACAATCATGTTATGTTATGTTAGATTTATAAGATTTACCTATAAAAGTTTGAAAAAAACATTGTACTAAAATTCGACTCCAGGGCGTTTCAGATCATGACCTACGGTGCTTTTGCACTCGGACGTACAGAAGTTTTAAGTTTCGAAAGTGAAAGCATCTAGTACTGGTAAACTGCTTAACAGCCTACCCAGGAACGGTGCGGTGGTTGAACTGTACTCTGGTAAAATCAATGTGGCTTACTGCCGTGATCTGCAGGGAATCCATCCACCACAACCACCACCACCAACGTACAAACAAGGTGCGCGTTTGGGCACCGAACGGGGAACAATAGAAACTTAAGTTTTATTCAAGACTTAGTTTTTTACAGTATTATTTAATTGCCGTCAATAAGAATCTGCATTATTAGAAGTTACTGGCGGGATATACGGGAGAATATAGCCTGACTGAAAAAAACGTTAGTCTCGGCCTTTATTTATCTCAATCAGGCTATATTATCCCGTATATCCCGTCAGCAACTTCTATAACTGGTTTATGCAGGAAACAGTTAACAGTCCTACTGAAAACAGCAGCATCTATGATAAAATATTTTGTTACGGAGCAATGCAATTTATTCTGTTTACCTACAATATTCATGTGTGTTGAATAACAAAAACAATTTAGGTTCATTCTCTCCTTACGATTATTGCAACAAAAAAAGTTTATCGTTTAAACGTGTATAATTATAAAAAACAACAATTATTTGATACAGCTGTAAACCCTTTTTATAAGCATTTTTACCGATTAGAACTAAACGTGAATGTTTTATCAAGAGTTACGAGCAGTTTTAGATTAATTTTTGTCACATAGAAATATTAATATAATACTAGTACATGTATACGGTACCGATTTGAGTTCAGACCGCATTCCAAAAGCACATGACTTTATATGACGTTTAGGAAAAAAGGAAATATTTTCATTAAATTAACCTTTGACTCTCTCGTGTTGTTTCGATTATTGATTGACCTTAATATGTTATATATTACGAAAAGCTTCGATCGGATTCAATCGGATAAATAATCAATCAATAATTATTATAACTTGAAAACCTACATTGTACTGTAAATATTCTCACTGGATATAAGGCATTGGGTTAAACTGGCCTCGTCTAAAAATCGCGACAGCTTGTCTTTAAAGGCCCATTATGCCTCAGAAATCAAAAACTTTAAATTTTTGTTATCTTAATATTCTAATAGACTTTTGTAAATCATTACTTTAACAAAATTTTGTGAACAATTACTTTAGCAAAATTTTGTTGACCATTCTTTTACTGTCTTTTGTAAACCATTACTTCAACAGTTTTTGGAAACCATTACTTTAACAGTCTTTTGTAAACAATTATTTAAACAGTATTTAATAAACCATTACTTAAACAGTCTTTTGTAAGCCATTACTTTTACAGTCTTTTGAAAATCATTACTTTAACAGTCTTTTGAATAACAAATACTTTAACATTCTTTTGTTAACCATTACTTAAACAGTCTTTTGAAAACCAATACTTTAACAGTTTTTTGAAAACCATTACTTTATTGTCTTTTGTAAACCATTACGTCAACAATTTTTTGTAAACCAATTTTTTTTATAGTTTTTTGTAAACAATTACTTTAACAGTCTTTTGGAAACCATTACTTTAACAGTATTTTGTAAACCATTACTAAAACAGTCTTTCGTAAACCATTACTTTAACAGGTTTTTTTGAAAACCATTACTTTATTGTCTTTTGAAAACCATTATTTTAACAATCTTTTGTAAACCATAACTTTGACAGTCTTTGCAAACCATTATTTTAACAATCTTTTGTAAACCATTACTTCAACAGTCTTTTGTAAACCATAACTATAGCAGTCTTTTGTAAACCATTATTTGACAGTCTTTGTTAACCATTATTTCAACAATCTTAAAATTGTAAACCATTACTTTGATTGCCTTTGTATTTCATTACTTCAACAAATCTTTTGTAAACCATTACTTTGACTGTCTTTGTAAAACATTACTTTGACAGTCTTTGTAAACCATTACTTCAACAGTCTTTTGTAGACCATTACTTCAACAGTCTTTTGTAAACCATAACTATAGCAGTCTTTTGTAAACCATTATTTGACAGTCTTTGTTAACCATTATTTCAACAATCTTAAAATTGTAAACCATTACTTTGATTGCCTTTGTATTTCATTACTTCAACAAATCTTTTGTAAACCATTACTTTGACTATCTTTGTAAAACATTACTTTGACAGTCTTTGTAAACCATTACTTCAACAGTCTTTTGTAGACCATTACTTCAACAGCCTTTTGTAAACCATTACGTCAACAGTCTTTTGAAAACCATTTCTTTGACAGTATTTGTAAACCATTACGTCAACAGTCTTTTGCAAACCATTTCTTTGACAGTCTGTTGTAAATCATTACTTCAACAATCGTTTTTAAACCATTACTTCAACAATATTTTATAAACCATTTCTTCACAGTCTTTTATAAACCACTATTTGACAGTCTTTTGTAAATCATTACTTAAATAGTCTTTTGTTAACCAATTCTCTAAAGCTGCGCGCCTTCAGATGAGCCAAAATATTTCATGAAAATCAACATTGAGAAAAAATGTACACAGACTCTAAAAAAAGTGAAAATAATTATTACCAAAGAAAAACAAATACACGTTATAAGCGATTACTGACTTTGTAGTATTTGTCACTATATTTCTGGACTTGACCAAAGCAGCAAGGTCATTTTTTGCATATTCTGGCCTACTTTTGGTAATAATCGCAGATTTCAAGTGCTGTTTGCAATGTGTAAATTATTTTCTTTGGTCACTTGACAACATTTTACTTTTTGATACATTTTAATTTTTTTTTAAAATTTAGCATGAATCTGGAGACATGCTGCTTTAAGGAGCCAGTTCTTGTTGTTGTTGTTGTTGTTGTTGTTGATGATGATGATGATGAATAGGAAATCACTGCTCTTGCACTGTTCGACAAAACTTAAAATGTCCAGCGCCATCACGGAGGAGTGAAGCTACGCCAAACATGATTCGTTAGGATACATTAAACAGAAACAGTAAGTAAGTGCAAAATTAAATTCCTTTAACATTGGGTAAATCGTATATCGTAGGGGACATTTTGTTTCGTATATTCGGTATTTTTTTTTTAAAAACAAAACGATGTTTTTGCTTAGATGCCCACTTGTCCCAGTCAAAATATAAAAAAAATGCAAAAAAAAAAAAAAGACAACAAAGTCAAATTAATATTTAATTTTAAAATGCACATCAAACATCTAAATTCAGTCCTACGTTACATTAATTTTAATTTCTTCCATTCATTTTTCCAATAATTGATCTTCGATCGGGGTAACCGACAATAAGCACAATACAAATTGACCGATAGTTTGCACATTTTGATTCCGTTTGTTATGGGATTTGTTTTGGACAACGAGAAGTTTCAATAGTGGGATTAAATTTAATAATCCATAGGGAATTACTCTACATGTATTAAACTAAGCAAATGCTAATATATTAAAGTTTAAGTCCATTAGTACCGGTGTAACACTTGTCGCAAAATGACGGCCGTACACCCAGGTGAGTGATTTTCTAGTAGATCTTTCATTCATCAAATAAATATATTAAATTTAATTAAATTTAATGATAAAAAGATAGATTATTATGCTGAGTACATTTGCAAAAAAAAAAAGTTTTAAATAATCTATGGTGACTGGTATATATTTTGTCTTAATTTATTTCTTTTTTATTTATTTATTTTATTTTTTTTTTTGTATTATTTTTGTACTTGCTTATATCGTCTATTTTCGAAAATGAGTTCAGGTAAAATGTGTTTGAAAAATTGACGCACCTATTCTTGTCGTGCTATACGTATTAGTATACCTCAATAATCACGCAAATATTATAAGAAATGCAATTACCGTTTCTCACACCTTTTGTTAAAATAATTAATAAAAATTAAACATAAATAAATAAACAAATAAATAGAGGATCTATTTCAAGTTCTTTCTATAAATAATTGACTTATTTTCATAGAGTGGTATAAAAATAATTGTTTCATGAGTGGCGGTAGCCGCGAGGGAAATATGATAATTTTCATGCCACAAGATGAAAATAAATCATGTATTTATAGAAAAAAAAAACTTGAATGTTCAGTTTATCATATACATTTGTCTCTTTTTGACATTTTTTGAAAGATTTTCCCTTACATTTTGTATACTGGCAGAATCTATAATAGTTCTGACTTCCAAAACTTTATAAGCCGCTTTTTAACATTTTTGTTTTTCATCAGATGCGGCACGTCATGTCATATATATAAACGGGTACGCTGAAGACCTTAAGCTAAATCTATAAGAAAATACAGAAAAATATGTTTTACTGCAGTGAAAAATAAATTTTTACAGTGAAAATACAGAAAATGAAAGTACGCATTTTATTTCATCAATATTTCTCAATATTTTCATTCATAAGTATATAATAAACGTGTTTAGTAATAACCACTTTTAGTTCACATTGCTTCAATTAAGTTCGTCCGCTTAAAATGAAATTATTATTATTATTATTATTATTATTTTGGTTTTCACTCTGCTGTAAATTTGTTTATTTCTTTAAAAAAATAAATGAAACACACGGAAAAAAAACTTTCACGTTTCACGAGCGTTATCTTCAATTTAAGGAAAATATTTTCGGAAGTTCCCTTTTAAAATTCTTTTTAATGTTTTTGTGGGGAAGGGGGTAGGTATTGGTAAAGACCATGAAACCCGTTCGAAGGCCCGCGAAACTAAGAGCGTAAAAATTGTGGCTTCTATAAAAAAATCGTAATATTGTCACTTTTACTTTTTGTTTTCCTTTTTTTTTATACTAAAACTGTCAAAGCATCAGCACAAAAGTATTGACTTGGGTTGGACTAACTCGAATAAAATATTTCTATATTTCAAACCTCAATTGATCACGTGTTAGTATTATTTATTTATTTCATTTTATTAGATTATTAATGAAATATCATCTCAAATCGAACGAAACCGGAGCTCGCAAATCAAATACAGTAATCATATAATGTTGTAATCAAGTTGCGCAAATATTTAGTAAAAAGGCTATAACATGTTGTGATTATACAATAACTACGTCGAATATTTAACTATATTATTTCAAATTTTGGCTTATAACACTTTGAAACACAAATCAATTGTCTATTTTTCTGACTCTCTCTAGTTATGACTTTAAACACCATATTGACGTTATAAAACATATACATGTATAGAAGATAACGAAAGATTCACATGAATACATATAGCTATAAACATTTTCATAGATTTAATATAATGTGTAAATATTACGTTAACACCGCCTAGTAACTCATTTAAAATCCAATCAATCGAAATTGTAGCAAAACTAAACAAGTTTGCTTCTTTAAAAAGAAGCATGCGAGAGGTCTTTTTGCTGCTGTGGAAGATTTGTTTAATTTGTAAATATTTGGAAATAAGACACAACGAATGGTTATAAATTACAATAATTTAACAAAATATAATTTATTATATAAATTGAATATATAGTAGCATAATGAAAGTTTGTTTACACTTCATTTTTTAATGTTTTGATTATATGCTGGAGAAATGGATTTTTTTCCTTGACGCATTAGGGATACTTTTAATACAAAGGGAACTAAATTTAAAATAAATGATATGTATATTAAAAGTAGTATCAAAATAAAAGTTTCTTGTAAAATTCAATCAGCAAATTTTCGGTTTATGTTTTGGTAAGTATATGAAACATTTCCTCTACGTTTTCCAAAACGGGCATAAAGTATGTTAATCAGATACATTTAAGTCCAGGATTTACATAAAAATGTTTTATATCATTTGATTGGAATAAACAGAATATAAAGCTGCATGCCTCCAACCACAATATTTTAAGAAAATCAAACGTGTGTCAAATTTGTGCCACTTGCGCCAAAAAATCCCCGTTGCGTTACATAGTCATACCAGTTCAAAAAGAACTTTGTACAAGCGGTACACGGTTCACTCGGTCGTATAATAGTGCATGGTGTTAATGTAGCTATAATGTTCACTGCTACTATTTATCGTTACTGTTACTATTTATCGGAACAAGAAAATAGTAAAAAGCTATTAAGAAAACAATACTGTAATCGATTTATACAGTTTTAAAAGATTAAAAACGGAATGAAACATCCACAACGTAAAATAATATTTTCCGATTTTTCTTTGTACCGATCGATTCGTTCCCTTCAATGTTCCGTAACGTACCGGAAAAACGGTGTTTAAGCTAGGTTTCGAAAATGGTCAATTTTTCGTTTAAGTTAAGTCGTATTTTTGAAACGGAGCATGCGCAAAACAAATTTTTGTAGACTGCTCCTAATGGGTTTTAAGCTGTAAAATGACATTCATTTTACTAAAAATCAGATCGCAAAAAAGGAGCCGCCAGCCAAAACAGTCTGAACCAAGGGGGAGGGCTGTTTACCTCTCCAATTTTTAAACGGGTTTTCCGGGAAAAGTGCTGGATAATTTTCTGTCTTTTTTTAAAATTTTCACTTTAAAAAATTTTTATATTTAAAACTTTTTTTTTGTCCAATTCAATTTTTAAAATCAAAACCAAAGTTCCTTTTACTATTTCTTTTAAATTTGTCCCATTTGAACATTTTAAAGGGGGGTTTTTTTTTAAACAAATTTTATAAAGTTGGGGGCTTTAAATCCCCTCGTAAAATTTAAATTTGACGCTTTTTTTTTTCCTTTTTTTTAATGGGGTGCGCCCCAGCCGTAAAAAAATCCCTTTAAAGGAATTTTAAAGATTTTTCCCCATTTTTTTTTTTTTTTAAATAAACACTTGAAAAAAAGAAATTGAATGAAAACCCGCTGTATAGGTTTAAACCAAAAATTCCCCTTTTTATGATCTAAACGGGAAGTTATTTTTAAAAAAGTCTTAACTTAACACTTTTTAAAGGGACTCCACTGAGAGTAAAAGACCTAAAACCAACAAATTTTTAGATTTCTTACATATATCAACTGGGGAACTTAAAACAGAACAAATATGCAATATACTTAGCTATTCTTAAACAGTTTTGAGCGAAAAGCATTGCGCAACGCTTTCCAATGACCTAAAAAAGCGGAGAAAGCAAGTGATTACAAATTGTTGGTTTATATCTACATTAAATTAATCTCGAAAATTAATCATGTCATGCCAAAAAACTCAGTGAAGTCCCTTTAAAAGTTTTCGTCTATTTCTAAATTTAAAAACATCTGTATAGAAAGACTACTTACTGGGGCTTCCCAAAATTTTTTAAAATTGAAATTAAAAAACTATATGTTTTTAATTTTTTAAAACATGCTTGACCCGGGGGGAAAACAAACTTTGCATTTGGGGAAAATATTTAATTTTAAATTCTTTGTAATATTTTTTCATTCCCTTTTTTAATTTAAAATTTTTAATTTCCCTTTTTTTAAAAATTATTTCAGTTTTTTTTTGGTTTTTTTTTTTTTTCCCCCTTTTTTTTTATGCGGACTTTTCATTTTTAAAAGTAACCATCCCCTTTTTTAAATTTTTCAAATAACGTAATTTGTCCCCTTTAAAAAAAATTTTTAAAACGCAAAATTATTTTCAATGCATTTTTTTTTCCCCAAAGTAAAAATACGAGTTTTTTGGGTTTTCCGGGAAAATTAAAGCAAAAGTTTGTAAAATTTTATTAATAAAACATTGTCTAGTTTTAAAATTTTTATTTCTTTAAAGTGCAATAGAGGCAAACCACAGTCAATATAAATTATAAAATTTAGTTTAATCATATTTTATTGCTTTTACATTTTATACAAAAACAGATACATTGTCACATGTAAACATACTACAAAACAGTAACGAATACATTTACAGTTAATACATGGATGTTATAGTTATTATAAAAAAGCAAAAGGGTCAATTACTGTAGTGGTAATCGATTCATTAATGTATCAATGTATGAATATCGATCTATTAGCACTTAATAAAAATTTAATATTTCAATTTATATTCATTTGATCTTTTTACCGTAGAATGGCGTCCCGGAATGGACCCAAGACCACAAGGTGGTCCTCCACCAGGATTCCAGATGAGCGAAAATCCTCCCCCGATGAACTCGGACCCAGCCTACCCGCCAATGCCGGGCTATGAGGGCGTTGGTTTTGGACAAGCAAGTAAGTTGCTATAAAGTATAAAAAATTTTATTTTCCCATCCCTTTAAAATTTAACCAAATTTAATGACTTTTTAGCGTTTTCCCCCTCGTTTTAAAGTTCAAAAATTTAATAAAAAAACCTTATTTGGAATTTCATTTTTTTAATTTTTGGGCCTTTGTTTTTATTTCCCGAGTTCAAAAAGGGGTTTTTACCAAATCCAAAATCGCACCCCAATTTTGCACCGGGTTTTCCCTTCAAGAGTCCCCAAAAAAGTTTTTATTTTTAAATCCCCAAAGGCACCCCATTTGCCTCGTTTTAATTTTGGGTTTCCCAAAATCTTTATCACATGCAAATATACTCCAAACTAAACTTTTTTTTCATTTTTTTGAGGGGTTCAAAAATTTGATTAAAACAAAACCTTTTTTTTAACTTAAGTTTAAAAAATTTCCCGTTTTAAAATGTCAAAAACGGTGGTAAGAAATAATAACCACATTGTTCCTTATTCATAACTTAAAAAACGTATATCTTACAAATTTAACGTAAAAATTATGTTTGCCTTACTTATCAATTTTTCAAATTCGGAGTATTTGAGAAAACAAATACGTTTTTTATTTACTAATGGTAATTTAGTTTCAATTGGGTTTCATCAGGAACGGAACAGAAAAGCTTAATAAGATAGCCATTGTATTTTATATACATGTGTTTTATTTTTCAGGACCAATGCCTCCACCACCAATGCCACCACCCCAGGGCGACCCACCACCGCAAACGTTTACGGAGTAAGTTACTCTTTATGGTTGTGTACCAATATTTGCATAAGTACTGAATACTAGCATCTTTTTATTATGATTTTATTATTATTATTATTATGATTATTATTATTATTATTAATTATTTTATTAACTTATTAATTTATTAATTTATTATTTTATTATTATTATTATTATTATTATTATTATTATTATTATTATTATTATATTATTATTATTATTATTATTATTATCATCATCATTTTTATTATTATAATTATTATTTATTTTATTATTTTTATAATTTTATTATTTCATTATTTTTATTTTTATTATTATTTGCAGTCTGGCAAAGTTAGATGAAGAGGCGTGTCGTTCGGCCATGATTCAACACGTGTCGGAACATTGTTGCTATGGAAGCAAGCCCGCAAAAGAAATGAGTATTATGCAATTTGAGGGCATCACTGCTTTACATGTAAGCAACAAAAGACTATACTAGATATATTAAAAAGGCCCCCTTATTTCCTCAGAAATGCTTACTTAACTTTTTTTTTTATCAAAAAACTTGTTTAATTTTGGTGTTTTGTTACGTTTTCCAAAAAAATATACTAATTTGATACCCTTTAAAACTTTTTGCCTCTTTTTGGGAAATTTTTTTAAAAGAAAATTTTTTTTACAAATTTTGGGTAAAATTTTACAACACATTACCAATTTTTCGGGGTCCCTTTTTTTCAAATGGTTTTTAAAAATGGGAAATTTTTTAAACATTATGAAAAAACTTGTTTGACAATTTTTAAAGAATTAAAAAAATATTTGGGTTTCTGCGCCTTAAAGTTGGGTTTTAAAAAAAAAATTTGGGGTTTTTTGTGTTTAAAATTTTTTATTTAAATTTAATTTTATTTTTATTTATTGTTTGGGTTTGTTAAATTTCAAGTTTTTTGCGGGCCCGGGGAAAATTTTCGTTTTTGAAAGAAAAAACTACGTTTGAATTTTATCAATATTTTTTCCCAAAAAAACCGAACATTTACGCAGACGGACCGAAACGCCGATACGGGTATTGCTAATTATAAAAAAGCATGGCAAAAAATGAGATCGCCTTATGTAGAAAAACATTGGAAATGAAAGACCTAGACAGAGATATGCTGAATATAGAAAAGCACGTGAAAGGATTAAAATTGACAATCCCGAAAAAAGAAAAACGCGGAAAAGGACTGAGACAAAAATTTCCAAATATATATAAAAGTACGGAAAGGGGCGAATATCCAGATTGCCTAAGATATTCATGTACGAAAATTAGTTAAATTACCGAAACACAGATAGCAGAATGTAGAAAAGCTTAATAATCAAACCAATCAAATACATTAATTTTATTTTTCAAATTTCAAAAAAAACCTGCCGAAAAAAAGAACAACTCAAGAATATGAGTTGAATCTGCCACTTTTCATTTTCAGTATGTTTTGGAAACATTTGGCGAGGGTAGAAATACAAAGACTGCTAGAGAGCCCTACAGAGGCGGGCCTGTTGACGGCCCCGAGAATGGACAACCCCCACCTCCGTGGGTCATACCCTGCGCACCAAATCAAATGTTTCACTCCCACAACATTGTAAAGGAGGTTCCCCATACATCGGTGATACAGGTAAATATATTTTACATATATTACAGTTACAGATAAGATATATCCGATACATCACAAATAATGGATTTGAATTTACAGCGAAAGTGAAAATATAAAATGCCAATTTATTAAAGGCCCATTATCCCCCTGTATTGCTTATATTTTTCGTGTTCTGTTTAAGTTTCCAAGAAGTTACTCATTGGCAAACTCGCTGCAACATCCTTTGCTTCTGTTGCCTTTAGGTAATTAGAAAAGTTATAGTGATTAAGTATTTCGTATGGCATTCAGAATACTACTTTGTTCACTTTTTGCAACCTTTATGACAAATAATTTCACATTTCGCGCTACTTTCTGCATGTGATAAGCATCTAACATGCTCTAAATTCATCACTTTAATGTTAGAAAACTCATGTTTGTTCTTTCTAAAGAAGGAAAAAATATTCATTTCTGAGGCATAATGTGCCTTTAAACTAAAGGTTCGGCCTGTCCCCATACCCATTTACAAAGAGCAACTGCTGAAGTTTTTTTTAATCTACTGTTTTTTCAATAACTGTTTTAGCCATGTGGTGGTTGTGATCAACGTGGTTGGAATTGGTGTCATAGATGTGGAGCAGACGGACGCATCCGGTGTGGCACGTGCGGTGGTGATGGCGTCTGCAGTGTTTATAGTGCTCAGGAAAAGAGGCACGTGCGCAGGCAGTGTCACAGGTGTCATGGTTCCGGACAAGTGAGGCGAGTACTTTAAACTGCCTTGTTTTAAAATAAAAAGAAACACTAAAAACTGACTATCAGAAAATGAATTTAAGAGTTTTTGACGTCAATACCAATGCACTTTTTTTCGTTGCTCCGATTGATACGTTTGTATAATTAAAGTACGAAGCATTTGGCATTTTGTCAGAAAGTCTGATGTTGTTTAACATAAAATAAACGGCACAAAAGAGAGTAAACCGTCACTTTCACTCACAACAGTTTATTTATTATAACATTTTGTCTTCTTTGTCAAATTGTACCATTGTATGTTTTAGGGAAGCTTTTATGAACCTTAGGTTCGATCAGAAAAATCACACAACTGAATGAGAAATACATCTACATTTGTAACTTATTTTTACGCATATTATGCTCTTCTAAATTTGTATTGTTATATGTTTTAACCTGAATAAAGTCAAAATCAAAACCACTCAAATGATGTTAAAAAACAAAAAAGCCAATCAACATTTTTTGTTGCGCTTTTATAAATATTTGATGCATACGACCATTAAATTTCCAGTGACAAGCATATTAACTGAATAGCTTCCCCATAAAT
Organism: Ruditapes philippinarum; assembly: GCF_026571515.1. Classification (NCBI taxonomy): domain Eukaryota; kingdom Metazoa; phylum Mollusca; class Bivalvia; order Venerida; family Veneridae; genus Ruditapes; species Ruditapes philippinarum. The sequence goes on from NW_026865957.1 coordinate 62,862, forward strand.
TATGACACTAGAATTCATCTCATATTTCCAACGGCACGAAGTAATATTTCATATTTAAATAGAATCTTGCATAATGACGTGTGCAGTGACTTCATCATGTATATTTAATCATATTAGTGTATTGATGCTTCAAATTTATTTTTACTTAATTATTGATACAATATTACCATATCTTGACAGAGTTGGCTTGTTTTATATTGTTTGTTTTGTTTCAGTCAATGGTAACTTGCTTTTTTATTGGCCAAAAAAAATTCACTTTCGGTAGAAGTCATGACAATTATAACAAAACATTTTAAAACAACGCAACTGTAACTATGTTTTGATTTGATTATACCCACACTGTTACATTGCTTTTTATCATATAATTTACAGATTTTGGATATCCCCGCTGCCTCTTATATCCCCAAACTCTTCCCACCTCCCCTCCCATTTACCATTTCAATTAAATTTACTAGAAGCAATTACTTATTACTTCTGGAGTAGCCATTTTATTTTTGTTGTTCACATCGCAAACTTATTATTTCTCCATGGAGTGCATGGCATAAGCGTTTTCTTTTCGACGCTGATTGCTATACTCGTAAAATGGACTTTTCCTTTCTTTTATTTGAAATAATGAAATTAATATAAAACAAACATCATGTTTTTTAATTGTAAATAATTATAAAAACTTGAAAATATGGTGAATGAAACTGAAAATATGGTTCTAATCTTTAAACAGATGCTTTACATTCACAATTTGTTTGAACTCCATATATTTTGATAGAAAAAGAGAACCTTAAGGATAAAAAACAACATTTTATCGACCTACCTACCTTACCCAAATTGACATGGAACGCGAGAGGAGAAACAAAGATATTTTTAAGGCTTACCCAAAGTGCAATATTCCTTGTGTTTTGTCACCAATTGTTGCTCTAATTAATACTAAATATTACCATATAAAGCACTTCGAACAAAAACTCCTACTTTAATATGCTCTGGTTAATGCAATGTGGGTAACTGCCGCGATCCGGAATGTAAACTACCAACACCACCACCACCCTCGTTTAATATGCACTTAGTAAACCAACGTTGTTCTCGATTATTTACAGATGTTCGAAATGTGGTGGAGATGGTAGAATCACTTGCTCCGAGTGCCAGGGATACCGGATGTTGAGATGTTATATTGAACTTACCGTCAGCTTGTAAGTAAACAATACATGAGCCGTGTCACGACGAATCCAACGTAATGCGTTTGCGACCAGCATGGATCCAGACCAGCCTGCGCATCCGCGCAGTCTGATCAGGATCCATGCTGTTCGCTATCAGTTTCTCTACTTGTAATTGGACTGGCAAGCGAACAGCATGGATCATGATCAGACTGCGCGGATGCGCAGGCTGGTCTGGATCCATGCTGGTCGCAAACGCATCACGTTGGTTTTGTCGTGACACGGCTCACATGTATATGTGTTATGATACTAAACGGTTTTTGTTGTTCACCCGTACTTGTTTGATTCTAATGTTTGCTCAGAGTTATCATGCATGTAAAATTTTCATTTATAATACCGAGCATAGCGATAACATTTAAGGTCGAAAATTCGAAGAAAATGATGACGATGATGATGATGATGTTGTTGTTGATGATGATGAAGATGATGATGATGATAAATGAATAACTTTTTGTGTTTTTGTATTTCAACCTTTCGCAATATCAACGGTATTATCTGTTACGACATTATAATTCATGTTCGCTTTTGGTTTACATCAACACCATATTACACGCCACAAAAACATGCACAAGACATGAAGTTGTGTATCATTTTGATTCAATAAAGACCTTTTTTCTTCACCATTTTAAACCATATATTATAATTACATTAAACATGGGTTGTTTATCTTAATAAGTAAAGTTTATGGTGATCTCATACAAAACTTGCCTTACAATGGCGTTTTAATGTCATGACGTCATAATAATTCAAATGCATGACAATTTTTGTTCCAGTACCAACCACAAAGACGACTACATTCTTGAAACAACTGACATGCCTGACGAACTTGTCCGAGAAGTTGGGGGGACCATTGTGTTTGAGGATGTACAAATGCAGGTATCAACTCTAAACGGTTCATCTTTCAATCTTGACAAAAAAATCTTGACAAAAACATAAAATTTATCATTTTAGTGAAAATGTCAAAATACATACATGTACTGACTGAATAGCACACTGTACAGACCATGTTCAAACGGCACGGATTTACCGACTGATTTTGGTCTGCACTTGTCGAATGTATAGAATCTGTTGCCGCCAGTATGTGTGGCAGTTACAATAGTCAAAAAAGTACACTTATTTATATGCTTTTATATGCTTTATAATATAAGCATTTTTTCTGACCCCCCTCCCCTCCAACCCGACGCCACCCCAACCCTTTCAATTAAATGTTTACAAATATCCTACAGCAACTGAGGCCATGTTAAAGTATGGGGCGTTTTATAAGTATGTAGTATGTACGGACGTACGTACGACCGTCGGCGGGTTTTTGTGCTTTTTCTTTTAGTTAAATATCCCTTAAGTAACTTGTTTTTTAAATTTTTTGTTTCGTTTATTTGAAATTTCAAAATTCAAAAAAAACCCGGGACATTTTAAAATAGATCTATATAAAAATATCATATAAATATTTTTCAGGTTTTTCCAATAACAATGTACCAGGTGAAGGAAAATCAAAATTTTAATTAATCTACAAGGGACAATGGCCCTTTTGAAAAAAATTTTTTAATAGTAATAACATCACTTATATATTTTCCTAAAATTTTTTCAACTATAAGAATAATTTTTAGGGTTTTTGGGGGGAAATATTTATTAAATCAAGATTCTGTCCAAAAAAAAAAATGGTACTGTTGATAAATTTTATAAAAATATTTCATAAGATATAGATTTATACCCCTTAATAGTACGAGTCTTTTTGCCATGCTCTGGTAAACTACGGTACTATTGAATTATCGACGAGAGATATCAAAATTTTCACGCGTTTCGTTCAAGTATAGCATGAAAATATTGTCTAAACGATGCGTATAATGGTCAGTTTTTGTAATGTATATAGTATCTGCACGTGTTATGCGTGCGATATCGTGTTAGTATATATAAGGATTTTACAGTAGGTTGAATTCAGTCTACCGGACACTAGCGCATTGTTCAGTCGGTTTTATCCAATTTTTCTTTTAAGTATAATATTATAACTTAAGGTCAAGGATTGGATATCTATATTGATTATCTGCTGCAATTATTGATAAAATTTTATGTCGGGCATCATTTTACGCTATTGTAGACAAACATATGGAACTTAAATAATTATATTATCTATTTAAATTGATCAGATTGGTTAATGTTGCATTTTATTTTTAATGTTATATTACATGTATAATGTTCAAAAAATGAGATAATAAGCAGGTTAGATGGTTAGAACAGGTTTCCAGAGTAAATTTTTTAAAAGTAAAAGTTTTTATCTCTAGTTTTACCTGGGCGAGTCAACCGTGATCATTATGAAAGTATTGTGAAATTTGTGAATGATTTTGTATCATGAAAAATAACGTATGTGAGAAATTAGCAGTTAACAGTGAGCTAAGCAAAAAGGCATTACGATTCTTATAGGGAAATCAATGATCTGCTGTTATGCTCAGCTGGGTAAGCAATCTAGCAGAGCATTCCAAAATAAAGCGTAGAAATGCTTTGCTCATATGCTCAGCTGGCTAAGCAATCTAGCAGGCCATTCCTAAATATAGTGTAAAAATGCTCTGCTGGTATGCTCAGCTGGCTAGGCAATCTAGCGGGGCGTTCCAAAATATAGTGCAAAAATGCTCTGCTGGTATGCTCAGCTGGCTAAGCAATCTAGCGGGGCATTCCAAAATATAGTGCAAAAATGATCTGCTGGTATGCTCAGCTGGCTAAGCAATCAAGCGGGGCATTCCAAAATATAGTGTACAAAATGATCTGCTGTTATGCTCAGCTGGCTAGGCAATCTAGCAGGACATTCCTAAATATAGTGTAAAATATACTCTGCTGTTATACTCAGCTGGCTAAGCAATCCAAAATATAGTGTAAAAAACTCTGTTGTTATGCTCAGCTGGCTAAGCAATCTAGCGGGGCATTCCAAAATATAATGTAAAAATGCTCTGCTGAATTGCTCAGCTGGCTAGGCAATCTAGAAGGGCATTCCTAAATATAGTGTAAAAATGCTCTGCTGGTATGCTCAGCTGGCTAAGCAATCTAGCAGGGCATTCCTAAATATAGTGCTTAAATGCTCAGCTGGCTAGGCAATCCAGCAAAGCATTCTGAAAATTAGTATAAAAATGTTCTGCCGGAATGCTGAGCTGTCTAGGCAAACTAGCAGGGCTTTCTTAAATAAAGTATAAATTTCGTTGGTCTTCAACTGATTATTTGGCACTCGTAGACTTTCTGAAATATTTGGTGCCAATGCAGATAATGACATTTTTTTACTTCTACGGGACCCTCAAGTGTCTATTTCTTTGGTCTCCGACTAATTCTGGGACGATCGCAGACTTTCAGGAATTTTTGGTGTTAATGCAGATAATGACATTTGTGAATTTTTAGGACCATCCAGAGTCCATTTCTTTGGTCTGCGAATGTTTCTGGAACACTCGCAGAAATTTTCGGTGCCAATGGAGATAATGACATTTTTACTTCACAAGGACCCTCCTGAGTCTATTTCGTTGGTCTGCGACAGATTCTGAGTCACTCGCAGACTTTTAGGAATTTTGGTGTCAATGCAGAAAATGATATTTCTGACTTATTGGGACCTTCCTGAATCCATTTTTTTTGGTATGCGACTGATTCTGAGGCACTCACAGACTTTCAGGAATTTTTTATGTCAAGGCAGATAATGACATTATTTACTTCTAGGGACCATCCAGGGTCCATTTTTTGGTCTGCGACTTATTCTTGGACAGTCACAGACTTTCAGGAATTTTTGGTGCCAATAGAGATAATTACAATTTTGACATTTTTGACCATCCAGAGTCTATTTCGTTGGTCTGCGACTGATTATTTTGGGCACTTGCAGACTTTCAGGAATTTTGGGTGCTAATGCAGATAATGACATTTTAGAGTAAAAATGCTCTGCTTATGACTAAAGGGTCTTAATAAATTAAAAAATGTCATGATCTGCAATGGCACTAACCATCCTGAAAGTCTGCGAGTCTCAAAGAATCAGTCGCAGACCAAAGAAATGTACTCTGGCGGTTCCCTAGAAGTCAGACATGTCATTATCTCCATTGGCACCACAGATTCCTGAAAGTCTGCGAATGTCCCAGGATTAGTCGCAGACCATAAAAATGGACTCTGACGGGTCACTAGAAGTAAAAATTTCCATCATTTCTCTTGGAACCAAACTTTCCTGAAAGACTGCGAGTGTCCAACAATACGCTGCAGGCCAATGAAATGGACTCCTAAAGGACCCTAGAAGTAAAAAATATCATTATTTCCATTGGCACCAACCATTCCTGAAAGTCTGCGAGTGTCCAAGAATTAGTCGCAGACCAACAAAATGGACTTTTGAGGGTCCATAGAAGTCTAAATTGTCAATATCAGCATTGGCACTAAAATTCCTGAAAGTCTGCGAGTGTCCATCAAAAAGTCGCAGAACAATGAAATAGTCTCTTAAAGGTCCTTTGAAGTCATAAATATCATTATTTCTATTGGCACCAAAATTCCTGAAAGTCTGCGAGTGCCTCAGAAGTGCCTAGAAGTCGAAAATGTCAATAAAACGTTGGCGAAAATAAATCCTGGAACTCAGAATCAGTCTGCCAGCTGAGCATTCCAGCAGAGCTTATAAATACTATTATTCAGAATGCTTCTCAAGATTGCTTATCCAAAACAGCATTTTCACACTATTTTTCAGAATGTTCTGCTAGGTTGCCTAGCCAGCTTAGCATTCCAGCAGAGCATTTTACACTATATTTAGTAATGCTCTGCTAGATTGCCAAGACAGCTGAGCATTGTATCAGAGCAATTTTACACTTTATTTAGGAATGCCCTGCTAGATTGCTTAGCCAGCTTAGCATTCCAGCAGAGCATTTTAACACTATATTTAGTAATGCTCTGCTAGATTGTCAAGACAGCTGAGCATTGCAGCAGAGCATTTTTACACTTTATTTAGGAATGCCCTGCTAGATTGCTTAGCCAGCTTAGCATTCCAGCAGAGCATTTTAGACTATATTTAGGAATGCCCTGCTAGATTGCCTAGCCAGCTAAACATTCCAGCAGAGCAGTTTTACGCTATTTAGTAATGCACTGCTACATTGCCTAGCCAGATGAGCATTCAACATTTTTTCACTATATTAAGGAATGCTCTGCTATAGTGCCAAGCCAGCTGAGCATTCCTGCAGAGCATTTCAACACTATATTTAGTAATGCCTTGTTTGATTGCCAAGACAGCTGAGTATTGCAGAAGAGCAATTTTACACTTTATTTAGGAATGCCCTGCAAGATTGCTTAGTCAGCTTAGCATTCCAGCAGAGCATTTTACACTATATTTAGTAATGCCCTGCTAGATTGCCTAGCCAGCTTAGCATTCCAGCAGAGCCTTTTTTTCACTATATTTAGGAATGCCTTGCTAGATTGCCTAGCCAGCTTAGAATTCCAGCAGAACATTTATTCAATATAGCTAGGAATGCTCTGCTAGATTGCCTAGCCAGCTTAGCGTTCCACCAGTACATGTTTTACATTATATTGAGTAATGCCCTGCTAGATTGCCTAGCCAGCTTAGCATTCCAGCAGAGCATTTTTTCACTATATTTAGTAATGTCCTGCTAGATTGCCTAGCTAGCTTAGCATTCCAGCAGAGCATTTTAACACTATATTTAGGAATGCCCTGCTAGATTGCCTAGCCAGCTGAGCATTCCAGCAGAGCATTTTAACACTATATTAAGTAATGCACTGCTAGATGGCCTAGCCAGCTGAGCGTTCCAGCAGAGCATATTTTCACTAAAACTAGGAATGCTCTGCTAGATTGCCAAGACAGCTGAGTATTGCAGCAGAGCATTTTTACACTATATTTAGGAATGCCCCGCTAGATGCCCAAAACAGCTGAGCATTACAGCAGATCATTGATTTCCCTATATAAATTTAAATGCCCTTTTGCTTAGCTCACTGTTCACTGCTAACTTCTCACATACAAAAAGAACAATCATTTGTTGATTCATATGTCAATATTTTGTTGTCGAATGATGAGCCACGTGATCTAACAATACATGCTTGTCCGGCAAAGCATTTATGAGTTTGTTTTTATATTGGTCCTATATTAAGGTTATTGTAAAGAGTGAAGGAAGACCGAATGACGCATTTGATATAAAAATATGTTGAACTTTCACTTTCGTAATATATTGATTTCCTTGTAACGTTAGTGACACACGTAATTGAGTGTTACTGATAAAATGTAATTAATCACGTATTACATGTATGACAACTATATTTTGCAATGCATAAAAAATGCAACAAAATTCTTAAAAAAAAAACTATATTGTATAAGTGATTTTTTTCTCCGTTATAAAATACACTTGGCATCGTTAATCAATTGTCGGAGACTATATATTGAAGCATGGAAATCACATAACTTGTAAATAAATCATATAGCTCATAATTAACAAAGAATGAAATTTCACACTGAGTTGTTTGTCATCTATTTCAGTATTTAATATTTTATCAATCAATTGACGTGTCACAATTTTCAATTGTAAAATCGCCAATGTGAACATTTCATGATTGTCATGACAACAATGTACAGTGTGATAAATTTATGATTTATGAATGAGTTATTTTTTTGTATTGTCGAGCTTTTACCGTCGAATATTATGCAAAGCATTTTGAAACTGAAGGCATGAGTACTTAATAACATAAAAATTTGTCGCTTTTCATTTCGGGCAAATGAGAAGGGCAAAATTGAACTTCATTCCATGGTATTTCGTTCTTCACGGGAAAATGATTTTTATTGGGATATCTTAACATGCATGTTTTTATTAGCTCAACTGAGCACAAAGTACTGCGGTGAGCTTTTTGATGGCAGTGTGTCCGTTATCAGTGTAAATGGTTCCGGTCTGACGCATAAGGAAGTCACAGGAGCTAAAATAGACTTTATACCAAATTTAACACCCGCTCCGTGGGTCACTTAGGTTAAATTGACTTGTAAAGGAAATACATTTATGTCTTTCTTTTCTGAAATTGCAATGCCTAGAGCTTAGACGTTGATAATTGTAGACATGGATAAATATTTGAAAAATAATGATGTTTTTGGTAAAAAGCGATAAGCCCAATGTGACCGCATTACTGAATTTGTGACCTTTGCTAGCAATGTATCTCAGGTGAACGATCCAGGGCCGTCATGACTCTCTTGTCATGTTTACCAGAATCGTATTTCATTTTTGATAAAATCTGTTTCAAAATAAATACATTTCAGAGGCAAACATTGCGAGGGGTTCCTGTTACAGAAGTTAAGTATAAATGGGATGACGTCACTACACGTTACTGGGTGTACGGAAACGAACGGAAAGTTTACGCCCCGGATTACCCCCACCAGTGCTGCTGTGGATGTGAAATATTGTGATCAAAGACTTATAATTATTGAGACTTAACCGGTCATATTTTTTAGACATTTATTTTTGCTCTTTCTTTGTTAAGTTATTGCTCCAAACAACACAGAAATATCAATTTCTTGTCTGAAAATAAATCATTACCCTAAAAACTGTGGTCACAAGTTTAGCTATTTTGTCTGAATAAAGTACCAAATTGTGACCCGTATTACCTCCCCTAATATTATGTTACAATTTGTGAAAATGAGATTCAACCCGAACAAACAAACATGGTTGTAAAATAAAACTTAAAAGCTTTAAAAAATTATGTTTGATTATTAAAAAGTTATGAAAAATAAACTGCTACGATTATTAGTGTGTTTTGTATTAGATGAATACCTGACTGGTTTGACTGATTTGACTGTCAAGGTCGAATATTTGAACTAAATCACAAGAGAGATGTATATGTTCATGTTTAAAGTAAGTTAAACGCTTCTTGTAAACAATGAACCTGCCGTTGGAAACCGATCGATCTGGCTTTTATTTGTTGATTTGTTTACATATCATAAAATTATTTGTCTTACCATTGTTATCATCACATATACACACCTTGTCAAAATGTTTTATGTCTATAAAATGCTTCTGTTTCATGTCTTTTCATATCTATTAAATTTTCTGTTTCATGTCTATAAAATGCTTTATTTTCATGGCTATAAAATGCTCCCGTTTCGTGTTTTTTTAAACGCTTCAGGTTGATGTCTTGAAGACGATTCTAAGTACTCTTGTTCATAATTATATGATTATGCATATCCAATGAACCTGCACTGCATGTGAATCTGTCTCGTAAACTTTCTGGTATCCATCATCAGTTGACTCTCTTAAGTAACTAACAGAGTCACACATTTTTGCACATTTTTTTCTATTTGAATGAGATACATTCAACACTTTTATCGCACATTTGCTTATATTTGCCGCAATGTCAGAGTTGATGTTTCACAAGTTCAATGCCAAGATTTGTTTACTTAGCATCAATATAACAGTATAAGCACATTTCGCAATGTCTTAACTTAGTTTCTCACATCCAAGGGACAAGACCCTATATTAATATAATAGAATGAAATTTATTTCCATTCATGGGCTTTTACAGGCATATAATCAAACAAAAATGAAATTGTACAAGATGTACAGAACTAAAACATAACTAAAGCTTAATTATCTTAAAGATGATTTGGACCAAAGTTATGGTTGTTCGTGTATAGACAGACAGACAGACGGACGTCGATACAAAAAGACTTTTACTGAGTACTTCTTTTTTATAAAAACAATAAAGAACCTAACAATATAAACGGATAATGTTACCACATTGTTCCATATACATACATCATAATGACAATTCCTTCCGCTACAAACTGATGTAATAGTCACTTTACCAAACGTTATAGTTCATTTGATTGAAATGCGAATAAGGAAGATAAATATTAGACAACAAATATAAGTGACCCATTTAATATTACTTTGTATAAATAGTAATCGTTTCCTGAAAATTGAAACATAACTTAAAACAATAAGAACTTAACTTAAAACAATTAGATGGCCGGAAATGGCCAATCCTTTTTATTCTTACGGAATGTAATTTCCACAAATGTATCTGATTGTCAATTGGTTATTCAAAAATTACTCATTACAACCTTTTACAATGCTAAATGACTGACGAAAATTATACAAGTCTTTGATTTACCAATTCCACAAGGAGAGACTGTGATTCTTAATAAGAGAATTAAAACTTCTTGTAACTCACCATTGCATTTAGAAATGGAGTCATCCTCCGAGCTGTACGATGTATTAGCCGAGCGTTTAGTTGGAGGGGTAGTATTTGTCTCTATTTTAATGGTGATCGGATGTGCTGGAAATTTGATTGTTCTTCTAGTGTACACGTTCCGCATGAAAGCGTCCAATCACAGGATATTTATCGTATTTCTTGGACTGCTGGATTTCCTGGCGTCAAGTATCGCCATGCCGTTTACAGTTGTTACATTTCGTCAACCGGAAATACTCAGAAAGACGCCGACGTGTAAATTATATTGGTTTGCCAACTACTTCATTTGTTCGGCTTCCGGCCTGGCTTTGCTGGTGATAGCCATTGAGAGGTGAGTATTGCAGGTATATTATATTTTGGTTGAGTTTTGCTTTTCTTTATAAAATGTAAAGAACAATCTTGATTACTTAGAGATAAATGCAGGTAAAATATTTATCTTCCTTAAATAATATTAATTGTCTGAAATCCGAGAATATCTAGTACACGTATACAGCTTGTTTGTCATGTTATGTAAAGTTCTGTTGTGGATCTGCATATAATTGATCTCAAATTTGTCCGTCTTCAAATCTACACAGCCATTCATCAAGGTTTAGAAAAAAAACGAGGAGTCAAAATATTTCAAGAAAATCAAACTTGAGAAAAATGCACTAAAATTATAAGAAAAGTAAAAAGATTGAAGTAATAATTTACATGTTATGTGAGATAAATAACTCATTTCGCCATATTCAAGATATTACCAGATTTCTACTGCGTGACTAACGCAGTAAGGGCTATTATTTGCATATTATGATTTCTTTCAGGTAATATACTTGAATTGTAAGCGCCATTAACAATTACTTTATTACTTGACACATTACTGTCTTGGTTTGCTTTACAATATTTCACTTTTAAAATTTTAATGGAAAGCTGGAAGTATGCTGCTTTAAAGGTATATGAAAAGTAGCATTGTTAGACCAAATCACATTTGTAACAATATTTTACAAATGAAATCGTATTCCTACCATGTCAAATATGTTATAAATGTGCATGTCCGACATGTGGGTTGGTACGAGTATTAGAATGGCGTATGCAACAGATTCTGTATATCACTAAAATATTCAGTAAGTTAAAAGGCAAAAGAACATAATTATATCTTCTATCACAATACTCTACAATTTTTACTTTTGCTTATAGGCAAGCTGGATTGGTATAACCACATATAAAATGTTTCAGTTTTTGTGGTACATGTAACAAGTTCGAAACTTGGTGGTAGAAAATCGTTGACCAACCACAGCTTATAAAAGACTGTTTATTATCATACGGTTGGTATGCACAGAAATGGATTATGTTTAAAAATATATACTAATCCGGAAGTCGAGGAGTGATGTTGAACAGCTAAAATCTTCTTTGTTTTGACTTGATACTTTATCTCAAGAATATTATCTTTTTTAGGTATAGAAAAATATGCGTTCCCCTGGGTTGGCAGATGACCCGTCGGACAGCCATCCTTTCGTGTTTTATTGTACTGCTAGTGACTACAGTTTCATCATGGCCTGTCCTTATATTGATAGGAACAACTACCAACCTAACGTCTACTCCAAGGATCACGGATTCAATCTGCGCCACCGAGGAGAAAGAAAATTACGACATGTACCAAATATATTATCATGGGGGCCTGACACTTCTGGTTGGTCCTTGTTTTGTGGCACTTGTCGTCTTATATGGACTGGTGTGGAGAGTTGTACGAAAATACAATGCGCAAAAACAGGATAGATACAAATTTATTGCAGCTGATGGATCTTCAGTATCAGACCGGAAAACATCACTTACGAGCGTCAGAAGTACAGATAAGGCAAACGATATATCTTACATACAGGAAATGACGTCATCTGATGACAAGCAAAGCAAGAGGATCTCCTCGAAAGCCGAGACAAACACCCGTAAGAAGTTCAACGTAGTGAAGAAAACAACCATTGCTTTTCTTTTGATAACTGCTATATTTTTCATAAGTTATATTCCATACTTGATTTTGACTATTCTGATATATTCAAATACTATTTCCGGGCTGACGTCATCAGGTGTGGTGTTTGTCAATATCATACGGTTCACACCGTATATAAACAACATCGCTAATGTGTTTATCTACGGCTGCTTTGACGTGCAGTTTCGACGTGAAATAAAATCAGTTTATAACAAGGTGACGTGCTATAAAATACTGAGATTGACACAGACGTAAACTGACCAAAGCAGGTCAAATTAAAGTTCACACATATTGACAAATACCCAATGTTGTAAAACGTTATGGATTCTGCTTTTAATATCTAATGTTTGAACAGAAACTTCAAGGGAGGTAACTAGAGTCCTAGTTGCTCGCTTGCAGTAATATCAGCTTTTTCATGACGGTAAAACATGTAAAATTATTTGTGCTATGTGAAATTTTTGTCTGTTTTGCTTGTATTGTATTAAACACAACCTTGCATGTCTGTTATGACAAAAGGCATAAACATTTGCTAGATACTGAATACATGTATCAAATTTCGAATTAGAAATATATATGCACAAATTATGCATAAATGTTCATAAAATCATGTTTATTAAAGCATAAAATATTTAGTTATTAATGTAAAAAATCAAAACAGATAATTAATATGTCAAAACCGATTTTAGATTAAAAATATACTCTTTCATTACATGTTCATAATAAATGATCTTAAAATCACCTACTCTTTGTTTATTTACCAAGTAGATGCATAGTGAATATATAGACCATTACTTATATAAGACAAGTTTTGAGAATGCCCTTACGCCATGTTACTTGCCCTTAACCAAGTCCTGAAATAGCTAATATTAACGAAACAAACGTACTTCTTTCCAAATAGCACATGTGTATGCAACTTCATGATTTGTACTAGTCATTCCCACCGAAAGGTCACGAAGTCAAATGTTAACGTCAGACATATAACAAAATATTGAACATTTACCATGATCATAAACAGGAAGCCTTTGAATTTTACAGATGTCAGTATGCAACTTGATGTGCTTTTCAGCACCTTTTTAGATGTCACAGAGTCAAGGTTTACTTGATTACCAAATATTAACAGTTGCGTTATGACATATGTGCTTACACCTTTAAACTCCACACAGATGCATGCATGCGTCCGCAACGCCCACGTGAGTTCATGGGGTTAAGGTGTCCGTGACCTCTAAATATAAAATAGTAGCCGTTCTATACAACAAAAGTAATTTTAACAACAGTCTTTAAACTGAACAGATATATTGACTTTGATTCGTCCTGTTTACAAACCCACATAGGCCAGTGTATAACGAGGATGGTTTTTTACTTATTTTATCATAAAATAAAAATGCTCCCACCTAAATGTTTATTAATGTATACATTGTTTGTGAATGTACCTTCATAAACTTTAGTGATCAGTACAGGTCAAATGTCAGTTTCACCCCAGATAGCAAACATTAACCTTGGCCTCTAAGTGAAAGTAATTTCTTCTAACTTCATTTTTGGACGTCCGAGCGCATGACATTAATATTATACGCTTCGAATGTATGTATGTTGATAAGCCCTACCGACCAGTACAACTTAAAGGTCACGTTTCAAAGGTCAAGGTCAACCATTTGGTTTATGGCATTCATTCCGACGAAGCGTTTGCTAAAGTTTATTTGTAGTGTTTTATGTCTTACTTTTCGGCTGTGCCTGGCACTAATGATTATCTTGGTGCCTTTAAATTATATTTCTAATAGTGAAATTTAGTGCAAACCGAAAATATTTTAAAACTAACTTTCGTTACCACATTAAAGTTTCTTAAAAGTCTTTTAACAGTATCTTCCATAAAATATTTCGCAAACATTTATAAATAAGATCATTTTAACCCTATATTCCATAGATCACTTACCACAACTTAATAGATACTCATCTCAAATTCACTTATCCCGTTTCCATAGATACTCATTTCATCTCACTTTAGTGTACATTCATGTAAGTTGTCAATAAACAACAGACATAATAAATTACATTTTATCATTGATGAAAACTTTGAATTAAGTATAATATTTTCTTTACAAAAATAGTTTTGGTATTGAATAAATTTCAGTAAAAAAGATAAACATTTGGTATAGGGACATCGCAACTTTTACACACCGATAGTCTTAGATATTTGGACGTACTGTTTCAAGAACCCGAACAAATGATACAGGACTGAACACTTGTTTTTTCTCTTTCTTTCAATATGACTACTCTTGGATTGTATAATGCCTTGGACATCAAAACTTTTGCACTCTTTCTTTGATATTTTTTGTGATCGTTATATGAAAGTGCAGAATATTATGAAATAAACTTGAAGTTAACACCACTTAATTTAACATCAGTCCATGAGTATATTGTTTTAAAGAAAACATGTACAAAATTCAACAATGACACTAGTATGGTTCACATTTGATGGCTTTTTTGTAAGTTAAATGTATAAATACAATGCCTCCACAATGTTTTGCAACACCTGACTGTATAAAAGTTTGTATCAATTAATCCGATTTTCACGCTATCCGAATTTCATAACACAACATGGTGCTTTGAGTTAAGCACAAGGATTAAGTGCAGTTATCATTTCATTTTAAGGTTTGTTACAGCTCAATAAAATATTAATCTTTAGATAATTAGATGCCATTTAAAGCAAAACACCTACATGCTATCAGGCAGAATAAAACGTAAACAAATCATTCCTGAAAGGTAGCACTCCACACTAAATTTCAAGTTTCTGCCGTCAATGTCCTACAAGAAATATGTCTGATAAATCTGATCCCAAACGACACAACCTGGAAAAAGAAAACACATTTTGTTAAGAACATATATGTCATAACATTGCAAATCTGTAATGAAATCATCCCATGTGCAACAGTCAGGCAGTTAAAAAAATTCCAATTCATTCCGTAAAAGCCAAAAATCTATAGTGGTCCGAGACCCAAAACAACATTTTTCGTCCCTCCGGCAAAAATACCTGCAAATATACGGTCTACAGAAACTTGTCACTGCTTTAGCAACTCCCTATACATGCAAAATATCACAAAGAAATAGGTGCTTGGCCTTGTTGATTTTTTGCTATTGCTGAAAGTTTGTACCCCCCCCCCCCCCTGTAAAATTACTTGTTTTCATCGAGCATGCTGTTTAAAAGCAATGTTTACACACAATGGCGGCCTTGACATCAATAATTATCAGCATGTGATTTCTAACCATGTTTTCGAATTTGCCAATGATCATATTACATGTCACAAAAACATATTTCATGCTGAAAATGCATTTGAAAGACAACCAGTCATTTAAATCCACAATAGTCACTATATCCATGAAATCCTCCCCTGGCCATTCGAAGCTGTGGCTTCAATTAGTGTGGTGTGCTGTCATACCTGGAAAAATCTGCCATTTTGTCAAGACAGCATCACGTGGCTAAAATCTTAAGACACTTTTGGTTTATACAGAAGTAACGATATTATGGACGTTATTTTAACGCAATATTTTGGCATACAACATTCAGACCCGTTCAATATATCGCTACAGGTAAGAACCAGAGTGATATTGTTCTTACCATAAGATAGAGCAAAAAATAAATTACGAACATTTTGATACCAAACACTCATTTTTTCCATAATTGGAATTACGACACTATGGAATTAGAGCGACAGAGATCATAAACATTGTACATGGTTCCTGTCTGAGGCATAAATAGGTCACAGGAGCTAAAAAATCTTCCTCTGATAAACTACAATGCCCAGAGCTTAGATATTTGGCATGTAACATCACCTTTTAGTCCTCTATAAAAGTTTTATAAATCATTTCCCCCAGTGGTCAAGAATGACCCCGCCCTAGGGGTCACTTAGTTTACTTAGGCTTATATTGGAAATCATATTTAACTCTTTTTTATGAAACAACAATGCCAATAGTTTAGATATCTGAAATGTAGCTTCACTAAGTGGACGTGCAAGTTATATAAATCCTGCCTCTAGGGTCAAAATTGGTCCCGCCATGTGGGTCACTCAGTTTATATAGAATTGTATTATAAAATGTCTTAAAATACTTCTCCTCAGCAACTGTAATATCTAGAGCTTAGAATTTTGGATGTGGCATTCATTACCTTGTGGTCCTCTATAAAGGTATGTCAATAATGCGCATGGGGTCAGAATTTATCTCACCCGGGGTCACTTATTATACATACTAAATACATTTAAGTCTTTCTAAGTTTAGATATATGGCTTGTGGCATTGTCCAGTGATCGTCTACAAAAGCTACATAAATCAAGCCCCTAGGATAAAAAGGCCCAACCCTTCGGTCACTGAATTTACATAGACACGTGTAGTTAGAATGTTCCTGTTACAGAGGGAAAGTATAAATGGGATGACGTCACTACACGTTACTGGGTGTACGGAAATGAACGGAAAGTTTACGCCCCGGATTACCCCCACCAGTGCTGCTGTGGATGTGAAATATTGTGATCAAAGACTTTTAAACCAATCATCTTATTTAGACATTTATTTTTGCTCTTTTTTATTTTGTTAAGTTATTGCTCCAAACAACACAGAAATATCAATTTCTTGTCTGAAAATAAATCATTACCTTAAAAACTGTGGTCACAAATTTAGCTATTTTGTCTGAACCAAGTACCAAAATGTGACCCATATTACCTCCCATAATATTCTATTACAATTTGCGAAAAAGATTTTTCTGCACTGTAGAACTTATTTTTTTTGTTCTTGAAAAAAAAGTATTAAAAAAAGAAAAGTACGTAAATTATTACATAACTAAGAAATATTCGACTTAAATAAGTAATAGGTGATAAATAATAAGTTTTAAATAATAAGTAATATATTATAATTGATAATTATGTTAAACATATTAAGTAATAAATAATAAGTAATAAATAATAATTTTCCTTCCAGGGCTTTCGTATTATATGACCTTCTATAATTGATGTTTTACTTCATCTTTTTCGCTAATTCTCTTGATGTAATAAACAGAGGTTTTCCTGCCAAACAAGGCGCGTGTCAATACTAAATATAGTAATAATATGTAAATAATAAGTTATAGGTTATAAATAATAGGTAATAAGTAATACGTTTTAAATAATGAATGT
Organism: Ruditapes philippinarum; assembly: GCF_026571515.1. Classification (NCBI taxonomy): domain Eukaryota; kingdom Metazoa; phylum Mollusca; class Bivalvia; order Venerida; family Veneridae; genus Ruditapes; species Ruditapes philippinarum. The sequence goes on from NW_026865957.1 coordinate 80,341, forward strand.
CCCTCCAGGGCTTCCGTAGAAAAGAGTTTATGTTTGTTATCAAGAAGTTATTGAAGTGAACTGCCATTAGTGTGTATTGTATTAATAACTACTTGACTCATTTGACTGATTTGACTGTCAAGGTTTTACTAAATTCAAAAGTTATATCACAGGAGAGATGTGTATGTATATGTTTAATGTAAGTTGAACACTTCTTGTGAAAAAAGTTCCTGACGTTGGAAACCGATCGATCTGGCTTTTATTTGTTGATTTTTTTACATATCATGAAATTGTTTGTCTTACCATTGTTATCATCACATATACACACATTTTCAAAATGCTTCATGTCTATAAAATGCTTCTGTTTCATGTCTATAAAATTTTCTGTTTCATGTCTATACAATGCTTTATTTTCATGGCCGTTTCATGTCTTTTAAATGCTTCAGGTCTTAAAGACGATTCGAAATACTCTTGTTTATAATTATATGATTATGCATATCTCATTCTTCTGTATCGCATGTGAATCTGTCTTGTATATCTTCTAGTATCCATCATCAACTTTTACACTTTTTAGTAACTAACCTAGTCACATATATTTACACATGTTTTTTATTTGAATTAGATACATAATTTATATGGATATTTAATTCAAATCGGACACTTGTAATGCACTTTTGCCACAATGTCAGCACAGCTGTTTTATACGTTTAATGTTAAGATTTGTTTACTTAGCATCAATACAACAATGTAAGCACATTTTGTAATTTCCTAACTTAGTTTCGCACATTCATTTAAGGGATAAGGCCCTATATTAATATAATAGAATAAAATTCATTTCCATTCACGGGCCTTTACAGGCATATAATCAAACAAAAATGAAATTGTACAAAATGTAAAGAACTAAAACATAACTAAAGCTTAATTATCATAAAGATGGTTTCGTCGAAGAATGAAGGACCAAAGTTATGGTTGTTCTTGGATTGACAGACGGACGTCGATACGAAAATACTTTTACTGAGTACTTCCTTTGTATAATCAAAGAGCTGCAAGCTCTGTCGTATTTTCTGATCTTTGCAATCTAAATAGTACTGTATATCTGTATTTGTTTTCCTGTATAAGTTTATTTTTGGCGTCCTCGGCGCGGCACCTCTTATGGAATGAGAAAGGGCGACAGCAACTTCTCGAGCCTTTTAGTCGGACATAATAAAAGCCGATCATTCCGATCAGTATGAGGGTGCTTGATTCCCTGCGGTCTCCAGACCGCAGGGTATTGGTACGCGTTTAACTTTTGAGGCATGGAGGAGCACGTGACCTGTTTTCGGTACATGGAGGAGCATGTGATCTGTAAACCGTACATGATTGGTTAATTGACCTTTTCGGAAACTTGGATAAATACCGTTTGCCGGTACGTTACGGATAATCCTCTAGGGAATAAGACACCTAATTAAGAACAAAAACTATTACGTGATATTTTTAATTTTGCTATAATTATGTGGAAAAACTTGAATGATGTGTTTGAAAATTATCAATGTTTCTTTAATATGTATCTCAAAATGTTACAAACAATAAATTGTTTATACTGAAAATCTACAAAATTAAAATATTCGTAGTGGCATCTGCCATAATAAATAGAGATATTTTCTGCGAAAACTTGTGTGTTTACTTTATAATTTTTTTTTGCTCGGAATTATTCATAAAATGGTAGGCCTATTTAATTATTTTCTTAAAAAAGAAATAATTGTTTTATGTTCGACCTTCTCCGGTCATCAACGGTCACCAGTTTCCAAAGACCTTCTTCTATATTAATCGATTACTGTCAACTATATTCCTGATACAAACGTTTATTTATCCTCGCCCCCCCCCCCATTGAAAATAGTTAAATGAAATATATTTATATCATTAAAAACGTTCCCCGCAGGAAACCATTTTACTTGTTATTAATTAAAAATGAAATGTCGCGATATATACAATGAATAGCGAACTGGAGAATTTCGCAATGCAAACATTTTCAAATGAAATAACCTTTTCCGTCAATAAATCGCGCTCTTCGGGGTATTTTTATTTATCATTTTGTAGTACACAGTGGGTTATTATGGTACATGTATAGAATGATGAGTTGGTGACCTATATATTCCGAAAATCTATTTATAGAGGGTTGTATTCCTATCGGTAATTCCCGGTCTCTCCTGGTCTATTTTGACCGGAATTTACTAGTGACCGGCGAATAGTACCACACGTTTATTGTCCGGTCTCTCCCGGTTTTGGAGTAGATGTTTGATATCGTTACAGAACAGAACAAATATTTACAGTTATATAAGTTTTTTTCAAAATGAATGTTTGTCAGTTAGTTTGGTTACAATAATTAATAAACACAGATCAACTCTCAAATTTATTTATTATTATTATACATAAACATACAATTCGAAAAAATAAACCCAACAACAACAATAACATGTTTTATTTTATCTATATGAGATAAAAACAATAAATATGTACAATAATTGAGAAAAAGGTACACTTTTATGGTATTAATATGACACTATCAACTTTGAAAGATTTTATTTATTTTGTTATTCGTGTTTAGTAAAGATGCCAAGGAATTATTCAAAGTTACAAATTAGATTTTATGAATTATTCAATTGATTGATAATTTAAAAAAATGATAAAGAAAAATACAAATGTACATGTATATGTTTTAAGAATAAACAATATTATATATTAAAAGTTTAACCATAATTTACTGACTTTTTCCAGTTAAGTTTTTACTTATAATCGTCGGTCAATATGACAATTGAATTCTTAAAATAGTAGTAAACGTAAAAACTCAGTATTAAAATAGCACATAAAACACAAAAAAGAAAAGAAAACAAAATTCATAAAATCTGTATTTATTTTATTAAAATAGATATTACAATTATTGTATAATAAACAATTATGCTCAACATGATCAACATGGTAATGTAACCAGTGTCATATTGTTAGTAAGTGTGAACAGATACCTTTAGAGGGGGTCTTCGCTAATAGCGATAACATAATAAGGGACAATTACACAAGTGTGTTGTTGATCATGCATTACACATATGGATTATAAATGATTGTATACATGTATATCCGTTGCTAAAAAGTCATTTATGTTCATTTTTTATGATAGCCACACTTTATCCTTGCATATCGTGGTTATTTCCTTAACAAAGACACTAAAAAAAGAATTTAAAAAAATGTTAACTCGACTGGGATTTGAACTCCAGACCTCTCACACATTAAACGAGCGCGTTAGCCCTGCACCACGGAGAAGTTATAAAAACAGTGGCTGAATAAAATCAAGTCATTCTAAATTTAGAATTTCCATTGCATTTCGGGTTAGGGTAATTTCGAGGTATTTTGTTCAGGCCTTCAGGGTAAACCTGTTGTTTAAAATTGAAGTAAATAATTTAGAAAAAATCTTCTCGCCCAAACAGTCCAACATGTAGAAACTACATATTCAACTACTCGGCAGTCAGATTTATTTGTGTAGTATTCGGTAATCGACATCGCTAAAAATAGCATTTTCATTGATTAAAATCATATTCATCCGCGTAATTTGTGAGTGTGCATTTATTGACAATTCTATAAGCCAACGCTACTTTTAAAGTTTGAATGTGTAGTAATTTGTTGGACACTTGTAACAAAAATTGTTCTTTCTTTTAAATTGCTGGTTTTTAAGCAGTTTTGAGTGAGAACTACTTTGCGTTGTTAGGACTGTAAGGAAATTTTGTGTTAGACCGTGAATGTTAGCTATGTATTTACTGATCTTGCGATCAGAAAATACAAAAACAATAAAGAACCTAACAATATAAACGAATAATGTTACCATATTATTCCATGTACATACATGACAATTACAATACCCTCCCTACGGATTTAACCCTTTCCCTCATAAGCATATTGTGAAAATGCCCGTTTTCATTGAAAAGCCTCCTACTACAAGTTCAAACTGCTATGAAACTATGAAAAATGCTTCAATACTAATCAAACTTGGCACAAATGATGACTGGACCATTGCCTTTGTAACGACATGCTCAGTGTTAAATATTCTGTTACCATGGCAACGAGGGGACATCTCGCCAAAAATCACTATTTTGCCTTGATTTTTTTCCATCAAAATTGATTTCAAAGTGCTGCAATCTCTTAATGGATTGAGATAGAGTCAAAGGCTTTTCAGCTTTGGTTACACTTTACCTTATGATCGACCTGGGATCATTTTTAGCCTCTCACAAGTCCAAAATTTTCTTGGCGATGAGGGGGACTGCCGCCCCCTTCAAACCCCCTAAACAGAAGGGGGCACATCCCCCTTCTGGCAACCCCTTGATGTATCTTTTGGATGGGGAGGCCGCGCCGAAAAAGTGCTCACTTTTTTTAGCGACATTTCCCAAACGAAAACATGTAATTGGGGTCCAAATAGGACATTTTGTCACTATTTGAGGCCTAAAAGAGGTGGGGGGTCAAAAGTGCGTTGTTTCGCGTATATATGAGGTAAAGGGTTAATAATCACTGTACCAATAGTTGTAGTTCATGTGTTTGAAATTCGAATAAAGAAGATAAATGGCCAATCCTTTTTATTCTTACAGAATGTAATGTCCACACACTTATGTGATTGTTTTCATTTTTATTCAATGGTTATTCAAAAATTACTCAACCTTTTTAATACAATGCTTAATGAATGACGAAAATTTTACAAGTCTATGGTTTATACTTTCCATAAGATGAGAATGTGATATTTTATGAAAAACATTAAATTTATTGTAACTCACCGGCTCATTTAGAAATGGAGTCATCCTCCGAGCTGTACGATGTATTAGCCGAGCGTTTAGTTGGAGGGGTAGTGTTTTTCTCTATTTTAATAGTTGTCGGATGTGCTGGAAATTTGCTTGTTCTTTTGGTGTACACGTTCCGCATGAAAGCGTCCAATCACAGAATATTTATAGTATTTCTTGGACTGCTGGATTTCCTAGCGTCCAGTTTCGCCATGCCGTTTAGAGTTGTTGCATTACGTTAACCGGAAATACTCAGCAAGACGCCGACGTGTAAATTGTATATGTTTGCAAACTACTTCTTTTGCTCGGCTTCCGGCCTGGCTTTGCTGCTGATAGCCATTGAGAGGTGAGTATTGTAGGTATATAACATGTTGGATGAGTTTTATTTTTCTAGATCAAAATAGACGGGACAATTTTGATAATTTAGTGATAAAATGCAGGTAAAAAACTAATCTTCCTACTTCCTAAAAATATCATTTATTGTAAGAAATCTGAACATTTTAATGCACGTATCCGCCTTGTTTGGTTAAAGTTCTGCTATGCATCTTCAAAGGAGGCTTCAAAGCTACATGCTTCCAGAGGAGCCAAAAACATTTCAAGAAAATTAAACTTGAGAAAAAATGTATTAAGATAATAAAAAAATAAAAAAAAGATTCAAGTAATAATTAAAATATTATGCGCGATAACTAACTGATTTCGCAGTATTTTATCACCATATTTCTCCCTTCTTTTAGGTGGATTGTATGCGCCGTTTGCGTTGCAATAAGTAAATTACTTTCTTTGTTCACTTTATAATATTTCACTTTCAACCCTTTCCCCCATGAGCATATTGTGAAAAATGGCCGTTTTCACTGAAAAGCCTCCTGTTACAAGTTCAAACTGCTATGAAACTATGAAAAATGCTTCAATACTGATCAAACTTGGCACAAATGTTAACTGGACCATTGCCTTTGTAACGACATGCTAAGTCTTAAATTTCCCGTTACCATGGCAACGAGGGGACATCTCAAAATTGCCAAAAATCACTATTTTGCCTCGATTTTTTCCATCAAAATTTATTTCAAAGTGCTGCAACTTCTCAAGGGATTGAGATAGAGTCAAAAGCTTTTTAGCGTTGGTTACACGTTACCTTATGATTGACCTGGGGTCATTTTTAGCCTCTCACAAGTCCAAAATTTTCTTGGCGATGAGGGGGACTCCGCCCCCTTCAAACCCCCCAAACAGAAGGGGGCGCATCCCCCTTCTGGCAACCCCCTGACGTATCTTTTGGATGGGGGACAGCGCCGAAAAAATGTGAGGTAAAGGGTTAAATACATTTATACATTTTTTATGAAAATCTACAGGCATGCTGCTTAAAAGGTATTGCAAGGTAACAGTGTTGGATCACAAGCGGTCGTTTTTATGGAATTCGTATCTAATCACATATGTAACAGTATTTTACAAATGGGGACGTATTCGTTACAGGCCAAACTTGTTAGAAATGTGCATGTTCGAAATGTGGGTTGGTATTAGAATAACATGTTTTCTCATTAAAACATTCAGTAAGTTAAAAGTCATAAGATCATCAATATATATCTTCTGGTCTACACTTACTTTGGCTCATTGGCAAGCTAAATCGGTATAACCAGATATAGATAGTTTCAGTTTTTGAGAAACGTGTTAGAAACTGGGTGGTAGACAATCGTTGACCAATCACAGCTTATAAAAGAATGTTTGGTATGCACAGGAATGGATTAAGTTTAAAAATACTGATCCGGGAGTCGAGGAGTGATTTTGAACAGCTAAAATCTTCTTTGTTTTGACTTGATACTTCATCACAAGAATATTATCTATTTTAGGTATAGAAAAATATGCGTTCCTCTAGGTTGGCAGATGACCCGTCGGATAGCCATCCTCTCGTGTTTCATTGTTCTGCTTGTGACTACAGTTTCATCATGGCCTGTCCTTATATTGATAGGAACAACTACCGCCCTAACGTCGACTCCACGGATCACAGACTCAATCTGCGCCACAGAGGAGAAAGAAAATTACGACATGTATCAAACATACTATCATGCGGGCCTGTCACTTATGGTTGGTCTTTGTTTTGTAGCACTTGTCGTATTGTACGGACTGGTGTGGAAAGGTGTAAGGAAATACAATGCCCAAAAGCAGGAAAGATACAAATTTATTGTCGCTGATAGCCGAAAAGCATCACTTACGAGCGTCAGAAGAACAGATAAGGCAAACGATATAGCTTACATACAGGAAATGACGTCATCTGATGACAAGCAAAACAAGAGGACCTCCTCAAAAGCCGAGACAAACACCCGTAAGAAGTTCAACGTAGTAAAGAAAACAACCATTGCTTTTCTTTTGATAACTGTTATATTTTTCGTAAGTTATTTTCCGTATTTGATTTTAACTTCTCTGATATATTCAAATACTATTTCCGGACTGACGTCATCAGGTGTGGTGTTTGTCAATATCATACGGTTTACACCGTATATAAACAACATAGCTAATGTATTTATCTACGGCTGCTTTGACGTGCAGTTTCGACGTGAAATAAAATCAGTTTATAACAAGGTGACGTGCTTTAAAATACTGAGATTGTCACAGACGTAAAGTGACCAATGCAGGTCAATCTAAAGTTCACACAAACTGACAAATACCCAATGTTGTAAAACGTTATGGATTCTGCTTTTAATATCTAATGTTTGAACAGAAACTTCAAGGGAGGTAACTAGGGTCCTGGTCGCTTATCATGACGGTAAAACATGTAAAATTATTTGTGCTGTGTGAATTTTTGTCTATTTTGCTTGTATTGTATTAAACACAACCTTGCATGTCTGTTATGACAAAAGGCATAAACATTTGCTAGATACAGAATACATGTATCAAATTTCGAATTCGAAATATAAATGCACAAATTATGCATAAATGTTCATAAAATCATGTTCTTTTTAAAAGCATAACATCTTTAATTATTATTTTTTAAAAATATATGAACAGATAATTTTAAAAAGCATAAAATATTTCATTATTATTTAAAAAAAAAATCAAAATAGATAATAATTATGTCACAACGGACATTTTTAGATTAAAACTATACTCTTTTATTACATGTTCATAATAAATGATCTTAAAATCACCTACTCTTTGTTTATTTACCAAGTGGATGCATAGTGGAAATATAGGCCATTATTTATATAAGACAAGTTTTAAGAATGCCCTTACGCCATGTTACACGAGATTGTCCTTAACCAAGTCCCAAAATAGCTAATACTAACGTAACAAACGTGCTTCTTTCCAAGTAGCAGATGAGTATGCAACTTCATGATTTGTACTAGTCATTCCCACCGGAAGGTCACGAAGTCAAAGGTCAAGGTCAGACAGATAACAAAATATAAAATATTTACCATTACCATAAACAGGAAGCCTTTGAATTTTACAGATGTCAGTATGCAACTTGATGTGCTTTTTGAACAGCTTCTTAGATGTCACAGAATCAAGGTTTACTTGATTACCAAATATTAACAGTTGCCATATGACATATGTGCTTACACCTTTAAACTCCACACAGATGCATGCATGCGTCCGCAAGGCCCACGTGAGTTGATGGGGTTATATATTAAGGTGTCCGTGACCTCTAAATATAAAATAGTAGCCGTTCTATACAACAAAAGTAATTTTAACAACAGTCTTTAAACTGAACAGATATATAACAAACCCACATAGGCCAGTGTATAACGAAGATGGTCTTTTACTGATTTTGTCATAAAATAAAAATGCTCCCACCTAAATGCTTATTAATGTATACATTGTTTGTGAATGTACCTTCATTAACTTTAGTGATCAGTACCGGTCAAAGGTCAGTTTCAACCCAGATAGCAAACATTAACATTGGCCTCTAAGTGAAAGTAATTTCTTCTAACTTCATTTTTTGACGTCCGAGCTCATAAAATTAATATTATACGCTTCGAATGTATGTACATGTATGTTGATAAGCTCTACCGGCCAGTACAACTTAAAGGTCACGGGGTCAAAGGTCAAGGTCAATCATTTGGTTTATGGCATTCATTCCGACGAAACGTTTGTTACAAGTTTATTTGTATTGTTTTATGTCTTTGTTTTCGGCTTTGCCTGGCACTAATGATTATATTGGTCCTTTTAAATAATATTTCTAATACTGAATTTAGTGCAAACCGAACATTATGTTAACACTAACTTTCGTTACTACATTAAAGTTAGTTACTGTCAGAACAAATATTTATTATTTTTTAGAAAAATGCCAGTTTGTAAAAAGAACAGAATCATAAAACGTTATTAATGAATGGTAAGTATGGTAAGTACCAGACGAGTACAAGCCAAACATTGGATGTAGCATTATACAACCACTACATCCAGGCTATGTTTAAGATAACTCTAAGGGACTAACTGAGGATTTTTTTTGTTGTTTTTTTGTGGGTTTTTTTAATGTTTTTTTTCTTAATTATTATTATTATTATTATTATCATCATCATTATTACATGGCGGATTGTAAATAAATTAACATGTTCAATGTTTCATTGTTTCATTTAACGTAGCTCTAGACAAATTACTTATGTATAAAATTTCAGTTCATTCGCTCACTCCGTTTTTTTCCCCAGAGTTATTATTCAAATTGTCTAAAATGATACAAATTGAAAAGCTTTGCAACGCTATATCATAAAATACGATTTTCAATATACATGTACACATGTATTTCCGAGTTTCCTAAATTATTATATCCTTTTCTAATTTAGTGCCCCCGCTATTTATTTAAGAAGTTCAAATTTTATGTTTATAGGCATTTTTCGACTTAAGTGGAATTACTTGAAATGAGTTTGAAACAATAGAGCACTTAAATGAGTTTTCATTATTAACTTATTAACTTACATGCACTTATTGTACAATAATTGAAACCGAAATAAAACATATCGTTGCACTGAAAGGAAACGCCTAATTTTCAAAAATTGCTGACCACCTTATTATAAATACATTTAATAATTTCCATGTAAGTGACCTAATCTGAGCTCACTTTACAAGATTTTATCATTTCCTGAAAAATAAACACTAAAACTTAAAACAATGAGATAGCCGGAAAAAGCCATCATCTCCCTCAATTACTGTACTTTCCTTTTTTATTCATTGTTTACTGACCCCCTATAATTTGTTATAGATAATAGAGATAGAATAAGTAATAAACAGTTTATAGTTGACAACAAAGGGACTACGACTTTATTTTATTTTCCGATTTCTTTGATTTGACAATGGAGTCATCAGCCGAGCTGTACAATATATTAGCCGAGCGTTTAATTGGAGGGGTAGTGTTTGTCTCTATTTTAATGGTTATCGGATGTGCTGGAAATATCGTCGTGCTTCTGGTGTACACGTTCCGCATGAAAGCGTCCAATCACAGAATATTTATAGTATTTCTTGGACTGCTGGATTTCCTGGCGTCAAGTGTCGCCATGCCGTTTACCGTGATTACATTGCGCCAACCGGAAATGTTCACAAAGACGCCGACGTGTAAATTATACTGGTTTGCCAACTACTTCATCTGTTCGGCTTCCGGTCTGGCATTGCTAGTGATAGCTATTGAAAGGTAAATACAACACAAAGTCAAATTTATTTGTCTTGTATCTGGTAAACATTATTCTGAAGAAAGGTGTAATACTTTTGATTTTGTTGCAATAATTATATGATCGAATAAAATAAAATACATATGTACTTTAAAAAAGTATTTTAAGAAGTCACGTTACAGGTAAATACGTTTCAATCTTGTATTCTTATAATATACTTACATGTGAATCAAGTAGAATACAAAATTATTGTGATAAAAGGTTACCAATTTAATCATCTTTTTTTTAGATACAGAAAAATATGCGTTCCCCTAGGTTGGCAGATGACCCGTCGGACAGCCATTCTGTCATGTTTGGTTATTTTGCTAGTGACCACAGGGACGTCATGGCCTGTTCTTATATTGATGGGAAAAACCACTGTCCCGGAATCTACTCCACGGATCACAGACTCAATCTGCGCCACAGAGAATAAAGAAAATTACGACATGTACCAAATATATTACCACGCGGTCCTTTCACTTCTGGTTTGTCCTTGTTTTGTGGCACTCGTCGTCTTGTACGGACTTGTGTGGAGAGTTGTACGAAAATACAATGCGTCAAAAAAAGATAAATATAAGTTTATCGTCGCGGACGGATCGTCGGAATCAGATCGTAAGAGTAGCAAGGGAAGCTTAAATACTAATAAATGTAACGATACAGCTGATTCGCAGAGTATGACGTCATCCTTCATGAAACAAAACAGTGTGACGTCACAAACAGCCGAAATCAACGACCGGAAAAAATTCAAAAGAATAAAGAAAACAACAATTGCTTTCCTGCTAATAACTGTTATATTTTTCATCAGTTATATACCATATCTGATATTAACTATTCTAATATACTCAAATGCTATTTCCGTGCTGACGTCATCAGGTGTGGTGTTTGTAAATATCATACGGTTTACACCGTATATAAACAACATTGCCAATGTGTTTATCTACGGATGTTTTGACGTTCAGTTTCGACGTGAGGTAAAAGCATTGTATAACACGTGCTGCAAAATGCTGAGATTGTCACAGACGTAAAGTGACGTAAACAGAACTGTTTTACTTAAGTGATAAGAACAATTATAGAATACAAATAGATCTATAACATTTGTATAGTCTATCACTTGACAGTAAGCCTATATTAACGTGACGTGCTGCATTGTACTGAATGTAATACAAATTATAGTAACATGTGTATAGAACAAGCCAGAGAAATACATAAAAATCTATTAGTTGTTGTAAAAGAATCTGTTTCTGTAAGTGTTTATGTTATTAGCGTAGACGTCCATATTCTATTAAATTTACAAGTCAATGTGCTATAAATACGTCCGTCAACTGCTCCATTTCTGAGATGGTCAATTCAATTGACGTCAAGTGTAATAAAATGACGTCACTACCAAGTAATCACTAATATCAATAGGATTAAGTATGGAAAACAAAACATTACAAAGGGGAACTTCTACATACATATGTATATTGCATTGTATCATAGTTTGGGGACCTTTCTGATGAAAACTGGAGTGCAGGTATTAGTTAACCGCACTCCAGAGCATATGCCCATTGATTGGCTCATTTTTGCTGGGGTTTACTTATTGTGACGGCAGAGAAAGTGAAAGCGACAGAAATATCATATTAAGATGCTCATTCATTGGTTACTTTTCTCCGGGGTTTCATATTGTGACAACAGGGAACGTGTTTTTATGTTTAACTATGATACAAAAGAGAAAGAACACCAAAACACTTGGCAATCTGATTAATACTCTGGGGCTACGCCCCCTCGTACAAATCAGATAGCCTCGTGTTTCGATGCTCTTTCTATTACTTATTTTCCCGTTTTCTGGTGTAAATAAATCTTTATGACGTTAACAAAATTGTTTGTTTTGTTCTTCAAATAGGAGATGATGCTAGCAAAGTCACGTCATTTTGTGCCCTACGTGACGTCATCAAATAACGCCATCATTTGAACTTCAAGAAGCCTACCTAAACTATCTGTGTATGATCGATTCCCGTTAGAAATATAGCCCTAAAGTGATTACAAATATTGGTAGTTGACAACCCAATTTGTTAATTTTATTAGTAATCTAAATCAATGCGTCATGTGAATAAACATGTCCAAAGTTGAATAGAATAGAGCACCAAACCACTTCAAATTGGAAAAAAAAGATAATTCACACGAGCATTTTATAAAATCTCTTCGTTTGATTTGACCATGACTTATTACTCATTTCCGCTTCCACTTAAGATTCTAAGGCCCCCCCCCCCCCCCCAAACACACACATTTTTAGCACAAGCTTTGATATCTTAAGATTTTATTATTCATTATGTTTAAGTTACTAACACAATGTCCCAAAGCGCCATGTGTTTGTTTGAATCTTTTAATAAACTGTTTGTAGGCTGCACATAAGTCTCCTTGGCGATTTTGCCCATCGATTGTGTAACAAATGTGCTAACTTGTTAATAAGTACCTGCACATCTAAAAGCACATATTTGATCGCAAAGAAATATGTATACCGAATATGAGCCGCGTCACGACAAAACCAACATAGTGCGTTTGCGACCAGCATGGATCCAGACAGCCTGCGCATCCGCGCAGTCTGATCAGGATCCATGCTGTTCGCTTACCAATTCTATTACAAATAGAGAAACTGATAGCGAACAGCATGGATCCTGATCAGACTGCCCGGATGCGCAGGCTGGTCTGGATCCATGTTGGTCGAAAACGCACTATGTTGTTTTGTCATGACGTGGCTAATATTATGGCATGTTTAGTGGAAAGTGGAATTGCCATCTGTTTGACAGGGAACAAAAAGAGTTAACTTGTATAGCATGTATGATCGACGAACGTATGTTCAATTCTTTATTATGAATAAATATGTTCTGTTCGTTTGTTTTCTGTTTAAGATAATTATGAGTGAGACTCAAAAAGGTGTGTGAGCACCACACATAATACCATATTTCGGTATATACCGGACGAGGCGCTCGGAGAATTTCCACCAGCAGAAATGCACTTTAAGACGTTTAATTTCATCTCTTCACACCGATTTAGATCTGATAATAAATGAAAATTGAAAAAAATTGACGAAATAAGCGATATTTTTCTACTTTGTGATCATGATTTCTGCAGGCGTTTTACTGGAGCTGTAGCGAGTTAAACATAATCTACAGGTAGAGAAATGTTACAGATGTACATACATGTAATTAATATACATACTTTTTGCGTTTAGGCCAATCAAATTACTGGTAAATACAGAGTTTTGACTAAATGTCGTCTGTCAGTTAGAAATATAATTACAAGAACATATGGAAATATAAATTCTTTAATATTTGTATAAATCATGATTTTAACAAATATATACTGTTGTTTCAAAATGATATTAACAATTGTATTACTATTACAATTTGCTTACTATGTAACTATTTATATAAGTATTTCAGAATTATGATTTATCAAGAAAGTAAGTAAGAATAATTATCCAAGACCCTCCTCAGTTCCGATCTCTTTTCAAATCTCATATTTGTAGTATCAAAATGATTTAAACAACCAAGAATGTAAAACGTTGCGTGCCTGGTTTTTGTGCTTAGTAAGTTTCTATAAATTCGAAACTGACAAGAAAGATAAATGTGATGATATGACAAGCAAGGCACTCGGAAATGTGACAATGAAAGATAATTAGAAATGTGACAATGAAAGATAATTAGAAATGTGACAATGAAAGATAATTAGAAATGTGACAATGAAAGATAATTAGAAATGTGACAATGAAAGATAATTAGAAATGTGACAATGAAAGATAATTAGAAATGTGACAATGAAAGATAATTAGAAATGTGACAATGAAAGATAATTAGAAATGTGACAATGAAAGATAATTAGAAATGTGACAATGAAAGATAATTAAAAATGTGACAAGGAAAGAAAATTAAAAATGTGACAAGGAAAGAAAATTAAAAAATGTGACAAGGTAAATATCATTCAAACATGTAACCAAGAAAGATCACCCAAACAAGAGACAAGGTAAAAACCATTCATACATGTTACAAAGTTAAAATCCTTCAAACACTGGAAAAGGTAAAAATCCTCCAAACACGTGGCAAGGTACAAAAGCATTTAAATCCGTGAATAGGTAAAAATTCTTCAAACATGTGACAGGGAAAAGAAATCATTGAAACATAATATCAATGTGATGTAAAAATTATTCAAATATACGTGACATGGTAAAATTCATTCGAACACGTTAAAATTCCAAAATCATTCAAACATGTGACAATGAAAGATCATGTGACATGTAAGCCCGCATAGCTCAATCGGTTCGAGCCTCTACAGTATGGGTTCGATTTCCGCGCAGGCCACTAAAATTACTAATCAATCTTTCGGATGAGACTTTCAATTGAGGTTCAGTGTATGAGTGCCCAAACACTTGGCACGTTAAAGAACTAAGAGAACCTTTTGTATGTGGAGCACCTATAATGACTAATAACTTTCTGGAGGACTCGTCCATTTGGGAAATGGTGACCGGTGGTGAGTATAAATAACCTCAACTACACACAAAATGTGGCATGTAGTATACTAGAACGACTTAACGTTTAGTATTTTGTAAAGGATGCAGATACATACTTATTTCTATATATATTTGACACTCTGTAAGTTATATGGATCAATGTATAAGCTATATTCAGTCAAATAAAAACTGTTTCACATAGTTTCACTAAATGATGTTTACATACAAAACAAATTTAATAGACAAAAATGCGATTTCTATAGTATATATATCACATACGCGTATATAATACAGTACCTACGTATTAAAATATCATTGTTCTACATGGCAAGAAACATCATACTCTATTTGAAATATTATAATGTATTCAGTGTTTGACAGTGTTTATTACAGAGGCACTTAGAATATTCTTACAATACAAAATTATTACGTACAATGTAACTTGTAGTTATTGTTTCTGTTAGTCGCTGACCTCTAATATTTTATCGCTTAAACTGTTTCGGCTATCATATGCTAAGAACATGCAAGTCGATCAAATTAAATCAATCCCTTTTTGAGTTTTTATTTTGCTAGTAACCCTAGCATATGCCTTAAGTTCATCTTATTATAATGATCAGCTTATGAATACTGGGTCCGAGGTTATAAATAAATTTAATGAGCACAATCTCAGATCTCGGGTATCTGATTGGTTAGAAACCAACACAGGTTAACCAATGAAAAGACAGAACTGAGATAAAAGTTTTATAACCTCGAGTCCTGGTCTAAAATGGTATTCTTTTAATCATGGCATTGATAACATTGACATGTAAATAATTTGTATCGTTGAATTTGAAAAATGTGATGGCATGTACATGTAAAAAAATGATGATTTAATTGCTATGTACATTTGTATATACACTAAGAAAAAATGTCCACTAAGATTTCTGAATTTGAAAGAAACTCCTCATCATTGAAGAATCTATAAAATAAACTGAAATTCTCTTAACAAACAATAATTTTATTTCTGCGTACTGACATTTTCCGACACACATTTCAACATAGGATGGCACCAATCATGGTGTATCTTTGGCGTAATATGTCCTCCATACTTTAGCATTCATTGAGACCACAATAATTGATGATTATATATACAAGTTTCAAATAAACATATCACTACCGTTATAGAGAATGAATGTACATAGTGTGTAAAGTTTTAACTTAAGCAAAAGTTAAGCAACTAAGTATCTCTCTTCTGTCTAAGTTTCAAATATACATATCAATACCATTATGAAGACTGAATGTACATAGTGTGTAAAGTTTTAATTTGAAGCTAAAGTTAAGTAACTTAATCCCTCTCTTCTGTCTTTGATATCAACAAAAATAATTCATAAAGCAATCCGAATAACAAAAAGTCTTAATAATGTTTTTGCAATCAGAGAATTATTAAATTTAAATCTTTGTTTTTACAATTAAAAAAATGAAGTCTTGCTTATTTGTATTTAACAATTACTTATATATCATTAAAGATTTGAATATAATATATAAAGATCCAAATATCATAACCATGGACAAAATATCAACGATTCAAGTATAAACACATTCTGCACATTTTTTTCATCATATTAAATGAACACACCTCTACCAGGACTATTTTATCCAACACTCTGCATGTGTGGTACTCTATAAATATCACACCAGTCCATATCTTCTAGTCTGTCCTAACATTAGCTACAATCACAGCTTTTGCTAACTTTTAGAAAATCTCTGATCTCGACCACACAATATTTGTGACGAGATAAGACGAGATAAGACTCGGCAGGTGGACCATCATGATTATTTTTATTTTAAAATCTCCACTTTTTAACCCCAATAATTACTTGAGAAATTAAGACATTCTTCCTTTAAAATTATTTCTCCAAAACGTGGTTTTAAATAAGAATTAAAATATTTCGTTATAATTTGAAATATTTTTTTTAAAGATGTAAGTTAAAATTGGGAAATTGTACAGCAAAAAAAAAAACAAACTAAAAAACAACAAATAAAACCCAAAAGACTTCTATAGAATGATGTGAGAACTCACATTTCTTTATAGACACATTCTGTCGAAGATATATAAACAAAAAATCAAAAACTAAAATCGACTATCTAAAATTTTCGCCCATTTTCATGCGGCATTTGCTTTGGTATTTCTGGAAGACCTCGAACCTTTTCTGGTTGGTTAGATTCAAAGTAGAGTGAATTATCGAAGCCAATTGCAGCATCGGGGAGAGATTCTCGACCGGAAGCTGACCTAGGTCCATTTAGAGACGCCATCTTTCTACTGGAAGATCTTCTGAAACAGAAAATTGAGAAATATTTGAGCCGCGTCATGACAAAACCAACATAGTGCGTTGGCGACCAGCATGGATCCAGACCAGCCTGCGCATCCGCGCAGTCTGATCAGGATCCATGCTGTTCGCTTACAAACCCTATAACAAGTAGAGAAACTGATAGCGAACAACATGGATCCTGATCAGACTGCGCGGATGGTCGCAAACGCACTATGTTGGTTTTGTCATGACAGGGCTCAATTTTCACTTTAATATAAACACTCTCCAATTACAATATGAGTAAACCATAAAGAACAAGAGAATAATGGAATAAGCTAAATTTTCATCAACTGAGGATCCTAAGTTTTGATAAATGTCAAATCAATGTTAGATAAAATCAAAGCTGCCGTTACAAACATATTTTTATTAAACAAAAGCACATAATATTGAAAGGCTGCAGTACACCCTTTAAAATTTTATTATCGATTTTGTGAATGACTGAAAATGCAGATACTAACAATGCCAAAATATTGAAAAAATATTGACAATACCAGATTATTAGATGTAAGCTGACAATGCAACAATATTGGATGTATACTGACATTGCCAGAATATTGAAAGAAAACTGGCAATGTCAGAATATTTAATGTGTACTGACAATGCCAGACTATACAAAGAATACTGGCAATGTCAGAATATTTATAGAATACTGGCAATGTCAGAATATTGAAAACATACTCACTTTCGTTTCTTGGCAAAATACATGACGACAACAACGATTGTGAGAATGATAAGTATAGACAACACCACTGTCAAAACAACGTACCAGTGCTTCTTTACCCAGGGGTCCTGAAATATAGGTTGATAAATTAATTGTCTGAAACAAAAAGAACCGCACAGAATATTTGTAATTTATATAGGCATGACACAGTTTGGTAAAAACTTCAAATTAGAAATAAGTCTAGTATTGAATAATCATAAAAACAGTCAAAATGTCCCGCGTTTGATTGGACGATTATGTTCGTCATAAAAGCTAAGATATTTGAACAAATGAAAATATTAGTATGAAGGGAATGGAAGCCACTAAATTGATTTAAAGAAAAATATTAATAAAAATAGGAAAGAAATCGTCTAGCATCCAGACCTGAGCAGTTCTAGTAGATCCGAAAGGTTTTATCTATTACATATGAATAGAAAACAATTCAGATAAGAGAAATATTAAATTATTATAATATTCTATATTTATATTATGATTTTAATTGTAAAGATGAATTATTATACTGGTTTTAATTTATGCTCTCGAATTAATTCTTGTTTTTCTGACAGTGGCAATATGAAACTGGTTTTAACTTCTTCCGCTGGAAGTACTAATATTTTATCTAGTGAGTGCCGAACTTGTGGATCCTGGGATTCTACGAACACCTCAACTCTTGTCTGCTTCCTAAATAATACAGATGTCATATTATATGTTATTTGGGTTTTGGAGTGATATATGTGGATATTTACCTACCAAGATTTATATCACCCGAGCCGTTAGGCGGTGAACTGATTGTCGTTTGAACAATATCGGAGCAAAAGTTATAATACATTGTAATATGTTAGAGAACATTACAGGTTACAAGTACATTGTATTATACATGTATATTGTTGAGTACAATACTTAATCATCTTGGACGAGAACATAGCTGTAAAGCCTAAATTGGACAAAGTGCTACCCAAGTCTAATACAGTTAATGTTGACGGTCATACCTAATCAGAATTGAACTCAACAATACATGATTACATCTTATTTCAAACCACATTATCTTTATATAAAAGGCAAAAATACAAAATTTGTAATCGTATCCTGTAGTTACTCATATTTCTAATTTCCATCAACAAGAAAAAAAGTCGACAGTTTAAAGCAAGATAAAAAGCAAACCATGTTTCACCAATTGCATTATACACTTCATATGTACAATTTTTGCATTACTGTGATATTTTATCAGGAAGCAATTGATTTTTATTTCCAAAATCATTTGCAGAATAGTACCAGTTATACAAAAACTTATAACGGACAACACTATTACATGTATGTCGTGCAATGAAATATATTAAGATATCTAAAAGTGTTATTATTGAAATCATCAGCAATAAGTAAAGTAACATACTCGTTTGGATATGTTATTGTAGTTTCTATGGCGACATCTGATATTTGTAGAAGATCTTTCAGAAGATGGCGTATACCAAGTGTGAGGTCATCCCATTGATCTTCCGGTAAGTTCCCAGACAGGAAAATCACTTTAGTATCTACAACGAGAAGAAGAAATATGACGTCATGAAAAGTAGGAACTGACGAAAAGGCAATGTAAATAACACCTTTAAATATAACAATAACGACAATGAGATGATTTACGGACGGCGTTTTACAGTTGTCACAAAGAACTTTATGCCTGTTTGGAGTATTCTATGTAACAGCAACTTGCATTTGTAGGCGCAAAGATGTCACAAAACATAAATTACTAAAAAAAGCGGTAATGCGGTATTGAAGAATTTTTTGACATAAAGCAATGTCCATATCCATAAATTGAATATATTCTGACACAAATATTGGATTTCGTTATTTCTAAAATACATGAAATACAGGACAAAGCATTCAATATCAGTGTTACCATTTAACATTTGAACAACGGGCTCTGTACAGTTCCTCCCCATCCACAACCCCTCACATCTACACAGATAGTTTCTCCTGTTCAGGGTAAGAACACATTTCCCGCCATTTTGACACGGATCTGAGGTACAAGGTGTGACGCGTCGATCACACAATGTCCCCGTCCACCCGGGGTCGCAAAGACATTGGAAGCCCTCGGCTGTATTGTTGCATACACTGTGGTTGCTACATAAAGCATCATTACAGTATATGATTTGTTCCTGGCAGTTGGGTCCTAAAATAAAATACAATGTTAAACGATGCAATTATGTTGTATGTACGTCTATTATGCAATCCACCCCCTCGAATTAGTAATTTATCCTTTAATGACAATGTACACTATATTGTGTTTTGATTTACCTAAAAATCAAACTGAATGAAACGCCGGAAACAAGCAATCGACAGACATAAAGTATGGACCATATCAGATCAAGATATAATTATAAATCAAAACGTTAATATACCTATCTGTTAATTTAATTGTAGTGAATGATCTTTATTTTTCCCTGAGCAACATAACTAGAATTGTTTGTTTAAATCGTGTGCACATCAACGCTTTAATATAGGAGAAACGGCGATAACAAATGCAACTACTTATTTGAAACATACGGATCTTCAAAATTCAAATTTATGGTAAATGCTGTTTTTCTCTTTCCATTAATTAGCAAACGCAGTTTCCGATGAAATGCCATAAAGTCCTGACCTGTGTACGGTTTTGAGCAGTTACATGTATAAGAACCATCTGTATTCACACACTCGCCGTTTGGCCAACAAGGATTGTTTGTTCCATTGTTACATTCGTCAATATCCTCAGTACAGTTGTCCCCTCTCCAACCTAAAAACAAATAATGTTCATTATGTCTATATTTTAACCTAACAATCTTAAGAAGGAAACGATAAAGTCTACACTGAAGGCAATGTGTTCTTTACAATTTGTAATACATGTATAATGGTCAATGTAAATGCAATTTTATCGAGGTAATATTTACCCCTTCAACAAATGTTCCTTTGCCATTTTCAACTGGCCTATATAAAAATAAGCAGCTTAATAAAATTACTCAATTGACACTAACGCAAGGCAATTTGTAAACAAGCATATAGACTTTGTACTATAAACTGAAATTTTCTTTTACATACAATAGTACTTGAAAAAGAAGCTTTTTATTTCATATTAAGTCTAACTGTCCTAAATTAACCTTGAAATATAAAAAAAATGGTACAATATATATATCATTTTTCTAATGCCATAAAGTATGAGATAACGGTAAGATAAATGTGTCTTTTCCGTGCAGGTGTACAGAATAAGTAATATAAAACACCATATTAACATAAAGTAAATACATTACATACATTATATATGTAGACAACAAAACATTGTACTATGACATTGATATGCACTTGACCAACAATTATAACATATACTAAAAGGTCAAGTCTCGTCTTAGACGATGTGGTATGTACATGTTTTATATATACATGAATACATTTTTTTCAGGGATAAAGTCATCTTATGATATAAATAATACATTTGAGCCGCGTCATGACAAAACCAACATAATTGGTTTGCGACCAGCATGGATCCAGACCAGCCTGCGCATCCGCGCAGTCTGATCAGGATCCATGCTGTTCGCTATCCGTTTCTCTACTTGTTATAGGTTTTGTAAGCGAATAGCATTGATCCTGATTAGACTGCGCGGATGTTGGTTTTGTCGTGACGCGGCTCATTTTAACAATGATATGTAATTTAGATATGTAATTGTATACATGTTTCATGATTAGCGTTCAGAAATAATAACATACAAAATAAGCAAAACATGAACTAATATGATAGTTATATAAAAAAAATGTGTTTTAAATAACCTTATTACTTAATTAGCAACTGATAAGTAGTTTGTTCTTTATGGCTAGAAGGTTATGATGATGCAATGAACACAACAGATTTGTAAAATTGTTTCCAGAAAGAACCAAGATAGAAAGATCTCTCAAACAGAAAAGGTTCTGTCGGTAATGAACGCCCACTCACTCGCTTCACCCCAACCAAGAAAAAGGTATTTCGTTTTACATGCATTACTTTCGTTCGACACTTATAAAATATAATAATTATATAATAAATATCATAAATGGAAAGTTTTTATTGAAGTTAATCTTTACTGTATAAAAAGTATAAAAAAATTATACACAAAGATCAATTATATTTTAACACAACTTACCCATTCATTATTTCTTTAAATTCATTTTATTTTTTACAAGAAGAAATGACAACTGAATTTCAAATTGAAATTCATTAAATGATTTAACTCCAGCTTTCAGAACAACAATTCGTTTGTTTCAATAAAGTGATAACTTTTACCTTCCAAGCAGACGGCTTCACCATTTTCATCACAGTAATAGTGACCGGTGTCGTCGTCGGCGGGAATACAGTGTACTTTACAGTCCGGACCATGGTAATTCTCCATGCATACCTTAGAACCATTCTTCGCGCACGTGTAATGACCTTCACCGACGACATTTTTTGGAACACAATGTGTCATACAATCTTCACCGTAGTAGTTCTGCTCGCAATACACACGTGCTTGACCCGTTATTCTGAAATTGAAATTAAATTAAGTCATAAAAAGAGAGAAGAATTTGCAAAGTGAACATGCATAGAAAACTATAGGGTTAAACGATGTATCGTGTGTAGTTTCATTGATTATAAGAAAATGTCATAAGTTAATGCAGTTCTGAAAGGCTTTTGTTTCATCGCTATATTGACACTGACAGATCAACAAAGAGGTCAATTTTATACCGATGCAGTTTGATATATCATATCGATATCATGAGACCAATACATTTTACGCTATCAAACTAAATTAAATTCCATATTAAGTACTGCACTGTCACATACAATATCAACATGTAAAACATAACCACACAAATACTTTATTAAAATGCAGATTATAATCAACGTGTTGTCACAATGTAGCACTTTGTAGTAATACTAGTATTAACAAACAAATGGTGGCAAGTGAAAATATTTTTCATTTAATGAATTGGTCCGTGGTGGCAGTTCTGTAATACCATAAATAATTTTATTGATAGTATTTAGTATCATACATGACAAACCACAAAATATGTATACAATGTAACTGGATATTGATGGTAAGTGTGAGATACATGACCCGATATTTCATTTCTTATATATTTTCTACATATAGCATATAATAAAGTGTTCGTTCTTGAACATTACAAAACATTTTATTCATCGTATAAATGTTCATTCTATATCACTTGCAACTCTATCAGCATTTGTTTTAAAAAAAAAACACATCCTACAAGAATACCCAAATGATACATTCTATAATGTTTTTATCAATACATGTATTTGAAACATGGCAATTGCAGACCAGTCCATTTTAAGACATAACATGAGTTGAGTGAAAACCTTGTTGTAAACTAAAAATTGATTCAAACTACAAATTTTGCACAAGTGCTAGAAAAAACCTATATAAATAAGTATATCAGAAGAATATTTTTCAGTTTAAACAGTTGAAATACATACGTTTGATAGTCAAAAACAAAATCTAGATTATTCCACAGGGCTTCTTTCTTGCTGGGCGCTGGTGCTCTTGTAAATAATAATCTTACACGACCCATGGGGTCATTGGCATTGATGCTATCCCGATCTTCAACTTTAACCGTGATATACAAAGTATTCTGTAAAACAGAAAGAACAAAAGAAAAATGATATATCCGAAATTTCTTCTAAATGATTAATATAATTTCTTATAATATGCTTAGGACATATACACACGAATATCCGATATTTTTACATTCATATTCAATTGTTTGTCATATACTAGATGTATATTTACAGTACTAGTGACTTATTAAAAAAATACCTGACACCACGTTTGTGCATATGTAAAACATGCAATACTAACAATTCAAAAACTGAGTAAGTAATAACAATTGAAATGTACTCGTAAAGTTTAATTCTCAGGACAAATATATTTAAGATGGAAATTTGCTTTAATAAACATAAACAGCGCAAAACAATTCCCAATTCCCACTACTTCTCAATCCGACCATCCAACAATAAAAAAGAAACAAATAACTAACGTGATGAAACGATGTAAAATATTGTAATGGTAACATAATTATACAATATACTCATCACATATTTAGAATAAGAAAAAAAAATGTTGGCAAATCTCATGCAGATGACTGCGATTTTGTGGGTTTTCACATACATTGTAATAGAAAGGTCTGGGCTGATTTTAAGAAATTATGAATGATAGAGGCATTTTATAGTACATTGTACAAGTTGTATCTTGAGTGTTTCAACCTAATACGGGTATGCTGAAGACGATGAGGGTGGATACCAAGAAAATTATATTGACCTTGACCTTCAAAAGTTCAAGTCAAAATGGCTGTTTGAAAATCCTTAAAAAGGTCAGTAAAAGTGTAATATAAAGTAATATTCTAACCTGCCATTTGTCTTCGAAAAGTACAGTCATAGGATTCATTTCACCATTCTCAAAATTAGGACCAAAATGGAAAGAATTTGCGTGATAATGGCCAGTGAATCTCTTATGTTTACTGCATTCTTTTGCTCCCCTGAAAATATAATAAATTTGAAGAGCCACATTAGTAAAAAGCCCTAAAGTAAGAAGTACCACTATTGAGTTGAGTCACGTTGCGGAAAACAATGGTGTTTCTTTATTTTGGCGTTGAATCTGTTTCGCTTGAATACACGACCTTATGCGCTTATCCCAACAATAAGAATACCGCCATATTCTGTTGTTAACCACATTGGGCGTAGGATGCCTTTTTCACAAGATGTTTTTTCTACGGCAATTACACGTCTAACATTTGAATTTACATCATTATAGTAGACAGTTTAAAGGCTAATTTTATTAACGTATTAACAATTGAAACAAGTGTAAACAAGTACACTAGTAAAATACAAGGACATATCTATCATAATAATATAAAACGTTCACATTTCAAATCTAGAAAGGTTAATATTCACCTATAATACATACGCAACCAAATATGGCTAAAACCAAAGAAAGTTTTTTTTTCTTTTTTGTTGTTTAAGTCGAACCAACACAGTATAGGTCATATTGCGACTTTACAGCTTTACTGGTGGAGGGCGACCTTAGGTGCCCTTCCATGCATTATTTCATTCACGACTGGACACCTGAGTAGAGCCACCGACGTTCCGTAAGCTAGATAGACAGCTTCTTCACGTAAAAGAATCCCAAGTCCCTGTCGGGATTCGTACTCACAACGGTAAGGGGGAAAGTGGTTTGAAGTCAGCGAGCTTAACTACTCGGCCACAGACGCCCTATTACCAAAGAAAGTAGAAAAAGTTTAAATAATTTAAAACACATTAATTTGTTAAACAATATGAAATTAATTTCACGGCAAAATGATACAATGTAATTAAAATGAAATATATCTTCCGGACAGATGTGCTATACTTCACACAAGTTTAGAAACAATTGTAGACAGAAATAGATAGCACTCATTAAACTGTCTACTGACAAATTTAAAGCAGTAGGTAAAATTTGAAGCTTTAGGTAAAACGCTGTTTTGTTACGTAGAGGTCTGACAAAATAAGTGTTTATTACATACACGCCAGTGACAATGCATGCAAAACAAATATCCTAAAATCGTCAAAATACGTATCTAAATAAATAAGCATATCCATGGATCTTTCACGACTTTCAAGAAGTATTATTATTTAGTCACACATTTTGCTATATGTTTTAGTATATCGCTTTTACGTAACACCATTTTGTTATTGTTCTTGTTTTCATTGATTATTTTAGTACACCACGAATAGTGTGTAGCTACCGCAGCGGAAATAAGAATTTACCCTTTTTCTGTATTATCCATGGTGTTGGTGTGCATGTCATATTTTATGTGCTTGTGTTATGTCTCACTCCATGTGTTAAAATACCATGTATGTATGTATGTATGTATGTATGTATGTATGTATGTATGTATGTATGTATGTATGTATGTATGTATGTATGTATGTATGTATGTATGTATGTTATGTATGTTATGTTATGTTATTTTTTGTTATGTATGTATGTATGTATGTATGTATGTATGTATGTATGTATGTATGTATGTATGTATGTATGTATGTATGTATGTATGTATGTATGTATGTATGTATGTATGTATGTATGTATGTATGTATGTATGTATGTATGTATGTATGTATGTATGTATGTATGTATGTATGTATGTATGTATGTATGTATGTATGTATGTATGTATGTATGTATGTATGTATGTATGTATGTATGTATGTATGTATGTATGTATGTATGTATTTATGTATGTATGTATGTATGTATGTATGTATGTATGTATGTATGTATGTATGTATGTATGTATGTATGTATGTATGTATGTATGTATGTATGTATGTATGTATGTATGTATGTATGTATGTATGTATGTATGTATGTATGTATGTATGTATGTATGTATGTATGTATGTATGTATGTATGTATGTATGTATGTATGTATGTATGTATGTTTGTATGTATGTATGTATGTATGTATGTATGTATGTATGTATGTATGTATGTATGTATGTATGTATGTATGTATGTATGTATGTATGTATGTATGTATGTATGTATGTATGTATGTATGTATGTATGTATGTATGTATGTATGTATGTATGTATGTATGTATGTATGTATGTATGTATGTATGTATGTGTGTATGTATGTATGTATGTATGTATGTATGTATGTATGTATGTATGTATGTATGTATGTATGTATGTATGTATGTATGTATGTATGTATGTATGTATGTATGTATGTATGTATGTATGTATGTATGTATGTATGTATGTATGTATGTATGTATGTATGTATGTATGTATGTATGTATGTATGTATGTATGTATGTATGTTATGTTATTTTTTGTTATGTATGTATGTATGTATGTATGTATGTATGTATGTATGTATGTATGTATGTATGTATGTATGTATGTATGTATGTATGTATGTATGTATGTATGTATGTATGTATGTATGTATGTATGTATGTATGTATGTATGTATGTATGTATGTATGTATGTATGTATGTATGTATGTATGTATGTATGTATGTATGTATGTATGTATGTATGTATGTATGTATGTATGTATGTATGTATGTATGTATGTATGTATGTATGTATGTACATTTGCCAAAATAAATCTAGTCTTATCTTCTTTAAGAAACAGGTTGCCACATCGTTTGTTATTGAAGTGATAGACTGCGTCCCTGCTTTTATAGAACCAGATATCTTACTTGGCTTAACAACAAGGATATATTGTACACCCATTTCAACAACAGGTAAACGGCTTGTAATGATCTTAGGTTTCAGACTAAATACACATCTGTTTAAATACATATAGAGACTGAGCATCAATCATTGCTTAATGACAATGTACATTGTCTAGTGATCAATCACAATATTCACAATCTGTGTCATTTATTCAGGCATGCTGTTAATAAGTTGCTGCATCCATAGCGTGCTGTATCAAGTTCAAAGCGGTATTAATAAGACACTGTGAAAACAGCCTACAATTATGATAGATCATTTAAGAAAGCAGAGTATAGAATGTTTTAGGTCTTTGCCAATATACTCGTATGGTTATATTGCAATCTTTTTCAATCCTTTTCCATGAAGATTAACTTCAAATTCAACAAAAGGAATGAGATGTGTATAAGGATTGGTTGTGTCTAGTTGACAACTGACAGATGCTTATATTGGACTTTACGTCGCACCAACACAAAATAGGTCATACGGCGATTTTTCAACTTTACTGCTGGAGGAAGACCGCAGGTGTCCTTCCGTGCATTATTACAGGCACCACGAACGGAGTACCTGAGTAGAACCACCGACGTTCCGTAAGCTTGATCGTCACAATGTACCTAAATCTATCAAGAATTAGAATAAACTATCTGAAAACATACTGTATCCATTATATTGCCCTTGCTTTTAAAAGTCATCGCTTTTTAAACATTTCCCGACAATGAACGCAGCACAATAAATACTGTATATCTTGATAATATTTGATACATATAAAAACAAACGTACGATATAATGATTTTAAAACAGGAGCATGTTTTAATCCGTTGAAGGAATGTAAATTTCTTTAACAATCTAGACAGCCATAGGTAAGGACAAAACATACACACACACTTGTACAAGGCCTGGCTGTGTACAACATAATTGTTGTTCTTCAAGCAAATTTGTTTTTAGTCATTGTTCTTAAAACATGACTTTTTCTCTTCTGTTTAATAAAGTAATCGTTCCAAGAAATACAAGATATAGAGTTAAGTGTTGGAGACAAATATAAGGTGTCCTTTTGTTGTGGTATATAAGATAATGTTAAGTTAAATTAGTTTTTACCATGTTGAGTCATTAAAGTCGTTAATATTTTGTTAATACAAGCTTGACGTAAACAAAACATGCGTGGGATGTAATCTAAAATTGATGTTTCCTGAATGAAAAATAATAAAAATCGTTGAGGTAATTGTTGACGATATGTATTTGAGAATAATTAAACCGAAGACAATTTAAATAATTCATTTCGGCATTTATTTCTTTTAAGTTATTGAAAAAGGTGATATCAACGACATTAAAGTATATACTGTATATAAAACTTAATAATTTAAATACATAACTGAACGGATAAATTATATATTATTCAAATTATACATAAAAAGACGATCTTTATATATTGTACCAGCACATAAGCAATAAAATGTCTAAGAGTAATGATTAATATATATATGAGTTAAAATACAAATACATTGATAAATATATACATATTAATGTACATTCAAAAAAGAGAGGGACCTTACGGAAGCGTCCTGGTGCTAATTCATAATGTTCTATAAAAAAAAAACTCCTACGTAGGAGATAAAAAAGCCTAATTAGGAGTTTGTAACTCCTACGTAGGACATATAAAGTCCTACGTAGGTTTTTATAACTCCTACGTAGGAGTTTATAAGTCCTACGTAGGACTTTATAACTCCTACGTAGGAGATTAAAAAGCCTAATTAGGAGTTTGTAACTCCTACGTAGGACTTATAAAGTCCTACGTAGGTTTTTATAACTCCTACGTAGGAGTTTATAAGTCCTACGTAGGACTTTATAACTCCTACGTAGGAGATAAAAAAGCCTAATTAGGAGTTTATAACTCCTACGTAGGACTTTTAAACTCCTACGTAGGACTTTGTAACTCCTACGTAGGACTTTGTAAGTCCTACGTAGGACTTTGTAACTCCTTCATAGGAGATAAAAAAAGCCTAATTAGGAGATTATAACTCCTACGTAGGACTTTATAACTCCTAATTAGGTTTTTTATCTCCTACGTAGGAGTTATAAAGTCTTACGTAGGACTTATAAAGTGCTACGTAGGAGTTATAAACTCCTAATTAGGCTTTTTTATCTCCTACGTAGGAGTTATAAAGTCCTACGTAGAAGTTTGTAAGTCCTACGTAGGACTTTAAAACTCCTAATTAGGTTTTAATATCTCCTACGTAGGAGCTATAAAGTCCTACGGAGGACTTATAAAGTCCAACGTAGGACTTACAAAGTCCTACGTAGGAGTTATAAACTCCTAATTAGGCTTTTTCATCTCCTGCGTAGGAGTTATAAAGTCCTACGTATGAGTTACAAAGTCCTACGTAGGAGTTATCTTTTTTATAGAACATGTTAAATTGGCACCAGGGCGCTTCCGTAGGACCTTCCTTTGACGGCAGTGACAATAAAATAAAATAGTTGAAAATCAATAACCCGGAAAGTACAATATCTCTTAGCCCTCTACAACCCCGGCAAGAATTACTGAATATAAAAAGTGTAAGTTAAAAGCTTATTAAAAGCAAACACCACTGTATTGTTTAAATAATAAACTGTCTTCTTGAAAAGAGATATGTTGATTACAATCGTATGCAAATGTTTTGTTTGGTGTGGTTCCTTCACAATGACATATTAGATTTTAATTGACAATACATATTACAGGCATACAATGCTCACGATTGACACTCAATGGAACTGATTTTTATTTATATAACTGATATATTCTAAGCTGAAAAATAGAACCAAAAAGCATAGTGGATTTGTGATAAAGGAAAATAGCATTTTACCAGCAACTCTGTTACAGAGGCTAAACGCATGTGGAACATAATTCATTATGGTAACATAAACCAGCTGCCGTGTTATTTAAATTTCATGAAATATATTATTTTATCAAAATGGTATTCAACAACATCAGTCAAATATTTGCCATTTCCTGTGCATTCGAAGGTCATAAACAGTATGGACGTTTTAAATCCAGATATAAACTTCTATGCGTTGAGACTTTTATATGACAGCTTCAAAACTCCTGAAGAGTTTGTGATGTCAGTAAACACTTGCAGAATGCAGACCAATATAGAAATACGTAAGAAAAAAAAAACAAAAACAAACAAAAAAAAAAAACAATCTATATTACGGCGAAAATATGCACGTTGAACATGTTAATGGCAAACATTTTTTTCATTGGCTTTTTTCTAGTGAAATACCTCGGGTATCCTTCCGTGCATAATTTCAGGTACCAACCGGCGTTCCATAAGCTAGCTAGATATTTTCTCACAAGAAAATAATTCCTGACGAGATTTGAATCCACAACGGTTTGAAGTCAACGACCTTAACCACACAGCCACGAACGCTCAAATGGGGGAATTTAAGTCGTGTACTAAAGACACAAATCTCAAAATTTATTAACAAATTTATTCCTCCAAAACCAATGACTTTCTCGTTTACTGGAACGTTCAGAACAATCTGGACCATTTTAAATTGATTCTTATTCATGAAAATGTGTAAGATCTGGCAGATTTTATCAAATGGGACAATAATTTACAATAACACACTCTTTTTCATTTGTAATCCGGAAATGGTATTAAAATGAAGATTACTTTCATGATGAAGATATATGATATTTAATTTTAAACATTTCATGTGTAATGTGAAAGAAAGTCTTAAACGTATATATTCATTGCTTCTTTGCATTTTTGAAGACACAAAGGGGACATTAGATTTAATGTGTCGACTATTTAAAACAATAGGTTTGCATACAGTCAACGGCTTTACGGTGTGGAAACAAATGTTGCTCCTGTTTCCTTCGGCCGCCGAAAACATGTCATCATGTATAAAAATGAACTGTGCAAGAATTTCGAAAATTGCAGACTCGATTTGGTTATGTCTATCTACGATAAAAGTATCAAATTTCTTACACCCCCTAGCACCGGCTTAAGCGATATTAAATTGTCTACACAAAAAAAATCATTGATCCCGATGAATTCGAAATATACATATACATTCGTATTTATAACTTTGATTTGAAATAACATGAGAACATGAATGGAACTACAAAAGGTAAGCCCCGTTTTCCTTTTCGGTGCCCTGCTGGACGTTGTTATGAGGATCCGCATTATATTTTGTTTATTTAAACCAATTGTACATGTTCATGTAAAATGATAATTTGTTTTATTGTACAGTGTACTATATATTTTGAAAGATATCATGACGATTTTTAAAAATAAAGTATAACTTTTGTTCTGATGTGCTAATTTCACACCATTTTAGAAGAAATTTTAGATAAAAAAATAGAAAATTGACGTGCACTGATTAAACTGTCGAGAAACAAATTGCTATTTGTTATATTATGACAAGGCGTGTTGACAAATTGCCTAGACAAATATACACCGGTCCGGTACACGAAAAAACAAATCGAATGGACTTTACAAAAGGTTGCTTTTAGTTGTGTTATGCAAAGAAAGAATTTATTCTTGACCAATCTAGTGTTGTGAATACATAATTGTCAAGTATACGTTCTAATAAGTTTCTCTTATTTATATGTACAATAGAATGATAATTTCGGTTGCACGTATCTACTTCATTGTGTTTTAATTTCTTTGTTGTCATTTTGTCTTTGCTTTAGCAAAATAAATAAATAAATAATAATAATAATAATAATAATAAATAAACAAACGAAAAACAAAACACACATTTCGTACGTATTTAGTCTAGACAGTATGCAAAGAACTGTACAATATATTTGTAATATGCAATAAGTAAAATGTTCACAAGTGATTGGTATGCTTTGATATGATATGATATTTCATTAAATATTCAGCAGTGCGCTTTGGGTGCTTTGAACACCTACGTAGAAATTTTGATTTGTGAATTAATGAAGACTAAATTGAGAATTCATGAAATTGAAGTGTCCCTATATGTCTTTCGTACTTACATTTTCAAAATATATGCACTTATTCAATGGTTGCCACACAGAAGAAGATGTATCACTTTGGTTTTTTGCTGAATGCATAATGTGTTTTTTGTTTTCGCTGCATTTAAATAAATCGAATTCAATCACGTGTGGTACAAAAAACAATCATTAACAATAATGCAAAACCGCATTCGTCATCGGCTTATAAATCAAACGCTACAATACTTAGAAAAAAGTGTTATTAAGTGTTAAGCACTATTAAGTGTTGAGAATTGAGTACCATTCAAGCCGGTGCTAGGGGGCGTGAGGGATGTTGCACGTATTCATTATACCGCATGTACAGACTCAATCAAACCGAGTCTGCAATTCTCATGTAATTTTGTTGTGATTAATGCTTCCGAGGGATCACTTTGTTACTTCACAACAGCAGGTGTCAAGTGCTGTGTGGCAGCTGTAAAAAGTTGCCCCGTACTTCACTTCAGTGTTGTTTTATTTTTCCGGTCCTTCGGGATCATTGAGGCCAGCACTATTAAGTGTTGAGAATTAAGTACCACTCAAGCCAGTGCTAGGGGCGTGAGGGATGTTACACGTATTCATTATCCCTCATGTACAGACTCAATCAAACCGAGTCTGCAATTCTCATGTAATTTTGTTGTGATTAATGCTTCCGAGGGATCACTTTGTTTCCAGATTTTTTTGTCTATAAATTATACCAATATATATATAAAGCATTGCATTTGTCTTGATCAAATGTACTAGTACCGGGATGTACCGGTTTTATGTAAGTCATCTCACTTACTCCTTGTGACATTTGTCGATGAGGTTTTCCTCCACCAGTAAACTGGAACGTCGCCATATGACCTATACTGTGTCTGTGTGACGTAAAACCCAATAAAAAACAACAAAAAGCACGAAAACATCACATTTGTCCATATCAACAAGTATTTGACATGTACGTTATATTTTTCTCTTTATATAAAGTAGAAAGAAACAGAATCCCATAAGAACGCTCATAATGGCAAAGTTTAAAATATTACAGGATTGTTTTGTTTGAGCAAGTGTAATTCGCATGTTATTGTTCACGCCCCCAAGCACCGACTAAAGCAGAATTCAACATTTTAACATGAGATGGCAAAATTTTGAATAGAAATGCTAATACGACGGAAATCATGGAACCTTCAATGTGACACGCTTGTGTCATTCCATGAAAAGTGACATATGGTTCCCAAGTAAAACGATGCGTGTGCTCTGAGGCGGAACTAAATAAAATAAATTTTTGAAAGGTCAGCTTGACCAAATATAGCTCACGTAAACACAGGTAAAATCTAATTTGTATTCAGTACATTCAACTATTTATTCCATATCAACGCCTGCTTTAATTTCCTCAACATTAAAACATTCCAAGTTTGTAAGCTGTCTCGAAAGCTGGGAGAAAAGTGTTGTATTTCTGTACCTGTTTATAATTTGGACTTTTAAGACATTGGATGACTGTCTGGAATTTGTCGTAACTAGAAATCGACAACACTCTATCTATCGGAGATACTGTAACAGTATTGTTCTTCTTTTTATGAAGTGATCGACTGTACAGTGTTGAAAATAATATGGGAAGCAATAATAGGTTACATTATAAAAGTGGACAGTGCCTGTTTTGAAAGAATGCAAGCCTTATTGGTTACTTATTGCATGTAAATGATTGAAATTACATGAGATCTGGCTCATTCTTTATGTCTGGTTATAACAATCTTAGTCTTAAACGGGTACCCAAGAAATTAAAGTTTAAAGAATATAAAATAAGCCCATTTAACAACTACAATTAACCAAAGGTTTATGAAAAGTAACGCATCAATTGATTTGTTGTACTTAATTATCACCGTATCTGAAATTATATGGAATGCTATGAAAGAGAAATATCAAAGCCCAAATCATATCAAATGCTCTGCCTTTCTAAAAATCCACCCATCCTCTAGTTAGTTAATTCATTTTGAATATACACTGATGGAAATATGGCGCTGTTAATTATTTCTTCCATTACATTTCAGTCAAGCCCATCAATAAGAATAGCTGCAGCAAATGGACCACATTAGGCAGTTCAAGTATAGGTGAAATAAGATGTAAGATATAAGTGAGAATATGTGGGGCAATTCAAACGACATTTTAATTGCCTATCTTATAAAGGTCAAAATAAATGAAAACTATGTTTAGACATTGAAATGCAAATTTCTCGTATCATTTCCATTTGTAATTTATTTTTCAGACGAGATTTTGACATTGATTTGATATCATAGTTCATTTTATTCTACGGAAAAGTAATCAAAATGTTTCATTGTTATTAATTCCCAACTACAAATGTAAATTGTAGATTTTAACCTTCATGTATTTCAATTGTAATATTATTTAATACATGTAAATACATGAATGCTAGATATGAAAATGATTTATATGTCAGCTTAGCCAAATTTAAATATTTAATGTATGCACCACATGCATGTCATATATGATAATTTTAAAGTCCAAACTGCATGATTTAGTGACTTGTTTATACAAAATGCACATCTGTTGGTAATGTTGCTTTATTTGTGGTATTTTGGATTTTATTTAATGTATGTTATAAGAGTGTGAGGATAAAACATTTACCCTTACCCCCCTGATTCTTTAGAATTGGTTTGTCCTGTTTTGAAATTTGGAACAGTCCATATAAAGTAGTATCTTGATCTACAATCATTGATTACCAATGGGGTTTTCATAGATCTTAATCCAGTCATATCCATAGGTGTTCGGCGCATTGATTGGTCAATACCCCCGCACCCCCCCCCTCACCCCCACACCCACTCTACAGCCCTCCTACCTCTCAAAACCATGTAAAATACAGTAGTTTTCATTTGAAACATATTTAATATTTGGTTTATGCTTTTAATTCAATAACCTTCATTTCCTACAAAAAATTGATACATATATACTAAATATATATGTATCATTTTTTTACTGTATTTTACATGGTTTTGAGAGGTAGGAGGGCTGTAGAGTGGGTGTGGGGGTGAGGGGGGGTGCGGGGTTAGTGACCAATCAACGCGCCGAACACCTATGGTCATATCCATTCGAGTCAAAACTAGTTTTAGAGTAAGACAATTTTATGATAATCACATTTCATTGTTTACGGAGCGTATTGAAGCTGATCAGTGTATGATTTATGATAATAAAATATTGTTAATTGTGTGACCGTATGCACATAATGATCATCATGTAAGATATTTTTTTTTAATTTTTAAAATAATTTAATTTCCTCATCGCTTCAATTTATATTGTTTACCATGATAAGGATATGTCATAACAGGGCATTTTTGTGGGAAATAAACAATAATGAAACAAAAATAAAATTCCCTTTTCTTAATTACTCCTAGCAGTGTCTTTCTTTTTGAAAGACCTTGCTCCTAGTCATTACGAAAATAAAAAAAATTATTTCAAGAAAGCAAATAAAATTACAAAGTGATTTATTCGTATCATAGTTATTAAAATGTGTCCGAGTTAAATCCGCACAGTGCGGTAACTGGAGTGAAGATATTAGTTTCCTGCATCCGAGTTACTGCATTGTCTGTTAGGGATAAAACTAGAGCACACTCGATGATTGGCTTTATTTTTTCTTTAGTTTACTTATTGTGACGACAGGGAAAAGGATAACGATAGAAAAGTCATATTCAGCTGTTTGTACATTGGTTACTTTTTGGTGGCATGCTGGTCATATTGTGACCACAAGGAACGTGTTTTTATTATTTGCCCTCGTTACAAAAGAGAAAATTTTTTAAAACAATCGGCAATCTGATTCAAATTGAATAGCCTCGTGTTACGATGCTTTTTCTATTCTTTGTTCGTAAACTTTCTTTTTTTTAAATCTTGTTATATAAATGTACATTAAAGCGGTATTATCATTTAACACGATGCGACTGTAGAGGGATTAATCAACGTTGACGTCATTTCTGCGAATTCACTAAATGAACCGGTTGAAACAGGTCTCGCAGCAGACACACGAGTTAAAGGTTTTGACAATATTATGTTTCAGAATAGACACATGTTAATATATTCTTATAGTTAAAAGTGTACCATCAATCATTTAACAATTACTACGTCTAACAGTCTATAAAAGTTTTTACAACGGTGGCTTACAGAGTGACGGTTTTATATGAACTTTTACAGTTACGTTTTACGTTATTGTTTTTATGTATGTCAACCACCTACTTCTGACAAAATGAGCAAATAAAAATACTCTGTGTTAACAGTTATGACGTAATACAACGCATTTATTACTCAAAATATATGTATCAGTCTTGGTGTGAATTTATATGTATGGAGTACGTGCTTTGCATATAACAGAAAAACAAGAAATTTAAAATGTTTTAAAAGAACAGATTGCACAAAGCTACAATATTGAAGATATGTATATAAATGAAAGAGAGCTAACAGCGGGAAATGATACACAGAACAATCACACGAAAGATCGTGACTCGAACCACGGGTCTCTGGACAGCCGGTCCAGTATGCTGACCACTAAACTTTATAAAAAGGCAAGACGGTTTAAGATAATCATTATTATGCATCTAAGAACAGAAACAAGCATAAAAACCCATAGTTTGATCTCTATAATACAATTTCATAACATATATTCATAATATATTTAGCAAAATATTGCAAATTTGAATGCTAACAGCAAAACAATTGTTTCTTAAAGGAAATTATTCAAAAATAGATGTAAAATTCAACTTACGGTTTGTCGAAGCATACAACAATATCAGGGTCACATGGGTCTGAACACGGAAAATCACAGCAATCGCCGTCTGATTCTCTTCCCGACGGATTTTCAAACTTGATCAGACGTAATTCAAAGTAGGTGGCGCTTAATACAACCTGCAACAGACGACAAATTTTTGCATAGACATTACCTTGCCGAATTCATGAAATGGACATGACCTGATTTCTGTTTGAAATTACCTATTTGAAGTTTTAGGGATTGCGATACGGAATTTGTTATTTTAGTTGCTGACACTCGGGTAATATAAAGTGTCTTGATGTGAAATATATTAAACATATATGTGTTGAAGTGGCAACCCTTATAACACGAATTATCGCTTAAATTTCAATCAGCATATACCATACAGAAGTTAAAGACCTCATTGTCATCATTAAGGTCAAAATAACTTAAATTAAGTAGCAAAAAATATAGACATGTCTCGTCATCAACTAAGAAGGTAAACATTGTTGGTTAAACTAATGACTGCTTGGTACAATCAGTGACACACACACACTGCATTGAAACATACTGAAAAAATATGTCACAATCTTTTATAGATTCACAAAGTACACGCCATTTCGATAAAGGCAGTGAAAAAACTAGATTTGTGCGCGCTAAACAATAGCCGATAACATTACAAACATTGTATTCTAAAAAAAGAAATCATCATGATGTTTGTCAAAGTTTGAAATGACATACTTGCAACAAAAATAAATCTTACATTTTACACGTAAATGCTGCTAATGTATAAACTACAAGCAAGCACGTTCTTTGCGTCTTGAGACGCTGTTTAAATGCCATTTTTAAAAGGTTAAAAAAATGTTATTAAAATGCAACTATACATGTCTTTGAGCTTAATACAAAGTAGAAGTTCAAAGTAGCAGAAAAACTCATCAGTTGCCGCAACAAATTTCACAATGACTTAAGTATTGTTCTGTTTCCATGCAGTTTTGAACAGGTATTGTATTATGGCAAGAATTTAAGACCGTCGGGGCAATGTTGTCCTCTCTTCAAAAGAATGCATGCCCCGATGGAACGTTAATTTATGATTAAAGCTGGCGACATTTGACAATACATGTTCAGCATATTATCGCAGCAAATGACTAATAAGGTTTAACATTAAAAAATAAAAATGTCACCATCAATATTCTATTCACACTGATTATACACAAAGAGGCATAATTGATTCAATGGCGATAATGTGTTCATTAAAAACATAAATCTATCAATGTTGTCTTTTATTCACAAAGCTTGTGATGTGAATGAACTATAATGTGTATGTTTTAATGACCTAATATTGTCAAAAATGCAAACAAATGGACCGGTAACATTATTTCATGTTTCAAAATGATTTGAATATATACACCAGTACTACCTTTGGACGAAAAAAAGAAGTATGAAAAAGGGGAGTTCCCGTGATGGAAATTAAAAGGAAGAGCAACAGCAGCAAAAAAAACCCAACAAAAACAAAAATCTGTTTGATTGGCTCTGTACATTCGTTTGAGCGGATAGTGCATGTTTCAGGCGAATTTGGAAACATAATCTATGTCTTTTGTCAATGAAGAGAGTTTTGGGAACAAAAAAAACGAAAGCACCAAAGAACGCTTGACGATGTGAAAGGATGCTTTGACAGCGATCTCCAAAAAAAAGAAACAAAAAAAACACAGCTTATGTTAAATTGAAAAAAACATCGAAATTTGGGCACTGACTTCATACAACACTAAATATTATTATGACCTTCCATGGACAAACATACTGTACTCTTTGCTGTAATACTGAAAGGGGCAATGTAAAAATCGTCTGATTTGAGTGACAAATTACCGGGAGAAAATGACAGATTTTATAGATATTTAGCTAATTTGTATTACATTTATTGCCAGTCATCAAGTCAAATTGGGTCAACTATTAATACAATGAAGACTGACAGAGACGAAAAAGAGTAAATCCATTTTTACATTTTTGTAGTGTACCAAAATTCTGATGAGATACAATTCAACTAAAGACACATTTATATTAAAAAAAATATTTACAGTTACGTGGCGTACAAAATTTAAAAAAGAAACCAGTCAATTAAAAAGAAAAGAGACACTTAAATGGCATTGTTCTATCATTGTTTTAAAGTTTGAATAACATATATTTGTAATGATCACTGCGATACCATAAATATAACTTTTTATCATGTTCCGTTTCATGACTTTGTATGCAATTGCCTTGCAAAACAATAATGTTAAAGATGTTGTGTTTAGGGGCAGTTTTCGAAAACCTTCTAAATTCCAAGGGTCTAATTATGAGCTGGATAAAATTGACTGCACTTGTTTTAACTATGCCGCATTTATAAGCATCTAAAAGCTGACTGGACTAATGGTAACATTGAACATTATAGTCATTCTGAGGTAGTTGACAATACATAAATAATGCAATAAATTGTCATTTTTCGATTCGATACAATAACAAACGATATTTGTTCGAAAATGTCATATTGTATTATAAAATTTCAATTATCTATATTTATAAGATATTTATTACCATTGCTTATTAAATTGCCGTTTTAAGGAGGACAATTAACAAAAGAAATATTATTTAATGAACAGGGAATCATTGCACACAACAGTGACAAATAAAGGACATCTAGTCTAAATTATTGGAATACTTCATAAATAATTGATAAATACATCATAGAATCTTCATACAAATTATTAATATCAAAACATTAATTAAGAAGCATTTCCTGACAATTTATACTAAATATTGCTGATTGTTATTTGAAGTTATATTAAAGCATTGAAAATTTTCATGAAAATTTTGAAAATGTATTTAAAAGTAAAATATTGTGTAGTGAAGAAAGTTAATTTTCAAACTGCAAAAGGCACTTAAAATAAACTTAAATTACCAAAAAAGGTCTAAATATGCGTAAATAGTCCTAACTGCGTAAGCCGCGCTGTAGAAATATGGTGATAAAATACTAAAAATCAGTCATAACATGTATATTTTTTATATGACTCTTAAATCATTTTATTATTCTTAAAATCGTTTTACATTTTTCTCAAGTTTGATTTTCTTGAAATATTTTGGCACAACTGGAGGTATGTAGCTTTAAAACCATATTTCCAACGGCCCAATGAAAGGTATACATGTATTGTCACGCCATTGCTTTCTCATAATTTGTAGCAGTGACTATTTGCTAATAAAGACGACAATGTTGGTATGTCACTAAGTGCTGGCATAATTTATAGGTTGCAATGATATGTGTGACCTCGTATTTAGTGACACATTTAATATAGTATTAAAGTACTTATAATGACCCCAATTTATACACATAAGTGCGTACATGAAATCGACATAAGCACATATATCATTTACTGTAAATATCTAAGACTATCCATTCAGAATTTACACGCATATGTAAACAGAACGTAATGGGGAAAAGAAAGTGAATATACTATGGAAATAAATTTTGAAAATTGTACATGCGGAGATCCAGTTATACTAAGAATGCATACATGTTTATGTAGTCCATTTAATCTGTCTTTATCACTTTGAAAGTGTCAAATATGTCAATTCTTGCAATTTTAATTAATCTGTACCAATATCACTGTTTTTTATTGTTTATTACATAAATGCAGTTGCCCCTAATGGCTTTAGGTTCTTTGGACTTTAGATTCTGTTATGTGAGGAAGCTAACCAGCTGGCTTACTGAACGTCGGTGTTTCAACTCAGGTGCCCGTTCCTGTCTGAAATAATGCACGAAAGGGCACCTGCAGTAAAGCTGGAAAGTCGACATATAACCTGTACAGTGTTTTTGCAACTTAAATCCCAGTGCAGCTACATTTTTATGTATATTTTTAGTAAACAATATAATGTAACTATTCGATAAAACATCTCTTTTATATTTCATTTTGTGAAGAAGTATACGTGTATTGTGAGCCATTTAAACAATGTACCAAGAACGTGAGATAAAACAGAAATCAACAAAGCGAAGGAAATAATGATTGTTTTTGTTGTAATACGTTTTGTAAATCCGCCTCCATTCCCATCATTTTTTCAACTGGGGGAGGCATGACCTTGACATTTACTTTTTGTTAAGTGAACTCATTTATAAGAAGCAGAAAAAATTATTTAACACTTAACTTTGTCGTGACAAGTAAGCATATATGATAAACGGAATATAAAGGGGGCTTACATTTAAACCACAACAACATATGCTGTTTATTTACTGATTGAACTATCACTAGTCGGTTATCAACACGTAGATTTTCCTTTCTTTGTTGATGATTTCCTCTTATTTATGTAATTTACAATGAAATTGCGGATGAAATGAGGTTGTTTTAAGGTTAAACCATGCTCATTTATATTTGTCACGTTACAATGGATACGATTTGTTTTATTGCAGACCAAATTTGGCTGACTAACGCTTACTAACGCTCACGCGCTAGTGATATAAGCCGCCTATAACATTATAAACTCACGGAAGTTAATTCGAACTAAACAATCTATTATTTTTTAAAAGAGGCAAGTCCTGTTTCACAAATCATACTTGGTTTTAGTGGTTAGAATATGACATAATGAAGATATGTTATTATACAAAGTGTTCCCACAATTACTTGTTCTACATGATTACCATTCATCATGTCACATGATGTTTGTTTTTTTAAATGTATACTTTGACATGATTCATGACAATTTTGTTACGTAATGGCTTTTCCGGTATGATATATGTGAATAATACTTAAAGACATTCAATGAGGTCCAAATATCTCAAAAACAAAAATAAGGAAATTTTTACACTGACCAACTTGTAATATAAAAATCATAAAATTGCAAAGAAATTATTAAAAAAAAGATAGATTTAACTTGTAAATTGATGCGTTTGTGTGTATATAAGACAATTTGAGTGAAAGCGTAAAAACGCTTTTCCCTTTTCGGTCATTTTGCGCATGAAAACAAGTGAGCAAAATGATTGAAATTTTGCACGCACGTTATTGGTCAAAACTTAAATCAGTTAGTGCTCAAATTTTGAAAAAATAATTTTTAGTCTCTTCATGTCAGAAAGTCTCAGTGGGGTTCCTTTAAACAACATGATGTTGAACACTGCACTGTCTATATTCATTAGATAATAGCAATCGCAATTTATCGGCTTTTTCCGTCAAACTTCGGATAAAGACTTCTTATTGGCAATCGGCAAGGTGTCGAAGAAGTGCATTTTGTCTTCCTTTTTTTTAGTCATTCTTAGTATTACAACAATGAAATATAAGTCGCCGACAGTGTTGTCAACGTCGTGTGAGTTTGTTGCTATTTTAGACTATCTTTTCTTTATTTATGTTGAAAAATGACAATTGACTGTAAATTATATGAAAAATATCTCTATTATATACATGTTATTTATGCAAAGAGTCACAGGCCCTGTTTCTTGGGAAATTGATGATACAAAGTACGTATTTTTGTTTTGTTTAAATGCTGTAAAAATGAAATTTCATGGCCGCCGCTGTTGAGAAGTTCATGTATTATGCAGCGATTTCTAGACAGTCTAAAACTAACCAGTATTTATTTTACTCATTACTGGATTACATAATAAGTTCATTACTCAAAGACTTAGACTTAAATACTTAAGTACTGGGTTCATTTGGGCGTTTTTTAAGGTTTCCGTTTGTTTCTATTACAGTCCTCACAAACGATTATCGTTTACCACATTAGTTAACCTCATTGATAAAATTATAATACAAATACATTATGTTCACAATACATTATACTAATATATTACATTTATGATATGCGTCAGAAAATTCTCATGGAAATCAAATACCTTACTTATCACAGTATATAAACGAAACCACAGTTTCCTGTGCTTGCGAGCCTAAACAATTCAATATGTACCCTGTCTTGCGAGTACAAGCACATGTTACTTCCGATCACTGTACCCTTCTTGGGAGCGTATATATTTTAACTTGTATCTTTCTTGCGAGTACAGGAAGTAGACTGGTTTATATACTGTGCTTGACTATTCAAGCGTTGATTTTGTATTACACTTCATGTGTTTTCATAAATCAACTAAGCAAGGAAAGGCTGAATATCTGTCCGTCCGTTTGTGAAAATTTGGTCTCTCTGCTAAGTATTTTAATGAATTGAATTATTCTGCGAGTATAAATAATTATATCATTACATAATAGAAACTGCATTTTGGTTTCTATATTGTCCATATATGTATTTTGACATCCACATAAGTTTATAAAATCGTTCGGGTTTTTTGCTGGTGCTTTGCTTTAAATGTTGTTTTTCATTAAAAATCTCTAATTATTAACAAATGAATGTTATAATAATTGACAACGACTTATAATTTCAAACCTACAGTTAATAATTGATTTTGACACCTTTGAACAGTAATGATGACATAAACCAATTTGTATAGAAGAATGTATGAACTTGGCATGGTGTATGTGTCGTTATAAAACGGTGAATCAGAGGGATGGGATGTAAAAGCTGCCGAAGATATCAATATTTTGACAATTTGATGACTGATGTACGCACGAGAATATTTATTTAGTACTAACAAGTGATCAACCTGCCCAAAATCGACTCCTTGTACACTCGCAATGGTGTCAAAATACGAGAGAAAAAACTACTTGTCAACCACCGTGATAGTGATAGTGTATGGTAATTGGTTGCCCCGGGCAACGCCGTATTTTTTAAGTGAATA
This sequence comes from Ruditapes philippinarum, assembly GCF_026571515.1. Classification (NCBI taxonomy): domain Eukaryota; kingdom Metazoa; phylum Mollusca; class Bivalvia; order Venerida; family Veneridae; genus Ruditapes; species Ruditapes philippinarum. Next base: position 123,964 of record NW_026865957.1, read on the forward strand.
ACAATGGCTAGACTTATATTCTTTCCAACATTGTGTTGAAAGTATATGTACACGTGTTAAAATCTGTTTTCAATGGTTCCTTTTTGTGCTTGAATAATGCACTGGGAAATAGCTTGACTTTTCCTTCTCAGCAGTGTTTATAACAATATAAGTAATATTCAGAATGTCAACATAACCTCGATATACGATTGTCATCATTGACAACAATTACAAAAATAAAAGCTGGTCAAAAGCAGATCAGCTGCTTACAGCTTTCATCGCGATCCTTGTTATCTCCGCACAGATTATATGAACCATATGCTATATGATATTCAAAATTAAAACATCTCAATGCTCAAATAAATTCATCAGTAATAAATTTACGAGTTCTTTCACGTACGTTTAACCGTTCAATTAGCATTTTCAACCCAAAGCATCACCACCAACCAGTGATACAAGGAAGAATACCGAGGGAAATATTTCCTAATTGACACGCAATTTGATGTAAAAACAGATCTGACATTGATCAATCTTTGTTAAACCGAAAGCTGAAGTTACAAAACCTGAATAAATTAACATATTGTTGTATTGTAACAATGACAGTTATTGTACGTCATTCCGGTAAGAAAAGGGAAATGAGTTGTCATTAAAGACAATTATTAAGGCTATGCTAGAATTTCTAATGTGGTTAAAATAAAGTTGTATATCTTTCTGTTTATAATATTTATAATATACTTGTGCAAGCAAAAGTGCGTAATGAACTTGTCTGTTGGATTAATAAAATAATAACATATGTTTATAATCAGTATTATTATAATTATGGGAGTCAAAGATTAACTTTCTATTTCAAAACAATCTGACAAAATTGCATGCAATTCGTGTTGAAACAGTTATCCTGGTTCAGCAATTATATTTTTTAACTTTTCCATTTCTCATCATCATCAATAAAGGTAACATCAAAAGTTTACATTGAATATATAAGTTCTCATGGAGAAATAAGGAATAGTTACTAGTATATTATTAAACCCAACAGCTGAAGGTTTGAAACTGAAATTGTCTTCTTTACTAAAATGCCCATTTGTACACAATGCATAATACAGTTACTTTACTATTTCAATAATAGAATAAGAAGCAGGTATATAAAAATATCATAAGTTTTAAGGTACAACATTTATGAACAAATTATTTATATACACTGATTATCTTTTATGCGTAGTTTTGTACAGTGAAATCTATTTTATTTTCAGTTAATTCATGTTGCTTAACACCAAGAATCAAAAGTTCTTAAGAAAAATATTTTCCGACTTCTTGTCTTAAAGATGTCTACAGAATTTTTATTTTTCAAATGTATAGGCCTTCACCTCCAGACCCGAATGATCCTACACGCGTAGATACTTTCTCAACAAATATTTTACATTATATTTAAAGGGTGTTCTTTGGCTTCGTAGTTTATCAAAAATGTTTGTTCCTTAGCAGTAGATTTTAATATAGACTGGACAGATTATATGTAAAATTTTGAGATTGATATGCTAGTCTATATACATGTATAACTTCAGCATTCGACGTTTTGTCTTCTTCAGAAAAAAGACGTATATAAAAATGTTAGTCTACAAATTTCACGGTGGGGAATCACGTGACTTTGTATAGTAATACCCACGATAAAATGGCGACTGATGAGCCCCGGTAAGTACCTTATTATGTTACATTAAGGTGGCAAACGTTTCTTAAATCAAAACAAAACCTAGCGTATCATATGCGCGGTAATTTTCTTCAAATGACAATACAAAGTGCATTATCATACGTTTTGTGGTTTTTGAGAACATTGTTTGAATTGTGTGAAAATTGCACATTCAGCGATAGTAATTCGCACGAAGCGATATAATTTTGTACCAAAATAAATGTAAATAAGCTTTCTTTTTTGCACCGAAGACACTAAATCAATCGTTTTATTGACATATGTTCTTGTAGAATTCCATATAAAATTTTGTTCGAAGGTCTGTAGCCTACAAATGTTCTTTGCCAGTGTTTAGTAAGTAAAACGAACAATATTTGGATAGTAAGTCGCACGAAAACAAAATAGTAAGTTTCACGCACAGTTTCCAATAGCTCACTAAAATGTGACGAATCTATTTTATAATTATTTTGTTTACCAATTTGCAAGTGTGTTCCGTGTACGCGGTGACAGAGAAACAAATATCGAGAAAGTATTTTTATAATAATTCATATTATTTCATAATACATGTATTCATATAATTTCATAAATTATTACTTAACTTAGAAAAAAATAAACGAGACATTGACATTGATACTCAACAATATACGTTCCACGTGGCCCTTTTTCACGTTAGATCGGATCCGCATCCGTCATCTGTAGAAGAAATAACTGTGCAGAAGGAAATATTACAACACTATTATTTACTTTTCAGTATCTGCAATTTGGACCAAAAAAGCAAAGGAGAGGACATTCGCCATATCACATTGATATTTAATGACATCATAGAACTGGTATACAAAGTTTTATTGAATTTATTCTTTTATACCATTACAGAATTTATAAATATTGTTAAAACGTTATGTATTACCATACGCTTATTTTCTTACCTTGTGCAAATGTGTTGCTCGTAAACTCTTACTTTTTGTTTGTGATAGAGTAAGTAAATAAGATATTTAGGGCGTCCATGGCCGAGCGGTTAAAATCCATTATTTTTATACATTTGCTTCTCACCGCTATGGATTCTAGTCACCCCAGCGTCCTTGAATTCTTTCATCAAACTAGCTAACAAAACGTCAGTGCTTTAACTCACTCGTGACATTGACAGTATGATTTGAAACCCAGCATCTAAAATTGTTTTATGTAAATATTTTTTTCTTCACTTTAAAAAGTACAAATATCTTTGACCGTTTGATTTCAAATATTCGTTTTCCTTTAAAGGCCCATTATATGCCTCGGAAATGCTATCATTTTTAATTTTTTTAAAAATCTTTGGTATTTTGTTACAGTTTCCGAAAACATACTCATTTGCTAGATACTCAAACAAAGTTTTGCATCTTTGGTTCTGTTGGCAATTGGTATACCTTTAGTGAATAATTATTTTGTATGGAAGTCAAAATACTACTTTGTTTACATTTTGCTACCTTTAGGACACATCACTTAATGTTCAGCGCTACTTTTTTCAGTTGCAATAAAATACTTTCATGCGTTTTATCCATTATCTAAACATTATCAAACACATGTTTGACATTTCTAAAGAATTAAAACAATATGGATTTCTAAAGCACAATGCGCCTTTAATCACAACTTGAATCAGTGTATCATTGTTGTTTTGTTGTTGTTGTTGTTGTTGTTGTTGGTGGTGGTGGTGGTATTTTTTTTATTTTTTTTTGTAAGAAGTTATTTTGTTCTTGCGAATTCTTTAATATATTTTCATAAATTAAGTAACAAAGTGACTAAATGTAACAAATACCGACATATAAAAACATCAGCATTCAGTTAATAAACATCACCATACCAAATAGCAAGTAATCATATTTGTTCATCTTTTTTTCTAATTACAGTAAAATGAGAGCCAAGACACACCTGACACTGCAGAGGTCAAAGAACTACTATCGCAACAGAAAAATAACTCAGATATCAAATCCCACCAAAAGTTAATTTGATATATTATAAAAACAACCAATTGAGCATTCGTCCTATAGACAAAAAGTGAAATATTTGATCTTGAATAATTGAAATATGTATTTTCTATCTCTTTACATATGAACTTTAACTTTCTTTTAATGTATATGTATGCTATTGGAAACTGTGCATGAGACTTACTATTTTGTTTTCGTGCAACTTACTATCCAGAAATTGTTCGTTTTACTTACTAAACACTGGCAAAGAACATTTGTAGGCTACAGACCTTCGAAAATATATTTTGTATGGACTTCTACAAGTACAGGTGTCAATAAAATGATTGATTTGTTGTCTTAAGAGCAGAAAGAAAGCTTATTTTCATTTATTTGGTACCAAATTATATCGCTTCGTGCGAATTACTATCGCTGAATGTGCAATTTTCACACAATTCAAACAATGTTCTCAAAACCCACAAAACGTATGATAATGCACTTTGTATTGTCATTCGAAGAAAATTACCGCGCATATGATACGCTAGGTTTTGTTTTGATTTAAGAAACGTTTGCCACCTTAATTTAACATAATAAGGTACTTACCGGGGCTCATCAGTCGCCATTTTATCGTTGGTATTACTATACAAAGTCACGTGATTCCCCACCGTGAAATTTGCGTAAGGGTCTCTCTTTAATAAATCGCAAATGTAAACATGTGCTAAATTGTTTGAGTTTTCTACAACAAGATCAACAACAAAAAGCAAGCGAAAAAATACGTAGATAAATACATACCTTTGTTAAAGTTGCCAATATTATGCTGAATAATTTAATATCCATTTTTAATACAAAATTTCCAATTAATAACCTCCTTCACAACAATAACTAGCAATAATCAACTACAAGATAATTGTTTTCAAACATTCATTGATATGTTGATATCCGCATGAAATAATTTTGTAAAATGAGGTCCGCACTTTCTTAATAATTAACAAATCTTTAACGTATTCCAACTAATTAATGGAACATTAAACGTGCAATTCATGTATCAAAGAGGATTGTTCAACATAATCCATCAAACTAACGTGTGTAATAATGCAGGCCTTTATTAAATGACTGCACGGTTTTCATAGAAATAAGGTAAAGAAAGTGATTAATTGTCAAAGGTAAATATACGAACAACGGCGCATTCTACCGTGACCGGTCTGTTCAGACTTTAAGCTGTAGCTTCTTGTGTTGAACACCGCTAAATGTAAGGTAAAACGGTGATCCTTGTCTACGTTTACATTGTTACTATACATAATTTAATAAGAGTTGTCTTTCTTTCCGTACTTATGCATGCTCAAAGACAATAATATTATCAAATAGAGAAAAAAATCCCTAAAGAAAGCCAAACACGACAATATTGAAAATGTTGCAGGCTCTGTTTGTTTGAGCCTATTCATGCACGGTACTGGAAAGTGCAAGTTACCGTAGCAACGGCTTAAGTAGAAGTCAACATTAAAAAAAAATTAAATTCAGAAACATCCGCAGATGTGTTCAAGCGGTGGTTATCTTGGAAGCTTCAATGTGACTCAAAAGTGACATCCATGAAAAGCGGGGTATGGTCCCCAGGTAAAACAAAAACATACTTAAATCATTTCTCTAATATCGTTAATCAGGTTTTTTTCTGAATAGATCTCCTCTTACACGCCACTTTATGTAACCTGCTCTACTGTTTCAAATGCATTAAAAAGTACAATTAATGCCAAAAAAAACGCAATTAACACGTTGCAAACGGCTTAGAAACTGCGAAAATAATCCCTAAGATATCTGCAAGTACAGGATTTATTATATATTATATATTCCAACAAAAACAAAGACAAACCCAATTATGCCAACTCAATCAGATTGAATAGTGTAAAGAGGTGATTGAATGAACGGGATGTGATTTTATGTTTTTCGTTAACAATGTCCTTTTCTGTTTTTTTCACGTTCGTTTATTTTTTTTATATGTATATTTTTGGTGTCGGAAATGAAGGACTTTAAAATGAGACATTGATAACTAAGTCTACGATTAATTTAATTATATTGAATCTGGTGTCTTTTTTTTGGTTGGATTTTAAATTTGGTGACTTGCCAATTTTACAGGTGGAGAAGCACCTCAGATGCATAACGAGCATGAGCAGGTTCTAAAGTAGGTAGTAGTTTCACGGTATTTCTTGTTCTCAATTGAAATACGAGTATACATGTATATGTTAAAATGATAAGATGCATAGCACTGATTAAAAAAGAAGTTGCCTTTTCCTATCTTAAGACTGACCCCAGACAGATTTATACAAGTTTGTTTTAATATCCAATATTCTTTATTGTGTATGTTCTAATTTTCCCTCACATTTTTATGATGCACTGTCAGTTTACTGTTTTTATTATTAAAAGTATTCAAAACTCATTCCCGAATAAGGTCGGTCTTGTTCCGAGAATTAAAGTTAGATGTTGTTTTTCATCGGTGATATAGATTTATGATAACTACTTTCAATTTTCATTTATTTCTTTATTTTATATTATAAATTATTAAGACATAAAAAATGTAAATACCAAACAATAACAAAGATTGAAACTCTTCGATCATTTATGACATCGACATCAGTTTAGTCTGAAAAGAAAAACATGAAAAATGAAAAAAATATATGTTTGTTAAGTATTTTCATACACAATTTAGATAATAATCACATGTAATCGAGACTCCAGATTGATAAAAATATTTAAAAAAATAATGTTAAAAGACGGCAAAATCATACAACAATTAAAACATTTATTTGGTTATAGTGACTGGGTATAAAAGTATGCCTATATCGGGTTATTATTCAGACAATACAATAGAGATGGTACTAGTCGAGATAAACATACTAATAGACTTGTTAGAAGATGATGTGAACATAGATAAGTTCAGTTTCCTATGTACATAAAATAAGCAATTCAATTGCAGCTCTGCCACATATCTTATTCATTAACGAACAACGATATTATAAGTTCATTGACAGGCAATCGTATTGCAAATTCACCGTGAGACAATTGTTTTTCTATGTTTATTAAGGGACAACGGAATTGTAAGTTTATTCAGTGACAACGGTTTTCCAAGGTTTTTCAGGGACAGCGATATTGTCAGTTTATTGAGTGACAACGGTGTTGTAAGTTTATTCAAGGACAACGGTTATGTAGGTTTATTGAGAGACATCAGTTTTTTTTAAAGTTTATTCGTGAACAAAGTTTTGTAAGTTTACTCTGAAATAGCGGAATTGTATGTACCGGTATTTCAATGCAGTTGCGGTATTAAATTAAAGTTATAAACGTTAATCACGTTGCAATTTTTATAAGTTGTCTGAGTAAAATAATTTACTCATCGGCACGACAACATCTTTCAGCTTTGGTTATTTTTGCATATGATTTAATTAACAAGTTTATCTGTATTTTGTTTGCATCGTCTTATAGGTGGACATGTGAGTTGATAAGTTCAATAAAATTCTAACTCAATTTCATCACTATCCATTCATTTTCCTTTATTCATAACAATGGGTCTGAAAAAATTTGAACACTTACTATGTGGGACATGACAGTTACAATGACCATGTTCCATGTTAGGATCATGAATTTCACAGTGAGGGGCTCCATGATGACATGTGTGACTTGCGCAATCTGGATCTGTCTTACATGTTTCTGCTTGTCTCTCTGAAAACAGATTAGCTAAATGAACAATAATGTTAAGGGATAACTGAAGACTGACGAATGTTCTTTCAACTAAACCTATATGTGTTTAAAATTACAAAGTCATTGTTAATCTTGTTAGATGATATTTCAAAAAGCAACCAACACAGTTTGATCAATACGTAACAAAGAGCGTTGAATATGCTCTATTTATACTGTGTGGGTCTAAGTTTCATTGCATACAGACGCACACAAAAACAACAACAAAAACCGTACCACTATTTTTACAAGTGAAACGAAATTGGCTAAATGTAAAAAAAAACATAGATATAAATTTTTATGTGTTCTTCTTTGCATTTTCATTTAACAACATATCATAGTTCAATAACAATTTGCACGTTTTTTGCAGAACATAAAGATGTTTTCAGTTTCAGTTAAATGAAAGATATTGTTCCATTATAACTTATTAAGATGTCTGAAGGGTTATATGGGTAAGTAAATACGGTGGTAAGGTACTAGGCAAGGGTTATATTGCAAACAACCATAATACACGGCGGCAATATAACATGCCAAACATCTTAAAATCAAAGAAATAATTTATTTCAGTGAAAACAAAAGTTATTTGTATATATTTATCAAATAAACGTCATGACTATATCCAGTGAAAAGCTGCGTTACAAACGTGCAGTATTTACAGGTACACCGTTTCTAATGTTAAAACAATCTAAAAGTCAAGGGAGAGTTTTAATAGTTAGCTTTTAGTAACATAACAGCGGCGATTATCGAAATCAAAGAAAAACATATAGTATTGTGTTAATCATTCAATAGATACATGTATGTATTCAAGGGTCCTTTAGCAAATATAACACCTATCAATATTAAAGTATATATGGGAAGGATAAACACTTACTATGTGGGACGTGACAGTTACAATGTCCATGTTCCATGTTAGGATCATGGATCTCACAGTGAGGGGCTCCATGATGACATGTGTGGCTTGCGCAATCTACATCTGTCTTACATGTTTCTGCTTGTCTGTCTGAAATTGATGTGAAGATATAAAAATGGCATGTTTCGAAAAAATGTTGACTAAAACGTGAAATTAAATGTCTCTGTTTTGTCATTTGTTGGAACAATATATGCTAAGCCTTCTGGGTTTTATAAATAAGCATGTTTGTTTTCATAATTTGTAATTTCATAAAGATCCTATTTATTCTACAAAAAACAATCCCTAAATCAATGATTGATTATTAAACTAGCGATGATGCTTTAACTATCTCGATGCGAACTATCCATCGTTAATTAAAAATCATGTTTTAATCTGAAGTACTTTGATAAATGTAACACCTTGCAAAATTGAATAACATATGCATTAAATGAATACGTACTATGTGGAACGTGACAGTTGCAATGTCCATGTTGATTATTAGGATCATGAATTTCGCAATGAGGGGACCCATGATGACATGTGTGATTTGCGCAATCGGCTTCTACTGTGCAAGTTTCTGCTGCCCTAACTGAAATCATTTGTCTTCACGTAAAATGGCATAACGAAAGTAATATCAACTTGGTTATGCGTCATTAAATGTATATGTTTTGTAATTTCATTTTACACCATGTTGGGTTAACGTTTTGGAAGGTTGATGTTTTATAAATGTTTTCTAAGTTGCCATCGGAATTCTGCACGTGTTTTAGAACCATGAGAGCCATTTTATGTATGAGGCCAATACACGATATATTGTATTGCTAAATACAAAGGGTACATTTTTAAAGCAATCAAAAACTTCAAAGGAAATGCAAATCATATATCGTCTGACCAGTAATTATAGTAAGAAAAAAATTCAAACACATATATTTGTGTAATATCTTAAAATATCTTTAGGTCTTTAAATGTCTTTTCATGAATAAACACTTACCATGTGGGACGTGACAGTTACAATGTCCATGTTCCATGTTAGGATCATGGATCTCACAGTGAGGGGCTCCATGATGGCATGTGTGACTTGCGCAATCTACATCTGTCTTACATGTTTCTGCTTGTCTCGCTGAAATCATATAGTGTTAATGTAAAATGACCTACACGTATAAAAGAAGGGTTATTATGTTAAATGATATATTACATGAACTTTACTTTCAAGGAAAACTGCATCTGTAAAAAAGTTTAATGAGGTTACGCCTTTCCTAATGTTTAAACCAACTTAAGGTCTCGAGACAGTGCTTATTTGTTGACTTTTAGATAATAAGAGGAAATTATTTCCATCAAAATCAGAATTCCTATCTTTTGTTAATGTTTTTATAAAAATGCCTGTATTTAATCCAGAGTCCTTAAGTGCAAAAGTGGATTAAATATGCGTAATTAAAACACTTACTATGTGGGACATGACAGTTACAATGACCATGTTCCATGTTAGGATCATGAACCTCACAGTGAGGGGCTCCATGATGACATGTGTGACCTGCGCAATCTGCATCTGTCTTACATGTTTCTGCTTGTCTCGCTGAAATAGATGCTGACATGTAAAAATGACATGCTTAAAAATGACGAATAAAACATGAAATAAAGTTTGTTCTGTTTTGACTTTTGATTCAACAATATAGGCTAAGCCTTCTGAAATTAAACAATTAGCATGTTTTGTTTTCATAATTTGTTGCATTCATTCTACAAAAAAAAACAATCTGATTATTAAACTAGCCATGATACTTAAACTAGCTCGATGCGAACTATCCATAGTTTGTTTAGTGAATATCGTATGTGTAAAAAATCACTTAAGATTTTTTAAAATTCGTAAGCAAATATTTAACGATTTTTTTATATTATAAACATATGGGAAGTCACAGGAGAAAAGTTGTAATACATTTATTTTACTAAGAAAAAAAAGAGTCATTGAGGCTTTTAATTAGCAACATGTAAAGATAATGCCTACATTTAAAAATCTATTCATACATTTGATAAAACACTGAAATTATCAATTTAAGTTAAAGGTCTGATACCAAAACTACCACTTTATGTAATGAAATGTGATTGGCCAGTCTAAATATTTATATGTGGAACATGACAGATGCAATGTCCGTTTTAATTATTATGATTATGAATTTCGCAATGAGGAGACCCATGACGACACGTGTCATTTGTGTTATCGGCTACTGTTGTGCAAGTTTCTGTTGCCCTATCTGGAATCATTTCTCTTCACGTAAAATGACAAAAAAATGTAATATCAACTTGTAAATGCGACATTGAATGTAAAATATTCTGGAAGCAAAGTGATCCCTCGGAAGCATTAATCACAACAAAATTACATGAAAATTGCAAACTCGGTTTGATTGAGTCTGAACATGAGGGATAATGAATAAGTGCAACATCCCTCACGCCCCTGGCACCGGCTTGAGCGGTACTCAATTCTCAACACTTCATAGTGCTGGCATTAATGATCCCGAAGTTTTGTGATTTCATTTTAGAACATGTTGGGTAAACTTTGAGAAAGGTTGATGTTTTTATAAATTTTTATAAATGTTTTTTTATAGATTGTTCAAAGTTGTCATCGGGAGACTGCATGTGTTTCAGAACCAGAGGCCATTTTATGTATAAGGCCAATACACGATACATTGTATTGCTAAATACATTTTTAAACCATCATAAACGTCAAAGGAAATGCAGTCATCAGTAATTATCGTAAGACAAAAATTCAAACACATATATGTGTGTAATATTTTTAAATATCTAAAGGTGGTTAAATGTTTTTTTTTACGAGCAAACACTTACTGTGTGGGACGTGACAATTACAATGTCCATGTTCCATGTTAGGATCATGGATCTCACAATGAGGGGCTCCATGATGGCATGTGTGACTTGCGCAATCTACATCTGTCTTACATGTTTCTGCTTGTCTCGCTGAAATCATATAGTGTTAATGTAAAATGACCTACACGTATAAAAGAAGGGTTATTATATTAAATGATATATATTAAATGAACTTTACTTTCAAGGAAAACTGCGTCTGTAAAAAAGTTAAATTAGGTGTTTAATGTTTAAACCAACTTAAGGTCTCGAAACAGTGCTTATTTGTTGACTATTAGATAATAAGGGGAAATTATTTCCATCAAAATCAGAATTCAAATCTTTGTGTATTTTTTTTAATAATTTCATGTATTTAATCTAGAGTCCTTAAGTATTGCAAAAGTGCTTTACAAATGCGTAATTAAAACACTTACTATGTGGGACGTGACAGTTACAATGACCATGTTCCATGTTAGGATCATGAACCTCACAGTGGGGGGCTCCATGATGACATGTGTGACCAGCGCAATCTGCATCTGTCTTACATGTTTCTGCTTGTCTCGCTGAAAAAGATGTTGAAATGTAAAAATGACATGCTTAAAAATGCTAAATATAACATGAAATAAAGTTTGTTCTGTTTTGACTTTTGATTCAAGAATATAGGCTAAGCCTTCTGAATTTAATCAATTAGCATGTTTTGTTTTCATAATTTGTTGCATTCATTCTACAAAAAAACAATCTGATTATTAAACTAGCCATGATGCTTAAACTAACTCGATGCGAACTATCCATAGTTTGTTTAGTGAATATCGTATGTGTAAAAATCACTTAAGATTTTTTAAAATTCGTAAGCAAATATTTAACGATTTTTTTTATATTATAAACATATGGGACGTAACAGGAGAAAAGTTGTAATACATTTATTTTACTAAGAAAAAAAAGAGTCATTGAGGCTTTTAATTAGCAACATGTAAAGATAATGCCTACATTTAAAAATCAATTCATACATTTGAGAAAACACTGAAATTATCAATTTAAGTTAAAGGTCTGATACCAAAACTACCACTTTATGTAATGAAATGTGATTGGCCAGTCTAAATATTTATATGTGGAACATGACAGATGCAATGTCCGTTTTAATTATTATGATTATGAATTTCGCAATGAGGAGACCCATGACGACACGTGTCATTTGTGTTATCGGCTACTGTTGTGCAAGTTTCTGTTGCCCTATCTGGAATCATTTCTCTTCACGTAAAATGACAAAAAGAATGTAATATCAACTTGTAAATGCGACATTGAATGTAAAATATTCTGGAAGCAAAGTGATCCCTCGGAAGCATTAATCACAACAAAATTACATGAAAATTGCAACCTCGGTTTGATTGAGTCTGAACATGAGGGATAATGAATAAGTGCAACATCCCTCACGCCCCTGGCACCGGCTTGAGCGGTACTCAATTCTCAACACTTCATAGTGCTGGCATTAATGATCCCGAAGTTTTGTGATTTCATTTTAGAACATGTTGGGTAAACTTTGAGAAAGGTTGATGTTTTTATAAATTTTTATAAATGTTTTTTTATAGATTGTTCAAAGTTGTCATCGGGAGACTGCATGTGTTTCAGAACCAGAGGCCATTTTATGTATAAGGCCAATACACGATACATTGTATTGCTAAATACATTTTTAAACCATCATAAACGTCAAAGGAAATGCAGTCATCAGTAATTATCGTAAGACAAAAATTCAAACATATATATGTGTGTAATATTTTTAAATATCTAAAGGTGGTTAAATGTTTTTTTTACGAGCAAACACTTACTGTGTGGGACGTGACAATTACAATGTCCATGTTCCATGTTAGGATCATGGATCTCACAATGAGGGGCTCCATGATGGCATGTGTGACTTGCGCAATCTACATCTGTCTTACATGTTTCTGCTTGTCTCGCTGAAATCATATAGTGTTAATGTAAAATGACCTACACGTATAAAAGAAGGGTTATTATATTAAATGATATATATTAAATGAACTTTACTTTCAAGGAAAACTGCGTCTGTAAAAAAGTTAAATTAGGTGTTTAATGTTTAAACCAACTTAAGGTCTCGAAACAGTGCTTATTTGTTGACTATTAGATAATAAGGGGAAATTATTTCCATCAAAATCAGAATTCAAATCTTTGTGTATTTTTTTTAATAATTTCATGTATTTAATCTAGAGTCCTTAAGCATTGCAAAAGTGCTTTACAAATGCGTAATTAAAACACTTACTATGTGGGACGTGACAGTTACAATGACCATGTTCCATGTTAGGATCATGAACCTCACAGTGAGGGGCTCCATGATGACATGTGTGACCTGCGCAATCAGCATCTGTCTTACATGTTTCTGCTTGTCTCGCTGAAATAGATGCTGACATGTAAAAATGACATGCTTAAAAATGCTGAATATAACATGAAATAAAGTTTGTTCTGTTTTGACTTTTGATTCAACAATATAGGCTAAGCCTTCAGAGTTTTATTAATTAGCATGTTTTGTTTTCATAATTTGTTGCATTCATTCTACAAAAAAAAAACAATCTGATTATTAAACTAGCCATGATGCTTAAACTAGCTCGATGCGAACTATCCATAGTTTGTTTAGTGAATATCGTATGTGTAAAAAATCACTTAAGATTTTTTAAAATTCGTAAGCAAATATTTAACGATTTTTTTATATTATAAACATATGGGAAGTCACAGGAGAAAAGTTGTAATACATTTATTTTACTAAGAAAAAAAAAGAGTCATTGAGGCTTTAAATTAGCAACATGTAAAGATAATGCCTACATTTAAAAATCAATTCATACATTTGATAAAACACTGAAATTATCAATTTAAGTTAAAGGTCTGATACCAAAACTACCACTTTATGTAATGAAATGTGATTGGCCAGTCTAAATATTTATATGTGGAACATGACAGATGCAATGTCCGTTTTAATTATTATGATTATGAATTTCGCAATGAGGAGACCCATGACGACACGTGTCATTTGTGTTATCGGCTACTGTTGTGCAAGTTTCTGTTGCCCTATCTGGAATCATTTCTCTTCACGTAAAATGACAAAAAAAATGTAATATCAACTTGTAAATGCGACATTGAATGTAAAATATTCTGGAAGCAAAGTGATCCCTCGGAAGCATTAATCACAACAAAATTACATGAAAATTGCAACCTCGGTTTGATTGAGTCTGAACATGAGGGATAATGAATAAGTGCAACATCCCTCACGCGCCCTGGCACCGGCTTGAGCGGTACTCAATTCTCAACACTTCATAGTGCTGGCATTAATGATCCCGAAGTTTTGTGATTTCATTTTAGAACATGTTGGGTAAACTTTGAGAAAGGATGATGTTTTTATAAATTTTTATAAATGTTTTTTTATAGATTGTTCAAAGTTGTCATCGGGAGACTGCATGTGTTTCAGAACCAGAGACCATTTTATGTATAAGGCCAATACACGATACATTGTATTGCTAAATACATTTTTAAACCATCATAAACGTCAAAGGAAATGCAGTCATCAGTAATTATCGTAAGACAAAAATTCAAACACATATATGTGTGTAATATTTTTAAATATCTAAAGGTGGTTAAATGTTTTTTTTACGAGCAAACACTTACTGTGTGGGACGTGACAATTACAATGTCCATGTTCCATGTTAGGATCATGGATCTCACAATGAGGGGCTCCATGATGGCATGTGTGACTTGCGCAATCTACATCTGTCTTACATGTTTCTGCTTGTCTCGCTGAAATCATATAGTGTTAATGTAAAATGACCTACACGTATAAAAGAAGGGTTATTATATTAAATGATATATATTAAATGAACTTTACTTTCAAGGAAAACTGCGTCTGTAAAAAAGTTAAATGAGGTGTTTAATGTTTAAACCAACTTAAGGTCTCGAAACAGTGCTTATTTGTTGACTATTAGATAATAAGGGGAAATTATTTCCATCAAAATCAGAATTCAAATCTTTGTGTATTTTTTTTTAATAATTTCATGTATTTAATCTAGAGTCCTTAAGCATTGCAAAAGTGCTTTACAAATGCGTAATTAAAACACTTACTATGTGGGACGTGACAGTTACAATGACCATGTTCCATGTTAGGATCATGAACCTCACAGTGAGGGGCTCCATGATGACATGTGTGACCTGCGCAATCAGCATCTGTCTTACATGTTTCTGCTTGTCTCGCTGAAATAGATGCTGACATGTAAAAATGACATGCTTAAAAATGCTGAATATAACATGAAATAAAGTTTGTTCTGTTTTGACTTTTGATTCAACAATATAGGCTAAGCCTTCAGAGTTTTATTAATTAGCATGTTTTGTTTTCATAATTTATAATTTCATAAAGGTCCCATTCAATGTACAAAGACAATCACTAAATCAATTACTGATTATTAAACTAGCCATGATGCTTAAACTAACTACATGCCAACTATCCATAGTTCGTTTAATAAATATCATACTTGACAGAATATGTAACACTAAAGTTTTATTTAAAAATTCGTAAGCAAATGTTTAACGATTTTTTATATTATAAACATATGGGAAGTCACAGGTGAAAAGTTTTAATATATTCATTTCAGTAAGAAAAAAAATGTCATTGACGCTTTTATCTTGTAAGATGTAAAGATACTAACTCCATTAAAAAATCAATTCATACATTTGTAGAAAACACTAAAATTATCAGTTTCAGTTAAAAGTCTGATACCAAAAGTTTCACTTCATGTGATTGGCCAGTCTAATAAAACTTTATATGTGGAAAATGACAGATGCAATGTCCATGTTGATTATTATGATCATGAATTTCGCAATGAGGGGACACATGATGACACACGTGATTTGCGTGATCGGCTTCTGTTATACAAGTTTCTGATAGTCTCTCTGAAATAATTTGTCTTCAAGTAAAATGACATAAAGATTGTAATATCAAATTGTATATGCGTCAATGAATGTAAGTTTTGTGATTTCCTTTTACAACATATTGGGTTATTTTCGTGGAAAGTTGATATATGTTTTCTAAGATGTCATCGGGATTCTGCACGTGTTTCAGAACCAGAAGTCATTTTATGTATAAGGCCAATACACAATGCATACAGTTTTTAAACCATCATCAACGTCAAAGGAAATGTAAATTATTTTTCGTCTCATCAGTTATTATCGTAAGAAAAAAAATCAAACGCATATATTTGTGTAATATCTTAAAATATCTATGGGTGGTTAAATGTCTTTTCACGAATAAACACTTACTATGTGGGACGTGACAGTTACAATGACCATGTTCCATGTTAGGATCATGAACCTCACAGTGAGGGGCTCCATGGTGACATGTGTGACCTGCGCAATCTGCATCTACCTTACATGTTTCTGCTTGTCTCTCTGAAATCATATACATGTAGTTTTTAATCTAAAATGACCTATACGTATAAAGAGAGGGTTAATAATATCAAATGATTAAATAAACTTTACTTTCGACAAAAACTGCGTGTGTCAAAAGTAAAATGAGGTTACGCCTTTTATTATGTTTAAACCACCTTAAGATCACGAAACAGTGCTTATTTGTTGACTCTAAGATAATAACAGGAAATTATTTTCATTAAAATCAGAATTCATATCTTTGTGTAATTTTTTCAATAATTGCATGTATTTAATCAAGAGTCTTTAAGCAAATGTTTCACATTGCAAAAGTGCATTACAAATGCGTAATTAAAACACTTACTATGTGGTACGTGACAGTTACAATGACCATGTTCCATATTAGGATCATGAACCTCACAGTGAGGGGCTCCATGATGACATGTGTGACCTGCGCAATCTGCATCTGTCTTACATGTTTCTGCTTGTCTCGCTGAAATCAGATAGTGTAAATGTAAAATGACAAATTCGGGAATATTGTAAATATGATACAGTACTTTTAATGAAATATGCGCGTGTTAAAATAAAATTAGAACAAGTTTAGTTTTTTCATTGTAAAATTAATGAAATGAGCCGCTTCATGACTAAACCAACATAATGGGTTTGCGACCAGCATGGATCCAGATCAGGATCCATGCTGCTCGCTATCAGTATCAGTTTATCTACTTGTTATAGGGTCTGAAAGCGAACGTACAGCATGAATCCTGATCAGACTGCGCGGGTCTGGATCCATGCTGGTCGCAAACTCACTATGTTGGTTTTGTAATAACGCGGCTCAAGTTGATATTGCATTTAGAAAGCCAAAGTAGATTAAAATGTAAAAAAGAGCGCTTCATTGTTTGATTACGCTGAATGTGCACCGTGTGATAAGAAATGTGTACTCCTTTTGTTGTTTCTGTGTATTCTATTTAATAAACCCATAAAAAATTTTCCATTACTTCTACAATTCAAATGAGGATGTTTTAAATTTAAATGTAATGATATAGACAATAAATGTGCTATGTTTGTTACCACACCTTATGTTAACTAAATTGACATTGATTTTCATGTTTTAATACATTTACTTGCAATAATGGCTTTTTTTTGCAGAATATGAAGTTATTGTATGCTTTTTTACCAGGACAATGTGCAGATATCCTATTTTAAGAAGTATGTAGCTGCAACTTGACACACCGTTCCTTATGTTCAAAACATCTCAAAGTCACGAGACTATAATAGTGTTCTATGGTTGTCAATAGGTTAAATGCGCGAAATGACCGTCATTAAAATCAGAAACTCATACTCTTATCTTAAATCCTTTAGTAAATCATCTTGCAAAAGTGAATAACATATACATTACGTGAACACTTACTATGTGGGACGTGACAGTTACAATGACCATGTTCCATGTTAGGATCATGAACCTCACAGTGAGGGGCTCCATGATGACATGTGTGACCAGCGCAATCTGCATCTACCTTACATGTTTCTGCTTGTCTCTCTGAAATCAGATAGTGTTAATGTAAAAATGACAAATTCCGGAATATTGTAAATATGATACAGTACTTTTAATGAAATATGCGTGTGTAAAAATAAAATTAGCACAAGGTTAGTTGTTTCTTTGTAAAATTAATTTAAGTTGATATTGCATTTAGAAAGCCAAAGTAGATTGAAATGTAAAAGAGAGTGCTTTATTGGTTGATTACGCTGATTGTACACGTGTGATTAGAAATGTGTGCTTCTTTTTGGTGTTTCTGTGCATTGTTTTAAATTAAACAACAAAAAGTCCCATTTCGTTTACAACTGAAATGAGAATGACTTAATTTTATGTTAAGACATAGACAATAAATGCGTTGTGTTTTTCCTTTTCAACCACACATAATGTTAACTTAGTTGACATTACTTTTCATGTTTAATACATTCACTTACAATTATGGCGGTATTTGTTCCAGAATATGTAGTTATTATATGTTTTATGATGAGGACAAGATGATATATCCTCTTTTGAAGAATTATTTAGTTGCAACTAGACACAGCATTCCTAATTTTTCTTATGTTCAAAACATGCCGGTCACATGACTATAGTCTTGTTCTATGGTTGTCTATAGGTAAAGAGCGCGGAATACCGTCATTAAAATCAAAAACATATTGAAATCTCAAGTCATTTAGCAAATGTATCAACTTGCAAAAGTGAATCACATATGCATTGTTAATGAAAACTGTAAATGATAAAATGCTAATATTTAATTATTGAAAAGTTAAATCACCCATGTTGATATTGCAATCATTAAGCCAAAGGGATTGTTTGAATGTAAAAATAAGCTCTTAATTGTTATTATATGCTGAACTTAAGTAGCATGACCTTTTTCATAATAGGGAAATGTTTTATGTTTTAATTAAGATTGCGCAAGCTGTAGTTATTCTTTTTTCAAAATTATTTCGTTAAGCTGCGACACACCTTCCCAAGTGTTTAAAGTATCTCAAAGTCACGGGAGTGTTCTGGAGGTTGGCTATTTGGAAAAAGATGGAATATAAAAACTTTTTTGTGTCAATGATGAATAAATGCTTGTATATCCAAAGTCCTTTAGCTTAAAATCATCTTGCAAAAATAAAATTGCATATTCATTCATTGATCACTTACTATGTGGGACGTGACAGTTACAATGACCATGTTCCATGTTAGGATCATGGATCTCACAGTGAGGGGCTCCATGATGACATGTGTGACCTGCGCAATCTACATCTGTCTTGCATGTTTCTGCTTGTCTCTCTGAAATCATATGGTGTAATGTAAAATGATATCACATCTGATAAATAAAGACTTATTAATGTCCATTCAACGAAAATGAGACATAAATTGCACATAACATTTTAATAATCCTAGTATATTTTACACAAGTTTGATTTTCTTGAAATATTTTGGTTTATCTAGAGGCATGCAGCTTTAATACATGTAGTATTTGCATCGTCTGAAAGTCAGAAGAATACTTAGTATGTTAAATTTGAGTCAGACATACAGATATATACCATGTATACTGTCATGTATAACAGCAAAGTTTTAATCAAGACGATATTTTTATTACATCGTGTCACAAAATAAATATGTATGAGTGAATAATTATTTCTCAAATATAAAATGTATTATATTATGTTGAAAACTGCTAGATACATGTAAATGATGGGGACTCAAATGAAATTCACAAGAATATCAAATATTCAAATTCAAACATAGTTAACTGTGGTAGTACAACCTATGTTGTAAATTCTTTTAGACATAACAATGAAGAGCAATTAAAGGGTTCCCCTTACTTATGAATCTGTCAGATTAGAATGCTTGAATAAGTAGCGATACGGAAATGATTTGCGTCATTTTGATCGTTTCTTCCTTGTTAAAATACGCTTGATCTTGCAGCAATAAGACATTAAAAGAAAACGATTAACAAAATAATAAAGGAATAAAGAGACTAACCGTACATTGTTTGTGTGCATTGTTTATTATGGCATTTTTATAAAGATCGTGCAATGGTGCTTCTGTTCTTACACTGGGACATAATGTAATTAATTACTACACTTATCGATCGGCTGTGTCAGGCGGACACCGACATAATTGCCTGTCGCATTAATATTATGTCCCAGGTTTATATTCAACTTGAAAACATAACATTGACTTTAAAACTATGAAGAGAGCGGTTTGCTTGAATTGTTAATTGAGAAAAGAAAATGGTAGATAGGGAATCAACTTACTTCCATTACCATGACTGTTGTCGTGGCAGTAACATTTATGGTCCATACAGTACTGATCGTTGCCAACACACGCGGGGCAATCTGAGTCGGTGTTGCAGTGGTGAGCATTCTGACGAATTGACAACGCCAGTGCTGATACTGAAATTATATTACATTTAAAGTATAAAATCTGAGGTTTTAACCCTTTGCTGGGATAGTTGCCATCCGCTTGCTGTTTGAATGTATATGTTTTCAGTCTTTTGAGTGTAAAATTATTGTTTCTTTTGTCATATAAATGGTTACAGAAAACCTAGAATGAAAAGAATCTGTCAGTGTCTCTTATTTAAAGCGAGTATTCATCGGCAAACCTAAATAGCAGTAGAATATTTTGTTCCATTTTATTCTCTGAACGTATAATATTCATGTATATTAAATTACTTAGACATTCTATGGCAACAAATCTTTCAAGAAACGATCATTAGGTAACATAACTTTGCTGAACTTATTTTCTGTCTTATTTTTTCTATATTTGTCCTTCTTTTATTTTTTTAGTTTTATTTATAACAATTTTATCAGATATAGCTTTACTCACTTTAAAAAAAAACATGGAGGCTGTCTGTTATAAAGCTTATTTCATGACATGAGGCAGAAGAACTCGGCGTTTGGTCTATTATCAAGCTGTATGCAATGTCTGCTATGATCGCAATAACCAGACTTTCGAGTTCTTACCCTTAACTTAAATGCTTTTATGTTATCAAATTATTATAAATTCTTTATCATCCACACATACATTCGTAATTTTATTTCTTTATCACGTTTATAAAAATGGTTCTTTTTTCACTTTAAACGGTATTTGTTTTTGGTATGTGGATAGAACCAAAACTAATTAGTCTTTTATTGTTGACTGAGTTTAGTCTTAATTAATGAACATTAATGTACGTTAATGCTCCACAGTTCCAAATCGGAAACTAGATAGATAAACTTATTTAACTAAACCCATATGATGATATTCCTAGTGATATGATCTAATTAAAAATATTTGATGCCACTTTATATATGAAGTTTGTGTGTCATTCTAAAATCCTAAAATTTATTTTAAAAAAAAGATAAATCGAATTGCTATTCCAAATAGTCATGCCGTCACTCTGATTAGTTAACTGTTTAATCAATACATTTAATTACAAATGAATATTAAAGTAAAACTTACCAACTAAAACACTGAAGACAAGAAATCGAAGCATTTTTAGTTAATAGTCCGACAAATTGCGACTGATGGTTTGATGGATCTCGGTGCTGTCTTTTATACTTACGAATCGTGATTTTCACAGATGTTGAAAATACATAGGTATTCAGACTTGAACTATATTAACGTGACTGACCAACATTTTTAAAGATAAAAATCAAGGACATCATTAATAGATATGAGGGTCCAATAAACAGTTTTGTAATTAGTGAGATTAGTGAGTGAGTGAGTGAGTGAGTGAGTGAGTGAGTGAGTGAGTGAGTGAGTGAGTGAGTGAGTGAGTGAGTGAGTGAGTGAGTGAGTGAGTGAGTGAGTGAGTGAGTGAGATATAAATGAAAGTACTATTTCCGTTGGTGATTAGAAAATGGTGGATATAATATTAACTGATACACACTGACCCTTTAACATGTCACTTTATAATATGAAGTAATCAAATGTAAAATTATTGAATACAAAATTTGTTTTGTATACAAAATACAAATTTGTGAAAGAAACAGATATTTTTTTATAAATTGAGTGATATTTATCGAACTCCCGTCCATGTCTATTCATAACATTTTTTTGAAGAGTTAAAGCTGGATAAGTTTCTTTGTTTGCTTTGGTTTTTTTGTCCGTCTGTGTATGATTAATTTTCTATTACCAAGACAATACTACACCTGCTTGGGTTGTATTAGAACAAAGGGCCTGATTTCCGCTGGAAGATATAGCCATTCGAACGAATGTTATCAGAAGTTAGCTTGCAAACTGTGCTAATGAAGGACCTGCGAGTGATAAAGATTTCCAGGAGTCGGACCCATTTATTAGCCGCTTTTACCAGCAAAGTTTTAGGTACAATAATGGTAATTTTAATTGGCTAATTAGTTAATTATTCTTGAAGCCACATTTTTTAGCCTAGAGTAAATATCAAGTAGTCGAAAGTTCAAGAAAAATAACGGCATTGTTTTGTTGAAATAACAATCTACAGAAAGAGGACATAATTAAGAGGGGCTAAGATATAAAAGTATAGTATTTTTTCAGGAAACACTTGTTACAATGCTATATCAATGACGTTTCTGTGTTAGTACACTATTTTGTAACTATTTCGTGTTGAAAATCAAATGGATCTCTATAATGATTAACAGGAGTGTCCAAAGAAGTTACACAAATATGATCAGGTAAAAAGGGTATAGCTTGAAAGTTTGAACAATTAGTTCTTCTACTTAACCGTGTCAGCCTTAAAACTTTTTGTTGGACCCTCGTACTATTCTTTTGAATGTCATTCTTCTGTGATTTCGTGTGAAAGTTTTCACGTTCACGTTGTAAACATAATGTCTTATCATGAATAAGCATTCTAGTTTTGATCTTACATACTAACTTTCCCTACTTAACATACTTACTTTCACTACTACGAATACTATTTTTCCCTACTACACAATACTAACATTCCCTTCTACACAATACTAACATTCCCTACTACTAATACTAACTTCCCTATGACTAATACTAACATGCCATACTACTAATACTAGCATCCGCTACTGCACATACTTTGCAACTTTACTACACTCACTCTAACAGTCCTTACACATGCATTTCCTAGCTTTTCCCAACAATGCTAGCTTCTAACTTCTGGCAATTTCGTGTTGAATACTTAACAATATTTAAAAAAACAAACGATATTGCGTTACTCTAGTGTCGTAAAGTGATGTTTAAGGAACTTCGTTAAGAAACCAGGACGTGCAGTGCCAATGTTATATAACTAACCTTATTTGCTACAGAGTGTGAACATGATATTGGAACATTGACTAATGACGTATGTACAATATACTTAGATATCAAGACTGATATAAAAACAGGATAAAGAAGCACGAGGTCTGTTCAAGATAAGAAAGAAAACATCGCAAATTAACTGGTCTACATTTAAGATTTTATATAAAGTACTCATACATATCTCTTGAATGCGTTAGTGCGTACTAGTACTTTCCAGAAAACTAATTAATTTAATTGAATGCCACTACTTTCTTTTTAAGATAGAATGCCGCTTGATTATCCACAGTCTATCTTTTAAGAATTGAACATGATGAGTTTTTATTACATCTGTTTTATTTCATTAGTATAGATAAAATGGAAAATACAGAGAAAAAAACAGAAATCCTAAAGAATGCAATAACAAAATAAAAACAAAACAAAAAAAATCAAAGCACAGAAGGCGCTGAATTTGTTTGGGTCTCAGAATGTCAGAAAGGTGAATGTTGTGAGATTATAAACCAATTTGATTTTGTAAAGTGCCACTAATGCTTTCCAGCGTTTTAATTGTAAATTGGCTATAAGACTAATTACAACACTGATATTCAATTGTTTATTTGACTTAAACAATTTAAAAAATGAGTTGCCTTAACTTGGATTTGAACTCCAGACCTCTCGATTCCTAAGCGAGGGTACAAACCCCTCGGCCAAAGTGAAGTTATATCTTAACGGCCTGAAGAAAACCATATTATTCTAAATCAGGGTTTGTAACTCTTATTATTTCGATGCTAAACCTGTTGTTTAACACAGATGTAAATAATCATGGAGCTTACTATAAGCATATATATCTATAAAGAATAAAACAATATTAGAAATTCTTCGACCATTCGGGAACTATTTTGCTTGAAAATTAATGCGCTTGTCATCTTTACGCAGTGATCTCCCCTGAATTTTTCGGCGTTAGTGTACATATAAAGGAAAGTAACCGCTTCAAAAAAGCGGACTACTTTCGGCATTTGCAATTAACAGCATTAGGGTCTGAAATTTCGCTACCATTATTTGTTTGGTCTGACGACCCAAACAAATAAAAAAACGGCTTTTGAAAATGTAACAGACTCAGCTTGATTTGCCCTCCTCGTATACTGGAACATTACTTAAAGTTACCATCTATATTCGCCCTTTACGCCGGTTATCTTAAAGGTAGACCATAACAGGAAAATAGAAAATGTGGCAAACGCCGTTTGAATTAGCCAGCTCCTGGATTGAACTGGCAAATTCACGTTACCATCTACACCCCTAGCATCGGTTACAGCATAACACAGCATATGGCTCCTGAATTTAAAATTATCCGCAAATGTGTTCCTAAGCGGTGCCTTCAATGCAAAACATCTTAATTTGAAGTTCAACGAAAGGCACCGTAAAGTCCTTTACAGAAAGAATGCTTTGAAAAAAATTAGACGGAACTAATTCAAATTGAAGGGAGTCAGATATTATGATGCCTGCGTTTAACAGACAGCTGTCGAAAACAAACTTAAAAAAACTATACCATATCCTAAGAGTGATTATACAGTTGAAAGACTTAAAAATCTTATTTCTTTATTACAATTTAATCATACTAAATGTGTTAGCCCGCCTATATATAGATTATAACGTAACCTGAGCAATACTGACCAGAACTGTACGTTAGAGTTGTTAAAATGCTTTTACATTAAATTCCTTATTAAACAGTATGCATTGTAATTCATGTTATGCGAGTGTATGTCTAAAATTACTTCACACATGATACTGTACAAACAATGTTAAGTACTTATCTTGGAGAGGTACCTTAATTAATTCTATACAAATGAGCCGAAAAGTGGCCTATTTTGCAACATGGAGATTTTGGCTTGTACATGCACCAGATTCAGTTGTATTAATTAGTTTCTAGCTGGCAAATACCTTTACATGTATATCATAATATCAGTAAGTGATCCTTTTTTGTCCTGAAATTAATGAAAAAATTCAACAACAATCGATTCACTTTTATTGAAGACGTGTTTCCCTTAGAATTTTACAATTTCCTTCACCAAGTAGGCATTCAAATAAGATATTCAAAGACAAAACACTTATACTAAAGTCGTCAGAAAACAATATGCATTATTTCTGCATGATAACATATCAATTAAAATCGATCAATAAAAAGAGTAGTTAAAATACTATTTCCCAAATTTCCTTTCCTGTTTATCATTTTTCAAGCCCGCTACAAAAATATTAAAGCAGTGCATAGAAAAGGCGAAAACAACAGTACATGAGCCAGATTATTTGCTCAATCTATAAGCAAACGTACGTAAGACAACGTCATTTCCACTACAAAAAAAATACAAAATTAAAACGTAAGTTGATTATGTCGCCATCAAAATGTTATGCTGTATAACTGCCGTTGATCATTTACACACACATGACTGTGATTAAGTTCAGTCACGTTCATTTATATAATTTATATACATGTTACTTGATCTTCAATGAACTTAAAGAGAAGTCTCTGACTTGATGGACACATTGTCTATTCTAGCACTCGATACCCTACTCGATGCTGCACTCTGTCCAACATTCCTTAGACTTGAAATCTTCGTTGAATCTTTTTCCGCCATTCTATTTGACGTCATCCATTGCATTATATTTGTGTCAGGATCAATTTCCGGTTCCGCTGGTGTAATTTTCTTCTTTTGCCATTTCTTTAAAGAGTTTGATAGCCGACAAGAAATGCCAATTTTGATTCTAACCTGAACCAGTCCAAACAGAGCTAAATGTATCAACGGAACAAAAATGAATACAGTGCCGTATGCAATCCCTGTTGAAAAGAATCCTGTATCCCAGTCCAGTATTTTGTAAATGTATTCCCCGCTCAGTTTTTGGTATGCTACGTTGAAAAACACGTAGAGAATAAAAAAGAAAACGGGCAAATAAAAATGAAAAAGTCGGAATGGCTTTGCTGTTATCATAAGATGCAGCAGAATCACTACGCAGTTCAGAACGGTGAAAGCTATTGTTCTAAAGTCGAGGACTACAAAAGAAATGTAAAAACAATCACAATTTTTTTTTATTGAAAATCATTGAATGATTATAATTATATCATATGATTAGAAATCAAGTAATATAGGAAAGCAAACAGGAATAATTGTATATTATTGCAAATTAGTTAAGTATACTTAAAAGGGAAATTACGGAGCGGTCCACAAACACAATCTTATGTATTAATTCTTATATCTGAATAGCTTATATCTTGTGAAACAAATTAAAAATATATCAATAAAAGAAAAGAATCTAAAAAAATGCTTAGTACCGCTTTCTTCTATCATTTTGCCATCCCAGTTATAGTCCATTTCAAGATATTTGCCTGCAAAGTATAAATGTTATTTTATTTTTAAAAAAAAACATAATTACTTTAAATGATAAATTTGAGCTGCGCCATGACAAAACCAATATAATGGATTTGCGACCAGCATGGATCCAGACCAGCCTGCGCTACCGCGCAGTCTGATCAGGATCCATGCTGTTCGCTGTCAGTTTCTCTACAATAATAGGGTTTGTAAGCGAACAGCATGGATCCTGATCAGACTGCGCGGATGCGCAGGCTGGTCTGGATCTATGCTGGTCGCAAACGCACTATGTTGGTTTTGTCATGGCATGGCTCAATTTTCGCCGATGTTTTGTTTATTTTTGTCCCTAAGCCTGCTAGCGGCAAAAGACTACAAGTGCTGACGAAGATCGGCCGGCTAGCGGCCACAGATTACCAGAGCCGTGCATCGTTTTCTATTCGGTCAAAATTTAAAATCATTTAATGTAATGCATAAGTTAATATAAATAGATAAAAACAAATAAAAACACCAAATTCCTTACTTAAAATATAAACTATCCAGTGCAGCAATGAAGATGTTATTCCTACAACAGACGACAAGGTGAAAAATATCCACGTGATCGCCATATATATCCGCATTTTGTAGTACTTGCCTGTAAAGAAATAAAACAAAATACATAAAATACTTATTTGATTTTAACCATTTACTAAGGGCGAACTATGTCTCTAGGAAGTCATTCAAGAAAGCTCAATTTTACATTCTTTACCTCTTATGTATTCTTAGTGACATTGGTGTTCTTTGACATGTAAGAGGAAACGGCGAAGTATGAGGCAACACGATTCTGTCAATAAGAGCAAAACAAAATACCTTAACAAAAGATTTTTAAACTTGCCATTGTATCATATTAATAAAGTTGACATTTTAACTACATATAATTCAATGTTGTTTTTTTCTGTGAGAGAAATACATTCTTTCATTGTTTCAGCCCATGCACTTCTTTATTGTCCAGAAGATAAAAGTAAGAAAAGCAAAACCAACTCAGGCAAACCCGCCCACCTATATGCTGCAAATACAGTGCCAAAGGTGGTCGCATAAAAAACTGGCCGATGGAATCCCTTAACGATGTTTAAATCAGGGTTTTAATGTTGCCATAACATATAACTGGCCGTGGACTTCCTCTACATACCCATGGTTTTGTAGCTTATTTTCACCGCTTTGTTTCTCATTACCACCTCGGCTTCGGCTTTATCATCTAGAATAAAAATATATAATAGAACAAAACAGAGCATTTATAACATACCCAAAATAAGAACTGTTAACAATGCGCGGGGGTGGAACTCCATATGGATCTCAAAATTGAGCATCGGTAAAAAATATATGTGAATTTCTGCTCATCCACATCATGAACTGTGAGGTATACCTCGATATGTGAAGCAGAAAATATGTCAATTACAGGGTAAGTTTTCACCTTTTTAAACATTTATATAAAATTCAAAAGTTCTGTTTATTTTTAAAGAAAATCGAAATGTGATTCTACCCTCGAAATTCGAAATTTTATGTTTGTATTTTATATATACAATAAGATATGGTTAAACAAAACTGTCATTTGTAAAAAGCATACTTATATTTAACATCCTTAAATTATATATAAAGTATATCTTTGAATTTACTTACTCTCTCTTTCCTCTAGAATGTATCTGGCCAGGCAATGGACATACAAAGACACCGTTAAATCAACCAAGTTAGACAGGACGAGCAGTAAATAAGCCCATATTGTTATCGACAAAAAATATTTCCCGCCACTTGGTCTATTTGACTGGGTCGCATCAATGGCAAGGATAATAATATGGTATATCAGCTGTATTGCATTCCATGCCGGGTATAATGCATGTGGTCCTAACTGAAATAATACATACGTCTTATAAGTTTTATTTCAAACGAATAATCATGCTGATATCAAATAATTCGCCTATTTAGAGATAAAAGAGCTATGTACTATAACTTAGTTATTAAATGACTACTAAAACAATATCTTATCGATTACCAAATAAACATTTTTTATATGTTTTGGAATCAGAAAAGTTATTTTCAAATAATATACAACATATGTTCAAGATATTTATTGTGTATAAAATGATTTCTTCCTTGTCATACCTTTATTTTTCTTGTATTATAAACGGTTAAATATTTTCAATAAATATACTTTTTCAGATTAAAATGTAATATATCAGCAGGTATAAAAACTTTACCTCCGGGATGACAAACAGCACTGGTCTCTTGTGGTGAAACCCGAAATTTCTCAACTCAAACTCCTTCTCCCAAAATGTGTGCATAATTAACGTTTTATCTCTTAACCATTTTAAACAAATAAAGTCAATCCTTTTTTTTTTTTTTTTTTGGTTTTTGATTATTTTTACATTTTGTCTTAATGTTTATTAAAATAAAAATAGTGTTTAAGCAATACAAACATGTTGAAAATGTTAAAATGTTCACTTTGTTTTATACAATAATCGGAGTCACCCCATTTTATAAATTAGGACACCCAATAAAAACAATTAATATTACATATATATTTTAGCGCATCATTTAACATAAATGAAATTTCTATTTATAAATATTAAAATAAGTGACCCACGGTTAACTAACACAAGTGAAAATAAAAGCGTCATTGTTTTTGCTTACTGAACAAGTTATAGGATTTCTTAAGATTTAAATACGCACTAATTTAAAAGTTAAATGTATTTAAATACTGAACTATTGTACATGTTATAACAATATAAACACAAAAGCTTTAAAATTGAGCCGCGTCACGAGAAAACCAACATAATGGGTTTGCGATCAGCATGGATCCAGACTAGCATGCGCATCCGCGCAGTCTGATCAGGATCCATGCGTCGTTATCAGTTTCTCTACTTGTTATAGGGTCTGTAAGCGAACAGCATGGATCCTGATCAGACTGCGCGGATGCGCAGGCTGGTCTGGATCCATGCTGGTCGCAAACGCCGTTATGTTGGTTTTGTCGTGACGCGGCTCAAATGGAATAAATGATCGGTGGTCATCTCATTTGTCTGCTGTAAAACATAGATGAACCATTGATAAGTACGTTTACATTGTAGCTAAACAAGTTAAAAAGAGCAATACCTGGAAGATAAAAATTTCAACACCCCCCCCCCCGCCGCTGAAAAAAAAAACAAAAAAAAAAAAAAAAAAAAAAAAAACAACTAAACAACAACAAA
Organism: Ruditapes philippinarum; assembly: GCF_026571515.1. Taxonomy (NCBI): domain Eukaryota; kingdom Metazoa; phylum Mollusca; class Bivalvia; order Venerida; family Veneridae; genus Ruditapes; species Ruditapes philippinarum. The sequence continues at coordinate 153,724 of NW_026865957.1, forward strand.
AACATGATCTACAAAGATATTTACCGACACCATATATAGAATAAACATTACAAAAAAAGTAGCAGTATCAATAGACAGTTGACCAATAAAGATGCATACATTATATTTCGCATATGATTCATAAAATACTGTTAAAAAAGTGAGAAAGACAAGAAATTTTTTTAATGATTTAAAAACGCGTTAAGAGCATATGTAGAGTTTATATTATAAAAACCTGGCAAGACGTCCCAGTTAAACAAAACTGATAAATGAATGAATGAATAAATAAATAAAACGTTTATAAAAGTAAGTACATGATCACGAAGCAGCCTAAACAGCAGCATATGTTATGGAATCAAATTAAGCAGACAAGCAACAGGAATTGTCACAAAACCGCCAATAAAACTTTATAAGACTGATCGATGCCTCAAGTTCTTGCTCAACTATTATGTTGTAATATTCTGTGATATTTGCTTGTAGTGCGATATTTGCTTGTAATCAATTATTATCTTATCCATATTGATACAAGTATGTGATTATAAATCTTAATTTATATTACAGATTCGCTCATAAATGAACATTGATCTTCTTAATCATATTTCATAATTTTATTCTATTGTACAGGTTGTTTGTTTGCATGTTAAAGAATAGTCTATTATGTCGGAAAATAGCTTATATAGCTAGTGTTATTGTGTTTATTGTAACCCACTATAAATAAAGATTATCTTATCTTATCTTATTTCCGGTTGAATGTTTTTTTTTTGCTGAGTTATCGCCCTTGAATAAAAAATGCGTTTTGCCTGTAAATTTGTTTTTTGTGTCTGCTGCTACACAGTAGCTGCAACATGCAATTGGCTATCATCAGGAGACACGTGATCACTGATCGCTCTAGCTTGTTTGACACAGCACTTGTGTTTTGTGGTATTCATGTAGACCTCTTCACAGTGTTGAGAATGATTGCTGGTGGAATCCATTTTTGTGTATCAAATTAAAGCTAATTCATCGCATTTTAAACCTTAAATCATTAGAAGCAGTCTACAAAAATTTATGCGCATGCTCCGCTTTAAAATACGACTTAACTTATACGAAAAAATAAACATCGAAATGAACAAATCGGTACATGAAAAATCGGAAAATATCATTTTCGTTACTTAACACTACGAGCAATGGTTCATTCCGTTTTAAATCCTGGATAATTGTTTTCTCAGTAGCTTTTACTATTTCATGTTCCGAAAAATAATAACAGTGCACATTATATATTTTTGATTTCTACAATATCACCATGCACTATTATATGACCAAGTTAACCTTTAATCGGAATTTTGCTGCTCCTTTAACTTTTGAACCGGTATGCCTAAATCAATCAACGGAGAAATTTTGACGCAAATGGCACAATTTTTTCTCAAGTTTGATTTTCTTGAAAAATTGTCGTTGGATGCATGCAGTTGTATATACTGTTTATTCCAATGAAATGATATCACGGAGCTAATATCTGTCATGATATATACATTTTTTTTTTAAATCTGGGACTTAAAATTGTTTGATTAACATGCAGTTCTTTATGCCCGTTTTGGAAAATCTCTCTTGCAGAGGAAATGCTTCCATATACTTTCCAAAAACATCAATCGAATATTTGGAACTTTACAAGAAACTTTTATTTCATTTTTTGATACCACTTTTAATATATCATTTATTTTAAATTAAATTTGATAACATTAAGTGTTCCATTTGTTGAAAAAATATCCCTATTAATGCGCCAAGAAAATGTCCATTTCTCCGGCCATTAAAAAAATAAAATTGATACTATACAGTACTGTCTTTTTATTTGAAAGATCCTGGTATATACATAAATTTTGGTAAATGATTGAAATTTATAAACATCATTCTTTTATGCAAAATATATAAAAATATTTTTGAATTTAACAAATCTTCCACAGCTGCAAAAAGACCTCTCCCTGGAAGCAAACTTGTTTAAACACTTGGCCGTATTTTATACTCAAAATACTGTGAGTACTTTGATAGATAACGGAAAGATCCGAAAAGTTGCGATTGCGGATGCTGATAGTAAGGGAGTTAACTCATGCGAAATTATCACACCAGATGCCGCTATCAACATCTTAAAATGTAAACACAGGTAAATTATGTCAGAAAAATATCTTTTCGTTATCATTATAATCTTATTACTTACTGGATTTATATTTTCTACACTTTGCTTTGTTAACATAAATTATTTCTTTAAAGTTCTCTTAAGTTTTGGAGAATTCTGCTATTTTTCTCTAGAATCTGGTTCGTCCCAAAAGCGCGTCGCTCCAGTTTGTTACTCGTGAAGTGATGTTCTGTTACTTGATTTTACTTATGATTGTAGAGCCATTTAGCTCAGTTGAACTGTTTGCTGTATAATTTTGTCATTTGATTATCATAATCCATCGCATATAATAACAATAAGACTTTCATAAATGAAATTAATATGCAGTCCACTGTTCAATCTATACCGCAATCTATCTATTTATAGACCTTTTTATTGTCATACATCTATCTATCTTCCATTAATGACAAACACTAAGTGGGGTTGTTGACATGTCTGCGTGTCAAAATAACAAGAAAGTTAAAAAGAGTTGTTTAAAAGAGGATAAACACAGGATGGCCATGGCGTGAGTTTCGGGAATGGCCCCATTGTCACATACATGGGAAAGCAACCAGACCATGGTGAAAGTTATAGAAAAGGGATAACCTAGCATGCCATCTATACGTCTGAGTTCCAGTTTTCGAAGCTTAAGGGTAGTGTTGTCCCGATTGTGTCTGAAAATCGATAACTAATAGGATCACCCCAAAATCGGCAACAATCGATAGTCCTTTTTAACAATTGATTATTTTAATGTTCTACCTAGGGCTTTTCCTGTCCAAATCTCTTTAATTCCAGAGGATCCTATGGTCTTTTTTGTTTGCCTTATCAAAAAAGAAATACAGAATAAACATGGCTGGTGAATAAGTCTGCAATTTGAACAACTTTGTTTCCTTATAATTAAAGTTAATTCATCTTTTCCGCGCTTTTTTACTTTCAGCATGTTAAAATTTTTACTTAGCACAATAAATTTAATCCTTGCCTTAGGTCATTTCTGTTAACCATTGAAATTTACTGCCGAAAAATTTACTGCAAATAACAAGTTTAAGAGACATGAAATGCAATAGCCAATGTACATCTAAGGCATCGTAATTAATTGTTCATAATTTATATGACACCTTCCACTTAACATTATAAAATTATATATCTACTGTCACTACAGTAGTTAAATGAGTGATCTACAATACTACTCATTAATATTTTGACCTTTTGATTTGTACTAATACTGACTGCCATGAAGTTGTATTATACAAAAAATTGACTGTCACAAAGTAGTATTAGGTATTTTTGTTGTTTGTTTTGAATTCAGAGAGTAAATCTTACTTTAATCTATGAGACAAGAGCTTATTTATTCTCAAAATGTGGTCACTATTGTATAAAAATACATACAAGGATTGGTACCTTAAAAGAAAAAGGGCCATAAAAAATGCAAAACTCGATTATACTATCGGAAGACAATCAATTGTGGTGATCCGATTATCGATAGTGACTTTTGAGTCCAATACCCAACACTACTTAAGGGAATGAAGCATATCTGTGATGCTTGAGGTCTGGCTTGATCCATTAGGCTGTTCTTCTTTGGACATTTTCAATTGGAGGCTTTAGACTGTCAGTGTGTCAAGCCACTAAGAAATGTAAAGATGTGAAATAAAAGAAATGTATATAAATATATATATACTTAACGGTTTACCTCACATAGACACGATTAAAGCACTTTTGACCCCCCCCCCCTTTTGAGGCTTTAACTAGTGAAAAAATGTCCTATTAAGGCCCCAAAACACTTGTTTTCATTTGAGAAATGTTGTTAAACAAGTGATCGGCGCTGGCCCCCTTTCAAAAAGATACATCAGGGGGGTGCCAGAAGGGGATGTGTCCTCTTCTGCTGAGAGGTTTCAACGCCTAGAAAATTTTGGACTTGTGAGCCGGTTAAATCAGTCTCAGGCCGATCTTTAGTCTATCCCTATTTTAAATATTCTGCTTGGACACATGTCATAACCTTAATCTACTTACTGGTATGTAGAAATGCTCCTTTTAAGAACACATGAACATAGTGTTAAATTCAGTTTCTCATGTTGAATGATAAGACCTTGAAACATAATCTGCTGCACTGGATGCAAAAAGTATAAGAGCCGCGTCACGACAAAACCAACATAAAGGGTTTGCGACCAGCATGGATCCAGACCAGCCTGGGCATCTGCACAGTCTGATCAGGATCCATGCTGTTTGCTATCAGTTTCTTTACTTGTTATAGGGTTTGTAAGCGAACAGCATGGATCCTGATCATGCTGGTCGCAAACCCATTATGTTGGTTTTGTCATGGCGCGGCTCATATATGAATTTAAAGTAAAAAATTGTAGGATCAGAGAAATACATATTGGCAATTATGTCATTGTACTAATAATAAATTTTGAATTATTTTCATGTTTAACAGCATGATGAGCCAATGATTTAGCTCAATGTTAAATTTTGTCAAATTGATTCTATCTTAAACAATGGATGAAACTATCTATTGAGATTATATACTCTGTAACTGTACACTACAAGTTTAAACATCCTGCTGTTTTTCTTTTCCTTCTTTTTTGGCTGGAGTATTCGAAAAATAGGGAGAGCTATTGTGCTCATCCACATGTCAGCGTTACACTTTGGTTAAGTTTTTTGGTGCAAAATGGTATCTATTTTGCATTGTTTTTTTCCATCAAAACTGATTTCAAAGTGCTGCAACTTCTCAATGAATTGAGATAGAGTAAAAGGCTTTTCAGTGTTGGTTACTAGTTACCCTAAGATCGACATGAGGCCATTTTTAGCCTGTCACATGTCCAAAAATTTCTTGGCAATGAGGGGGAATACCGCCCCCTTGAATCCCCCCAAACAGAAGTGGACATCCCCTTTCTGGAAACCCCCTGATGTATCTTTTGGTTGGGGGGGGGGGGGGGCTGCGCGGAATAAGTGGTCAGTTTTTTTAACAACATTTCTCAAAGTTTGGGGCCTAAATAGGGCATTTTTTCACTTTATGAGGCCTCAAAAAAGGGAGGGGAAAAAACCGTCTAAACACGTCTATATAAGGGAAAAGGTTAACCCATTGCTTCATGAGCATTTTGTGAAAAATGGCTGTTTTCATTGAAAAGTCTCCCGTTACAAGTTCAAATTGCTATAATACTATAAAAACTGCTTCAACACTAATCAAACTTGGCACAAATGTTGACTGGACCATTGTCCTTGCAACAACATGCTCAGGCTTAAATTTTCTGTTACCATGGCAACGAGGGGACATCTCAAAATTGCCAAAAATCACTATTTTGCGTTGATTTTTTCCATCAAAATTGATTTCAAAGTGCTGCAACTTCTCAATGGATTGAGATAGAGTCAAATGCTTTTCAGCGATGGTTACACGTTACCTTATGATCAATCTGGGGTCATTTACAGCCTCTCACAAGTCCAAAATTTTCTTGGCGATGAGGGGGACTCCGCCCCCTTCAAACCCCCCCAAACAGAAGGGGGCACATCCCCCTTCTGGCAACCCCCTGATGTATCTTTTGGTTGGGGGGCCGCGCCGAAAAAAGGGTCACTTTTTTTAACAACATTTCTCAAACAAAAACAAGTGTTTGGGGCCTAAATAAGGCATTTTTTCATCATTTGAGACAACAAAAAGGGGGGGGGGGGTGAAAAAGGCGTTAAAAGGCGTGTATATGAAGTAATGGGTTAATGATAATAATGTTCTTTGTAGTTTAAACAGAGTTTGGAATAATGTCCAATACAGTATCTGTTCTTTTTGGGTATGTGTAAATGCATTGATTGTTACTTTACTAAAGTTAACAAAGTCCTTGGTTTCATTGTTTTAAGTTGACTCTTGAGTTAAAACTTAAGATTCTATTAAGCAATTATAATTAGGTAGACCATGGGTAATGGGAACCATAAGGAACTGTAAAATTGACAGCATAGGACAGTTATATGTCTTCAAGGTCACCTGTATGCAAAATTTAAATAAGATTAACCGTGTGGTTTATGAGTTATGGATATATTTCTGACCTAAGACTTTGCCATTAGAAGGGCTTATTTTCGGAAATAAGGAAACTGTAAATAATCTGTAATATCATCATTATAAAAAATGTTTTTTCTATTGCACATTGTTAAGAAAACAAATAATAACATTCAGGTAACACATTACACAAGCAAAATGTTTGTTTTCTAAACAAAATGTTCTAAATATGTATAAATGTTACCCTACCCCACCCACTTTTAACACTAATTTTACCATTTCCCTATCTAAAATGCCTTATTCAAAATATCCCTTAAATTTATCGAAATGAGGGTCTGTTTTCAAAGTTTGCATAAATTTTCTCAAAGGTATATTAGTTGATCATGCGAAATATGAAATACTTTAACCGTGTAGTTTTTATTTTATCGAACTTTGAAAATATCTGGTATCATATTTGCTATAAATTTTGGCATTATTTAGCAAAAAAAATACCTAAAATAATTATATAATTTAAATCAAACTTTTTTCTACCATAAGGGATCAGAAAGATACAAAAAATAATGTTTAAAAGAAAAAAAGAAAGAAAAAAAAAGTTGCCCCTTCTGGGGTTTGAACCCACGCCCCTCAATTTCAATGTAGTTTACAAGCGATTCTAGCCTTAGTATTTGAATACTCTTCAAAGTGGAGGTAATGCATTACCCATGGTCTACCTTGACATTTACTGGTAAAACTGTAACATTCATGATTGGAAGTTGCCACTTTTCTGTGATCATGATTCGGAAGGAAAAACAAATTTTACTTTGCTTTTTGGGTAAAAAGATTGTTTTTATTTAAAAAAATTTAAAAAATTTTAAAATTTAAATTTACAAACTTTACCCTTTTGGGCCCGTAGAGGGACGCCCGCTTTGTTTTTTGAGGAGATTGGTTAAGGGGGGAAGGGGCAAATTCCCCTTTAAAAGGGGTTTACATTTAAAGCTATTTATCTAATAAATTTTTTTTTCTTTTTAACCCATTTAAGAATTAAAAATTTAGGGGGGTTCCTTTAATTTTTAGGGGTCATTTTTTTAAAAAGTTTTTGTCCCATAAATGTCTTGGGTTTTTTAAAACAACCTAAAAATTTTCCCCAAAAACCAGAAAAAAATTTTCCCAAAGAACAAAAATTTATGCTGTTTTAAGGTCGGTTTTAAACCAGAGCAATGATTTTGCAAAATGCTTTCTTTTGCTTAAAAGGGGAAAAAAATCCCAAAATTTTCTTTTACACATGTATGTATTTTGAATTTTTTTTTTTTTCAAAGTTCAAACAATTTTTTTTTTACTTCAGGCATCAGAGATATAACTTTATACATTTTAATGTATAATTCTTGTCTGATGTGTAACTTCGGAGCAATAAGCTGTGATTTATATTATCATAAACTATAAATTAAAAAAACTCCACTCTGTGTAGGATTTAAAGTTGAAATTTTGGTGTATAAACACAAATAAACATAAAACTCCCAACATGGTTGAGCAAGAGTAAATTCCTTGATAAATTACATTTTTTTGTCAGAGGCTTGGCTAAATAATCAAGATGTGCATTCTCTTAATAAAGCTATCAGTATTGAAGTTTATTCACAAGTAAACTATGAAAATGTTAATATCATTGAGGCTATCCATATAAAAATTGCAAGGGAAGTTTCTAAAAAACTTGGTTTAAATTAATGTATGGTATGGAGGTGTATCAAGAACTTCTATTGCCTTATCAGCTAGTGATATATTATTTCAATACACCTTTATTCCTGAACATACAGGCATGTTGTAAAAGATATTTCCAAGTCATGAAAATTCTTGGTCAAATTAGGAATAAGTAATGTAAAGTAGTGCTCGGAAAAAAAGGTTTTTTTTTGGGTTTAAAAATTAATTAAAAAAATAAATAATTTTTTCGTAGGTGGAAAAGAGATAATAAACCCGGTTTTAGCCCTTTGAGTTACAAAACCCCTTTTTTAAAACCCCATTTTACTGCATTAGGGGAAAACTCTTCCAGGGCCCTGGGTTGGGATGTTTTTTAAAAAATGTTTTTTTGGGCCCAAAGTTTTGGACTGCAACTGTACTGATCAGTTTTTAAAATTTAATTTTGGGGAAAATAGCCCCTTTTTTTTTTAAAGGGTTTTTTAAAAAAGGGTTTTTTTTCCTTCTTTTTTGGAAAGGGTCCCCCGGGGTACCGGGGACTGAGGGGGGAAAAAATGCGTTTTTTTTTGACAAAAAATTGGGTTTTTTTTAAAATGCTTTTTTTCGCTAAAAATTTTGGAAAATTGGGAATCATGGGAATAAAGATAGCTAACAGCTTCTACTGTCCAGATAGAACTATTGAGTAGTGATTTGTATGAAAATGTTGGATTTAAATGATTTTAGAAAAATCACTTGGCCTTGTGGGCATTTTGAACAGCCATTTTGGGAATTTAACATTGGAAATTGGGAATTTTGATGTCTTTTTTCTATTGGGAATGGTACCGTTTTAGGGTAGTAGTTATATAAAGAAAACAAACACTGTAATAATGATATAAAAATGTTCATACATTATTTCTGACTTACTATTTTATCACTATGACATGTAGTGTAATCTGCAAATGATACTAAAAATAGAAAACTCATGTACACTGTAGATCATTAAGCATTAAAAAAAAAGATTTCTTAAAATAGATTATTAGGAAGACAATTTTGAATGTACAATACCAATGAATATGAAAAATGTCAGTTTACTAAATAAATATTTATGAAGTAAAATTAATATGAGTGCTTCAAACAGAACAGTTAATTGACAAGTTATAATTATCATCCATTATTTCTAGAAATGAGTAAAAGTGTCCAAAATGCAACAAAATAATCAAATACAAATAGGCAAAGAAAGTGTGTGATTTTAGTAATAATTTTTGGTAATAATTTGGTATCAATTTTTGCACCTATTGATATAATAATGCTGAAGTACATAATTATAGTAAAACTTACTTACTATAAAATCGTGTTTTTTTTCTTCACTGTTAGATCTGTTTTTTTTATTGATGTATAAAACTTTTGGAGAGAGCCTGTACACCACCACTATACTGCTGCTTCCAGCTATAGATGTATCCCTGTTGAGTGCTATCTTGAACATTTATATGTGAATCACATTTGATAGGCAAGTCTAGATCAAAGTTATTTCAACTAATTGGAAAAACAGATAATTTTCTATATATTTTGTTATCGTTCTCGTGTGCCGTAAGTTATTTTTCAGTGTGCAGGCAAAAAAAACTGCATGAAGGAAGTATTTTTTCTCGGAATTTTAATGTGATTTTGATGGATTTACTGTTCTCATGGTGATAAATAGTCTGTTTTGTTTAAAAGGTTGTTAATTTTGATAATTAAATTTATGAAAGAAAAAAAGTGTGATATTGTCTGGAGATAATTTATGATTTCAAATCTTTCATTTACTGGAATAGATGTGTATTTCTGTTCAAAATTCATATATGAGGCAGGCAGTGGATGTATATTATCATTGAAGACATGGTAAGTATTGTAGTTTCAATTTTAAGATGGTTGGGGGTTATTGTGTTTTAAAAAAAATAGTTCATTCTAGCATAAAATAGAACATGTAAAAAACAGAGTCCCTAAAGAGCGATCAATATGGCAAAATTGAAAATGTTGCAGCTTGAAGGTTTGGTTCATAGACAGAACTTACTAGTGTATGCAAGCGTCCATGCCCCCTATTAGCACCTGTGTTAAGCATATACATGTAATTAAACTCAATTGTAGAATCCTTAGTTTTGGCATATTATTCTATTTTACATGTGTTGGCGTCCTGGAATTTTCTAATAAATGTCTCTGTCATCCCATCCCTCCTTGCCCCCCCCCCCAGTCCTTCACATCCTTTAATACTACCCCAGATTACTACTTTGTTAAACCAAAGTTAGATATATAAAATACTTTTTTGAAGCATTTGAAATATATTGTTATTTTGATTCAACATTACCATTGCCAGTGGCAGGTTATATAAATTATTAAATATTGCAGAGCTGAAAATAAATGATTATTTTAATCCTTCTCTAAATTAATCTCAGTGAGTAAAGACACATTATTTGTATTTTCTGGCATGCCAGAGGTCTGCCATGCCTGATTTTATGGAACTTTAAGCCACTGATTAATGAGAGAGTGAATTGTATAGGGCATAAGGCTGTGAGAATTTTATAAAGTGGGCACATTCTTTTCTTTGGATGCTTTTATTAACTGTTTACACTTCCAGTCTTCATCAATAGTTTCATCAGAGAGAATATTGATGATACACACATTCTACACTATAATATGTAAGTGTACTTTATTTCATGTATAGACTCTCCTTTGATGTCTTATCCATGATATACAGGCTTCGTTATGATACCCTTTCATATTTGCATTTTGTTTAGTTGCGTCCGTCAATGTTATTTCATTAAGGGCACACACATTCTTTTACTTTTGGACCATACTCCACTTTTTATGGAAGTACACAAAAGTGTCACATTGAAAGTTCCATGATAACTGCCATATAAATGTTGAATTCTTGAATTTAATTTGTTTGTCATTTAAGCCAGACAAAAGCATATTAATAGAGACAAGTTAATTTTAATTTATAAACAAAAGTTATTGTACATCATACTGTACAATTTTATAACAAACAGAAATCAATGTACATAATACATACATAAGGTCTGCATCAGATTAACTTTTAAGTTAAAATGTATATTATAAGAAATGAATCTTAGTACCTGTAGGCATATCAGATAATCTTAAAACATGATAGATGTTGGAACTATAGTGGTGGCACACCTCTGAATGATGCATGAGGCGTTATTGTACACACTTCCAATAATCTTAAAACTACTTCCATTACTCAGACATTTTGAATGTGGCAGATTTGAAACACTTGGAAAAGTTCTTAGAATGTAGTAAAATGCACTGCCTGTGGCTGTATTGCATTTGAAGTACATTGTGAAAAAGTCAATAATAATTTGTAAAGTACAATGTGGTATAGAGTCAGTTTTTAACTTTGTATGTGAGATATTTTCTAAGAATAAGTTGTCACTTTCATTATTTCCAGAATAATTGTACATTATAGCCAATTATCATTATCATAGGTTATTTTTTTGTCATTATTAAGTTGTTTTTCCGTTATTTTTGAGAAATGTCTGTGTTTTTAGGTCAGCTGAAATATTGTATAGTCAAGACTGACATAATTATTATATATGATAACTGTTTTAGCTGTTTTAGAGGATCTGAAACCCTTTTATATATTTAGAGATTGTAAGCTGTAATTTCTCACCCTATGATTATAAGAAGAGGCTTAAATATTATGAAAAGCTTCTTTCAATTTCAAATCCAATTGCAAATTTTCTTTTAATCATGCAGTTTTCCCCAAACATCTGAGCTAATTATATTTCCTAGATCAAATTTTTAGGATTTTTCTAATGAGTAGAAGATAGCTTTAATTACTTCCCAAATTAGCAATTTTAGAAAAAAATCTTTCCAAAATTTGGAGACCAACTGGCCTCTAAAGTACCAATTGACTGACAAAAACCACCAGAAATTCCGAAAAATCCTGGGTATGACCAAACAATCATTTATCTGTTCTGTGTATTTATACTGTTGTGTCCATGCATTAACGGAGGGCCGTCAAGTTGTGATTGTTATTGACATTTTAAATTGTTACCATTAATGTAACAAAAGTGATTTACTGGATATAATGTGCTAGAAATTAATATGATATAGAGAAATCATCATTAGCTAATTGTCATTCCTTTTGTTCCTGTAACAGTTTATTATCAGAGGGCTCTCTAATATACCATTCTACCATTCTCTAATAGTTATAGCATATTCTAGGAAGTAATTATCACTCATTATCAGTCATAATGAAAACAAACAGTGAGTTTCTTACACGCTAATTTGGTTTCCAATTTGTCAGCGAGCAGTAAAAGCTGGTAACTGATAAGCCTTGTACAAATGTTATGTAAAACTATAGACTTTTCTTAGAAAGGGGATCTATCCACAATGTGTATTAAGTCTTTAATTACTAACATGTGAGACTCAGAGCATTACATTTTTTTTATCATGGAAAACATCTGGTATAAGGGGCTGACTCTGGAAGAGAACTATTTTGTGTATTTGCATGTGTTTTTATTGAAGGGCTCATGTTCTTTCTGTACACAGATGTACAGGTATAAGTACTGTAATAAAATTTGTCATCACTTTGAGACTACAGAGAAATTATGCCTGCTTTAACCTTGCTAGAACTTCTCTAGAAGGTAAATGTTAATAATTTGTACAGCAGTTTTATTGCTGGTTCATACATGTAATAAAAAAAACATCACTCAGTTTAACCTGCAAAAATGTAAGATTATGTGTTTCTCACCATGCTTAATTTCTTAAATGGACTTGGTCTATCTTTCAATCTCAACAAAACTTTTCATCATTTATTTGGGGCAAATTTTAAAATGAATACTGACTGAATAGCGTGACAGTGTTGACATAATGATTGGATGGCAAGGAATTGCCAGCTGTCAACTTGGTCTTCACTGGTCACATGGTTTGGATTCAGTTGGCACCAGAATATAAGGGCTTAATTTATGCATGGAGGGGTACCCTGAGGTCTTCCTTCCTTCACCAGTAAAGCTGAAAAGTTGCCATATTTGATCTTGACGACCTAAAACCCAACAAAAATAAAGAAAATAAGATCTGATACAAAGTATAGCAATGTGACAGTAATTTCATTTATATAGTACGTGTGTGTATAAATATACATGTGTGTATACATGTATATAAAAAGAAATAGTTAAATGAAACAAAAAATAAAGCTTCTGAAAAGGAACAGATGTACATATCCAAGAGGAACCTTTACACATATGTTAAATTTTATGTTACATAAAAAGCTGAAGAAGAAAATAGATAAAAATCTTATTTTTTACACAAAAAGATTGCTTGTGAAGTAACAAAAAATCTGTAACAGTTGAGATTGACAGGGAAGATAATCTATCAAAGTTTGTATCATTAAAGCAATTTAAATCATCCCAAAGCATTTTTATCTTGTTTTAAACTTTACGTTTTCAATTAAAACTGTTCAGCCTGTGTTTGATGGAGCTGCATTTTGTTGCTGATGAAATAAAAGATGTCAGTTAAAATGTCTGAATGTATTTTAAACTGTCTACAGCTATCTGATGTAGAAAATTGAATCAGAAATAGGAGTTCTAAGGCATAGAAGAGTTCTAAGGCATAGAAATATATTTTCTGACTTCTGGATTAATGTTCAAACATTTCTTTATGACTACAGAGTTAATCTTGAATCATTGTCCATTATCTGATTTTCATGGATGATAATTTTGTAAATTTACAATAGGGAATCTTAAGATTAAGGGTGGGGGAGGGGGAGGGGGAGTTTAATGGTTTAGGGGTGGGGCCGAGTTACCAGATGAACTGGGAAATCTCTTTTCAGCTGTTACAGTAACAGTAACTTACATGTAAAGAGCAATCCAAACATTTCATTAAGGGGGTGGAGGGATTTAAAAAAGTCATTTTTCTGAAAAATCAAATAAATTTTCTTCTGTGCATTCATTAAAGTCAGTGTTTAAAAAACTCTTTGTCTCAGCTTCATATTGTAGCAGGTGAGCTCCTGGAATCTTCACTATCAGAATCCATATATATAATTACATTTAGACCTGAGGCTAATTGTTTCAAAGTGGGTATATAGAAATACATTGTAAAGTAAGAGTAATTTTCTGGCTTTACAGCTGCTGGATATTCCTGAAGTATTTGCAATAGCTGTCTGTAATTCAAGTAATTAAGATAAGCAATTAAATATGACTCTATATAAAATCATGTCTGAGTAATTTACCACTTTCTATCCCATCTTTCAAGAGGGTCCTTATACTCATAACTCTCAAGTAGATAAAGGATTGTTCAATTAAGTTAGACAATACTTTCAGTACTTTGATTGTTTGAAGTGTTAATCCATAATAATAGTACTTTCACTAGTAGATAATATTCTGATTTGATTAAGTAATGTCAGTAATGAAAACTTATCTATAGAAAGAGAAAGGTTTTTTTCATCTGTAATTTCCTTAAAATCATCTCAAGACTCATGTGCATGTATAGATTTAATTCAAGTTTGCTGAACATTGAAAATATCTCACATCACAGGCAGACATGTGAGCAACTATACTAAGACTGAAATTAGTGCTTTCTCAATATCATTAGAAATTTATAGTAAAAAAATGAAATTTTGAACAGTTTGGCCAAACATTTATTCTTGACCAAATATTGTAGATTGAACAGTTTTTTCTTCAGCTGTTCATGTCTTTGAAATTTTAGAGTCACTCAGCACTGCTGCCATACAGGAAGTAAAATATTATCTTGACTGGTGTTATGAAAGATGCTTGCCTGGTAATTTCTTCAAAAGTTACGGCTGGTGTATAATAATATGTACCAGCCAGAAATGAATGTATAATAACAAAATTTCATAATTATAGACATAAAGCCAACAAACATTGTACTAGCCTAGCTGGAGAAATTAATTCCTGGTGATTATGAAACCCTTATAGAGAGTATCTTAATTTGAGTTATTTTCAATAGTTTCTTTAACCATAGAATTAAGGAAAAAAATCTGTTCTAGCTGTTGTATTTAGTAAGTAACCTTTGTTATTTTTGACAGTATGTTATTTTTGACAGTAGATAAAGAGGTGATTTATTACCATGGTGGCATATTTCTGCCACATTGTTGTCTGAGAATTTCTTGTATTGATCCTCAACCTTTGCTCTGTTGTTCTTAGATATTAGTAAATTTGGTCTGAATTATGGTCAGTAATAAAAGAATTGTTGTGAGGCCTAAGTGTAGGTTCATAAGGTCTGTTTAAATAAATGATATTGGAAAAGTTTTTGCATGATTATTGTTTCTCAGACATTTGAAACTTGATAAAGGAATTTCACCTTTCAGCATTTCCTGTAGTTTATACTTTAATATTATTTGTAACAAAGTTGCTAATGTACAAAACGTAAAGCTAATATTTGGCTGAAAATTGTGTTGGCATTTCAGGTATTCAGTTAACTGTTATTAAGTGTTTGAAAAAATGCAGGTTGTACCTGTTATAAGATTGGCCTCACAAAGGCACTTGTGGGTGGCATCCATTTTCTACATGCATGGAGGGATATAAGCATCAGACAAAGAACCCCATACATGAACCAGGTCTTGTTGAAGGTCAAAGTCACTTTTAAAGATCAGGACAATTCTAATAATAATAATGTCCAAAGGTTTAAACATTTATATGTTTTGAGGGATTTTCATGTAACTTAACACAAATGTCCACCATTGTGAAGTGGAGTATTGCATGCAAATTCCATGTCCCTAAAAATTAGCCAAGGTCACAGTAACAGATCTAAGGTCAGATAAAATATGAAAATGTGTGTTACTACATATATATTTAAAAAATGTTCAAAATCATAAAACTGAGTCTTGCCAGCACAATCAAGGTCAATATATGCAAGGTCAAGGTCACCAGAGATGATAATGATTTTATTAGGAGCATTTAGTTCATGCATGAATAGAGTTTAGGTAAATTAAAAAAAAATGTGTTTACTATTATAAAACAGAGTATTTGTGACAGATGTTTTTTGTGGAAGAGGCACACTAAGTTTTGATTGTTTGTTTGCCTGAGACAATAAGGAATTAAGTAGAATGATACTCTAAAGAGTAGTACTTCCCTTGAAACTCAGTGAGCTGCCTCAGTATTTTATAATTACTTTTCTAATAATAATTCTGATGATATATATTATGATAGTGTAATTATGATGAATAATTTCATTTGCTGCCAACAGTGTAGATCTTTAACCTCAGCATTTCTGATAAAAGAGTATACCAGTATTATAGCATATATAACAGCTAGATATAGGTAAAAAAAGTTCACGGCATGGAATACAGACTGGTTTATGTAAAATCCACCCTGGTATAAATGTATTTTGTCTGTAGGTTTGTATACAGTGTATTTGAGTAGGGTAATATTAATGATTATCAGTTTAATAGCTGGTCCAGATCAGGCTTATCTTTCTAATGATGTCTGGAAAAGAATAAAAATGGAACTAAGTAATATAATCACTGTGTGTAACTGTTCACACTGACTTGCCGGTTTTTGATCAGACTTAAAGTTTTCATTTAACCCATAAACTACTTGAAATGAAAACAGGATATTTGCATGTTTGTTTGAATGAGTTAAAGATTATGTATTATATAGTCATGTATCATAATGAAAAGAGAGAAAATTGCAATATTTTATTGAGCGCATGTCTCAAGTAAAAAAGTGGAAATGGGTATTTTCTCACTTCCATGTGAGGTCTAAGCATATTCATGAAAAAACAAACTCATTTCTTTTCATCTTAATTATGCATAATGAAGAATAGAAAAACACACTGCCAATTCTTAATCTGTTTTAATTTAGTTTATACATGTACTAATTTGTTTTAATTGATTGTGTTGGAAGCTATAAACTTACATGTATTGAATCTTATCCTTGAACCAACCTGAGTAGTAAGCAAGAGTGTAAAGAAAACATTAGGACCTGCACTCCATTGTTTCCATCGAAGTGCTGAAAAAACAATGTTTAGGCCTCATCCCCCATCTCCAATAAGTCTTGTTACATATTATTGTTTTATTTATATCTAAACATTTAGACTTTGATATCATGATGATGTAATAAAGGCTTCTTAAAGCTTTCAAATCATACGTTTCTATGAACTTCCATTTTGTTTCTTTAATTTTTAAATTGTATACAGCATTATGGTGCAATGGTGCAGACTGAACGTAGATGTTTCATATTCAACAGGGTGATAATTCTTTATGCCATTTCTCAAAGGCTTATAAATATAAACTCAAATATATATTTTTTTGTGTTTCTAACTGTCTAATGCTACAGTGCTTTTAGGCCTCTAACTGTTTGTTTATATCACTTTCATGGATAGAGTAGATAAATAATCTGAGAAAACTGCAGAAAAACCTCTTGAAATGTAAGTGCTGTATGGAATATAGTGTTCAGAAGGCATGTGAAATTCCCTCTATGTTTATCAGAAGTAAGTGCAGTGTGATCAAGGAAGACATTTTACCACCAAGCTTCATTAATTTTGCAATAAACTGGTGCTTAAAATGTTACATCATGTATTTTAGGAGGTTTTTTGTAATTTTCTTGAAGATGCTAGTTGTCTTGGAATGATGTATATAATTGTTTTACGATGTGAAATGATTTTAAAGTATGGTAAAAATAGTGAGATTTCTGTAGGTGAACCCCTGTTTGTGTGTAGACTTGTAGTTGTTCCACTAGTATAAAATAATAATATAACAGTCTAGAAACTGAGGCCAGTCTTCAAAGTGCAATCCAATGTAGTCTTATGAGATTTTCCCCCCAGTGGCTTCTGCTTTTTGGGGTCATTCTATGACATTAGACAGTATGTAGAATTTCTGTGATTTTTTCAAGAAGGGCAAGAAAACAGTGCACACCATTAATTCAATGGTATGGATGATCTTGGTCTGCATTGGTTGCAATAAGGGTTAATCTGCAGGCATAAGAATATTCATGGGTCAAGTGTGTTAAAAATCCTTATAATTATGAATTCATTTTTAATATAATTTTTATATATGTAGAAAAATAATGATAAAAATCTATTGAAATATATTATCAGCTGTAGTGGCAAAAATATCATAACCATTATGTCATGTTCACCAAGACACTACAGGGATATTTTTGGCTCATTTTATAGCCATTATTGGGTCATTATTCCCAATTGAAAATATTACATGTACATTGTGTATATTATTTTCCCAATCCACAGGAAAATATTCCCAATTGAAAGTTACAAAATAAAAATATTGAATAAAGAATTCTAAAATCTTTCAAAATAAGAGCTTCATCACTCTAATAGTGCTTATGGCATCCAAGACAGTGATTGTTTGCATTCATTTAATCACTGCAAAATTTATGTCTTGCATTTTTTTCCCAATTTTTAACAAAGCATCACTGAAATTCCCATTTCCATGGGTATGGGTCATGTTCCCAAAATGCTGGAAAAAATCCCTGCACTAAATGAATAATTATTCCTGTTTATCAGAATGAAATGGAAGAGAGAGCAGTTGGGTTCTGGTATTTACAAATTAGCTCAGGAAGGCAGGAAATTAGTAACTTCAAAGTTTGACTCATCTGTATGAATTCCAGTCACAGCCATTCTTTGATTGAATGAGATATCTTTCAGCACTCGAATGTTGTTGTAAACTGGTTGTTTTTGTTTACAGGCGAGCATGAAAGAAAATCACAGCTGTTGATAAACTACATGTATATACATTGTACATGCTGTACATTTATATGTATAATTACTGTATCATTCTCCCCCAAAGTTATTTCAATTACTTTACTTTAAACCCCAATAGCCCTGTTGAACCATGAAGAGGTTAGCCTTTGTCGCCAGTTTGTCATTATACTAACAGGAGCAAGCTAGGCTAGCCTGCGCATCCGTGGAGTCTGACCAGGCTCTATGTATATTTTCATCTTTATAACCCAAAATTTATAAGAAATTCAGTGAGGAAAGAGTTGATGTTTTGAGTGTGATGTGCATTCAGGACTGGCTAAACTGCGCTGCCAGCAAAAAGGCTAATTAAATTAATTAAGTCAGTCCAGCCTGCACTTCTACAATATTCTTACAAAACAAAATGCCATGCTTTGAATTTGAAACAGCTCAAATTTAAGGCATTTCAGTAAAGGGTTGTTACAATATTAATTGTTCTTTTTTTTCCATTTCAGACAAGATGAGATGTAAGAAATTGAGGAAAAAGACAATTTTGTTACAATGACAGTGAGTTACCATGGAAACTGGATATTTGTCTGTCTGTCTTCCATGTTGTTATCAACAGTGGAGGCAGGAGATTTTACATGTAAGGTTTTCTCACATACAAAAATATATTGAGACTGTAATTTTTATATAATTATATGCAGTATAAAAATAGTTTTTATTTGTTTGTTAATTGGGTTTTATGTCACACCAACACAGTATAGGGCATAAAAATTATGCTCAAGTTTCAGCTTTACTATTGGAGGAAGACCTTGGTTGCCCTTCATTATTTCAGGCACAAATGCACACCTGAGAAGAACCACAGATGTTTCATTAGCTAGCTGGATAGCTTCCTCACATGAAAGAATCAAAAGTCCCAGTGTTATGGTTAAAACCCTTTCAAACCCATAGACCTAAAGGGCAAGTGGTTTGAAGTTAAAAACCTTAACTGCTCGGCCATGGATGCTCCATATATAATGATTGGTGCATGATTAATTTCATTATTTTGATTATGACTGGACAGTGTAAATAAGCCTGCTGGTGAGAACAAAGTCTACCAATGCTACCAGTGCCATACTGTATTAGCCAGAACATACATACCATTTATCATGATCTGCACTGTTTGCTATTCAGTCTATACCTATTTTGTAATTGTCCCCAAAATTTATGACTGGTTTTGCCCAGATTTTGAAAGATGGATAGTTTATTAAAGATATTTAGTGTGGTAAAGTTAATCTTCTTTAACATTTCATGGTACATTTATTATTCCATATTTGAGCTAATTAAGGAGCGTCCGTGGCTGAGTGGCTAAGACCGTTGACTTCAAACCACTTGCCTGAATCCCAATAGGGACTTTAATCTCGAAAAATTATTTCAACTCCCATCATGTCTGAGTCCCTTTAATGTATGTTTACTATTTCAGTGGGTATGGACAAACAATCGAGCTGCACAAATGAACACTATTACCAAGCTGGCGATATATTCCTTGCATCAGCGAGAGACAAGGTGCATGCTGGGCACTGCCCTTTGACCTTTCTTCAATTAAGAGCTGATGAGAGTGGTTACACAGAGCCGTGCCTCAGTCTGTGTGTGAAAATTGTCAGTTACAGTATGGAGAGTTGTTCTGTAAAAATGGCATACCATGATGGTGTCAAAGACTTCAGCCCTGTAGTAAGTTTGAGCTTTGAGCTTATATAATATGGAAGATTATATTTGGTCTTTTGTGACTATGTTGTTAGTTGTCATTTACATGTTTGTACTTAATGGAATTCAGTGACATTTACAGAATTAATGTAGGGAAATGTAGCAATAATGTAACTGAAAAACCATAACAATGGCCTGAAGCCAAAAGATACAAGCCTGAATATCAAGGCATTCTGGTTTTTATGCCCCCATAAAGTGGGGAGCATATAGTGTTGCACTTGTCTGTTTGTCCATCAGTCCGTACGTTTGTCTACGTCCCGAAATCTTGTGAACGCAACTCCTCTTAAACCGGATGGCAGATTTTGCTTAAACTTCCAATGATGAACAACCATAATGTGTAGATGGTGGTATAAGAAGGAATTTTAGCTGCGACCAAATTTAACAGAATTATTGCCCTTTGTTGATTTTTCACTATATCCTATGTAGAAATTTTGTGAAAGCAAATCCTCTTAAGCAGGATGGCAGTTTTTGCTTAAACTTCCAGGGATGAACAACCTTAATGTGTAGATGGTAGTGAAGGAAGGAATTTTTGTTTTAAGGGAATCTGAAGGAATTCTTGTTTTAAGAGAATCTAAGAGATTCCTGATTTTTAAGGGAATCCAGAATTTCAGGAAATCCCGGTTTTTAGATAATCCTGATTTGTAGAAAATCTTAAATTTCAAGAAATCCAGATTTTAATTGGTGTGGTTTTGTTCTATTGAATTAAATTAAATTACTGTAAGTCTTAAAACAGAGATAACAGGACTGGTGACTTACAAGGTCAAACCAACTCACCTTGAATGCAAATTTTGTCACGTTTTTTCTGCAAAACAAAATTTTTATAAGTGTGGCAATAACGAGGACATATCTTATGATTATTACACCTCTTGTTAGTAATTATTATTTATCTGGTTGTACTCACAATGGTAAAAATCGGGAAAGTTAAGATTAAATAATTCGCAACTGTCTTTTGGCAGTTTTTTTGTGAGAGTCTTCATAAGAATGACAATTTGTAATACGCTTTTGAAAAATACTTGAATTAGTAAAATTCACAATGTAAAAATAACCTTTTTTGATAAATGTTGTTTAAATGATTTTTAACATATTCTTTTGTAATTACATTGTTCATAGTTTAAACAGATTTTACAGAAAAAAACTACAATTACAATCTATTACGTAATTGTAAATCTGGCTTTTTAAACAATCTTCATTGATAATCTACCATCAGGCTGTCAGTAAAATATTATAACCAGATGTGTGGAAGGTTTTATCTCATGTATTGATATAACTAAGTGATATAAGCCTTTACCACCAGTATAGAGACAGGCCAGCTGGCTCATCCATGCAGTCTGACTAGGCTCTATACTGTTGGTAAACTAAACTCAACCTTTTTGTGTTTTGATATTTTGAATACTTTTAACTTCAAGTGGTCTGTTCCAAATTCAAAACTGGGTAAATCTATTATACAAATTAAGTAGGTTAAAGAATGAAGACTGTCAAAGTGCTATTTCTATCTTAAGATTATATAATGCCAGATATATTTTTGCAAAATTTATTCTCTGCACATTGTGATGATTATTTATAGGGAAGCCACTTAAAATTCATTATAAAAAAATCAAATTTTAGGTTTAATTACTGCTCATTGAGGCGTAACATTGCAGGAAGACATTGTTTTACAATTATATTGCCTCACATATAGATCATTATAATTACATTACTTTACGGTATTTTAGGAGAATTTGGGTAAAAAACACATCTTATTGCTGGTAAAACTAGATCGTGTATGATTTGAAACAAATTGAGATAAATATGATTGGAATTGCAGCAGACGCTAAAAAATTGTTTACAAGAGAAACTGAGAGAGGCTGTCAGATGATGAAATTTTTTCCAATGTGTTCTTAAATTCTAAATTTTGTTACTTCCTGCCAGAAAGTATAGTTATGTTTTCCTACATATTAGGATATTAAGAGGTGTCACTGGCCACATGGGTAGTGTCATTGAATTCAAAGTACTTACCCCTTACTGCTTTAGGTTCAAATCCCGATGGGGACTTTGGATTCTTTAGGTTAGATTTATTGGTCTGTGCATTATAAATGTTTTAAAATGGGAGTAATAAACAGAAATGCAAACAAAAGAAAATTCTTAATTGCTGCATTTCTTTGAGTGAGAGACAACACAATATGTGTGAGAAATTTTCACATCACTTCATTATCTATGGTTTGTTGACATGAAGTATATCTATGAACCAGCTATCTTTGAATTTTTAAACTTTTTCAAGGTCAAGGTGACAGAGTCTAAAAAATAGAGTTCACTACTTTCATACTTGTTTTACATAACAATTTCCTTAAATTACATGCAACTAGATTGTCATAAGAAAAAATAATTCTTTCAGTAGTAAGGTCAAGGTCACATTTAATTTGCAGAGGTCAAAGGCGGGGTTAGCCAGACAATTTTGCATCAAGGTATGTACACATTGGTAACTTTAAATTCTCATGTTAAAAAAAGTCGTATAATTGAATAATATGAAGTTTACCTTGTTAATATCTTTCAGACATTTGACTGCCGCACATTTCCACCAGTGCTATGGTGCTCCAGTAAGAATGATTTAAAGGTGACAGTCACAGAGATGAAAGATTATCAGATGGAGGATGATAAGGGTTACAAAATCTCGTTAGAAATAAAACCATTCTGTGGAACTTTGGAACAGTTAACAACAGGTATACATGTATTTGCATGACAGTCAGTTCCCTTAAATTTCTAGGTATGTTTGAACTTGTTTTACGAAAAATATAATTATAAGATAAGTGATTAAGGTCAGGCTGACTGCACAGC
The DNA here is from genome assembly GCF_026571515.1 of Ruditapes philippinarum. Classification (NCBI taxonomy): domain Eukaryota; kingdom Metazoa; phylum Mollusca; class Bivalvia; order Venerida; family Veneridae; genus Ruditapes; species Ruditapes philippinarum. Next base: position 176,649 of record NW_026865957.1, read on the forward strand.
TTTTAATGATATTTCTTTTTGTGCAAGTCCTGCATTTTCTCAAGAGTTTTCTATGATTGCCATTAAGCACCCTGGTGATCACGGTATATATACAAGTCTACTTCCTGTTATTGCAAGAAAGGTTCAAGTTGAATTATAGAGGCTACCAAGAAGGGAGTAAAATGTGCTTGTAACTGCAAGACAGTGTACACATTGAATTGTATAGGCTCACAAGACTGGGTACACATTGAATTGTATAGGCTGGCAAGACAGGGTACACATTGAATTGTACATGCTCACAAGACAGGGTACACATTGAATTGTACAGGCTCACAAGACAGGGTACACATTGAATTGTACAGGCTCACAAGACAGGGTACACATTGAATTGTATAGGCTCGCAAGACAGGGTACACATTGAATTGTACATGCTCACAAGACAGGGTACACTTTGAATTGTACATGCTCACAAGACAGGGTACACATTGAATTGTACGTGCTCACAAAACAGGGTACACATTGAATTGTACACGCTCACAAGACAGGGTACACATTGAATTGTACGTGCTCACAAGACAGGGTACACATTGAATTGTACATGCTCACAAGACAGGGTACACTTTGAATTGTACATGCTCACAAGACAGGGTACACATTGAATTGTACATGCTCACAAGACAGGGGTACACATTGAATTGTACATGCTCACAAGACAGGGTACACATTGAATTGTACAGGCTCACAAGACAGGGTACACATTGAATTGTACAGGCTCACAAGACAGGGTACACATTGAATTGTATAGGCTCACAAGACAGGGTACACATTGAATTGTATAGGCTCACAAGACAGGGTACACATTGAATTGTACAGGCTTACAAGACAGGGTACACATTGAATTGTACAGGCTTACAAGACAGGGTACACATTGAATTGTACAGGCTTACAAGACAGTGTACAGTGATTCGGTTTATATACTATGGAGTCGATAACATACGGAATTCAATTTAAGCAGATTTATGGCGTTTTTGGCACACTTTTTCACACACAGGATTTTGTTTGAAAACAGGTTATATGACCCAGTAAAAACAGTACTGTTGAAAGCTTACATGACCAAAGCCCCTATGTGTGGGTTATATAGAAAACAAGCTTTTGAACAAGGACATATAACCTGTCAATAACCCAAGTAACAAATTTAATAGAGGTGGCTGGGCATTTTGTCACTCCTGGGGCAGTCCTTTAGTTTATTGTAGACCTATGTTGCAACAATTAAAAAAAAGAGCATATTAGATCTACAATGTATGAATATCGTATGAAATATAAAATGATAGTGGTATTTAAGCATCACCGCAGTGGGCATTACAAAGTGTGGTTGAAAATCTGGGGTTTGTAAAATCTCTAGTTCTCCCAACAGAAAAGCCTTATAGTTACACACAAAGATCTGATTACTGAAATGAAGTACAATAACACTAAATTTTGACTTAAGATTTAAATAGGTCAAATCTGTGATGCTTGCGTAAGTATTTCCCTGTAAGGTCAATTCATCATGACGAGGTTATCAGTTTCTGTTACGTTACTTATCAGTGTATTAGTACGTCATTATTACCTAGATAAATAATTTATTTTGTCTTAGGGCAAATATTTCAGTGCTTGTACATGAAGTGTCAATGTTCTGGTGTCCTAAAAATAAGGTTAAATTTCCCTGTTTTTTGTTGCTTTAAATTTTCATGTATAAAGAAATTCAATACTTATGGTCATATAATATTGAAATGATGTATTGGTAGGCAGTAAAATGTGGGGGCTTTAAATGTGGTAAAATTTGATTTAAAACTAAGATAAGCAGGGAACATACCATTTCTTATCTTCAAGTTCATTTTCAATAAGAGTTATATATTCAGAGTACAATATTAAAGGTCACTAGCCCTTTTACAATGTATTTGCCAACCAGAATAAAAAACTTTTTTATTGGTAAAACAACTCTCAGAAACAAAAAGATAAGTAACAAATATTTCATTTTCATGTTTGACACACAGTGCTCATTTTCAAACCAGATTTACTTAAATGTTATTATATAAAACAAGAAAAAGGCAAAGGCTGTTTTTAGAAATGCAAGTTTGTATTGGAAATTCATTAGTACCAAATGACTGTAATGTATAATTGTCATATCTTTACGTGACTGATTCTGTTAATGTTTAAGACTTATTTCATGACTGTTATTGTTACAAATGTTTCACACTCCTTAATCCTTTGAAAACAGAAATAATTCCATTGAGGGAGTTTCAGTTTAATTTATTCATCATTTCACATTTAGCATCGAAGTATTTTGCAGGACTACTTTGAGGGAAGTCGTAATGTAATATGACAATTGACATTCAAAACTGAACTCACATCGATTGTTTCTCTAGATTAACTGTAGCTATCACCAGTTGGCATTTCTTATTACTTTTTAAAGATAATTTTACATGTTGTTAATGGTATAAAAGCCTGTGTAAATGGAATAATAACCTGTGTAAATGGTATAATAGCCTGTGCAAATCATATATAGCCTGTGTCAATGGTATAACACCATGGGTAAATGGTAAAACAGCCTGTGTAAATGAAATAACAGCCTGTGTAAATGGTATAACAGCCTGTGTAAATGGTATAACAGCCTTTGTGAATGGTTAAACAGCCTGTGTAAATGGAATAACAGCCTGTGTAAATGGTATAACAGCCTGTGTTAATTGTATAACAGCCTGTGTAAATGGTATAACAGCCTGTGTAAATGGTATAACAGCCTGTGTAAATGGTATAACAGCCTGTGTTAATGGTATACAGTCTGTGTAAATGGTATAACAACCTGTGTAAATGGTATAACAGCCTGTGTAAATGGTATAACAGCCTGTGTAAATGGTATAACAGCCCGTGTTAATGTTATAACAGTCTGTCTTACTGGTAGAGCCTTTGTGTCAGATACAACAACCTTTGTCGCTGATATAAGAACCTTTATAACAGATGTAACAGCCTTTCTAATTAGTACACTTTGTATAAAAGCATTTGCCTCTGTTATATCAGCCTTTATCCTCGCCCATATGGTTTATTCTGGTGGCGATGGTAAATAAACTAAATACACACACATATCAGCCTTTGTAAATAACATAACAGCCTTTGCCACCTGTACAAAGCTAGAACAATGTGCACTTGAGTGCAATCTGATCAGGCTGTAAACTGATAGCATTTCAGTTTAAGTATTTTTGTATTAAACCAAATTAACAATGGACAGTTATAAAAGTGAAGTGTCCATTTCTGTTACATGAACTTAATTGCATGTTAAGGTTTTCAAACAGACTCTCATTACATAACTTGCTGTGTTACTTCTGTCAAAAGATGGATTTCCAAACATAAGAAGTGAAGTTATAGACATGACAGTTTTGTTATCATGAAATAGGTCATTCTTGCGTCATGTTTGCATTAAACTTGGTCAAGTTACACACAACATAAGGGAATGACTTGCTTATCTGACAAGAGTTCAAAATTGGTGCGATCATCATAAGATAGCTTGAGGTTGTAGCTTGGAAAAAGTTGTTTTAAAGTACATCGTTGGAATCCCATGGCACTTATTCAGCCAAGATTACCAAGGATGGGAACCGTAAAATGTTCATGTTCATTTTCAAAATTGTCCCTGCCCCTGGGTTCACGTGGTTTCCTTGTAATATGTATTGAACATAATTACTGAAAAACTTATTGAAATTACTCAGGCTTTACCTCTTGACTTAATATAGTATAATACAAGTAAATTGGTATACTCAAACCTGGTACTTTTGATGTATCTTTTATGTACATATTACCAAAAAATTTTAAATGCTCAGTCTAAAGAATGTTGAACTTTAACATCTTTGTTTAACTGGGTCAAAGATGTTTAAGTTCAACATTCTCAAGACAGAGCATTACATATAATATTTGTTATGGTTACAAGTTTGCTTGCTTTACAAATTTTGGCATTATGCAAATATAACATCCTGGTAAAGTATGTAGTCATATAGATAGATGTATAACAGCATTACAGGCTACACATGATCATCATAATACGACAATGTGTTGCCTGCATGACTCAAATGTCAGAGTGACAGCAAGGATTTGCCATTAAGTCTAAAGTTTAACTTGCATTGTTTTTGAAATAGAAATTCCTTATTTTTATTTTCAGATTCAAGCATTGTATCAAAACCACAGTCAAAACCAAACACTATTAGTCAGACAGCTGTAGTGATTGGTGCGATTGTAGGAACAATATCTATATTGTTTGTTCTTGGCTGGATCATGTACTGTTACAAAAAAAGAAATGGGTCGGACTCGGAACACACCTCGAGTAGACCTGAGAGAAATGTTAGAGGATCAACACCAAATCAGCCAGGTTAGTGATGTCCTTATTTGATAACCTTTCTATGTATTGACGCACAGATCAGGTTTGGGGTGTCAATGGACAAGTGGTTAAGGTCGTTTTATGAATTGAAGCAACAGATCAGGTTTGGGGCGTCCATGGACGAGTGGTTAAGGTCGTTCTATGAATTGAAGAACAGATCAGGTTTGGGGCGTCCATTTGCGAGTTGTTAAGGTCGTTCTATGAATTGAAGAACAGATCAGGTTTGGGGCGTCCATGGGCGAGTTGTTAAGGTCGTTCTATGAATTGAAGAACAGATCAGGTTTGGGGCGTCCATGGGCGAGTGGTTAAGGTCGTTCTATGGATTGAAGAACAGATCAGGTTTGGGGCGTCCATGGGCGAGTGGTTAAGGTTGTTCTATGAATTGAAGAACAGATCAGGTTTGGGGCATCCATGGGCGAGTGGTTAAGGTTGTTCTATGAATTGAAGCACAGTTCAGGTTTGGGGTGTCCTTGGGCGAGTGTTTAAAGTAGTTGACTTCAAACCACTTGCCCCTCATCGCTGTGGGTTCAAATCTAGACTGGGACTTTGGATACTTTCATGTATGGAAGCTGTCCATTTAACTTATGGAAAGTAGGTGGTTCTACTCAGGAGCCCATTCGTGCCTGAAATAATGCACAGAAGGGCACCCAAGGTCTTCCTCCACCAGTAACTGGAATGTCGCTATATGATCTATACTGTGTCGATGTGATGTAAAACCCAATCAAACAAACAGATCAGGTTTACAGCTACACATTCAAAGATTGGTAACGTTTCTCTAAATAAACATGATATTTGTTTTGTAATGGAAAGTTGTAATTACCATGTCAGTCAATCTAAAGTGAGACTGATATCCTGTTGTTTATTTACTATTGTGATGAAGTTTGTCGAACTTATGCAAACTATTAATTTATGAAGTACCTGTCAACAACTAAGGTGTCAAGTATTTAATATAATGTAGTTCTCTCGCTTAAACCAATAGTATGTTTTGTAATGCAATGCAAAACATACATATGATGGAGACTTATGTTGTATTAATATTGTGGCTCTAGTTTCATATGTTATTTTTCCCCTTTATTTCAGTTAACAGATATGCACCAATAGAGAGAAACCCTCCTTCTAGTCAGTCGAGCTCAGACAAGGGTCCAAAGTTTCGTCCAAATCTTGACCGTAACCAACCGGATCTCATCAGTAACACTGACAGACGGCTATATTCTCCTTTCCAGCCACCTCAGCCAAATCAATATTCGGGTCAAGGTCAGATACAACAAAAAGTTCTATATTCTGACATAGATAGAGGACCGCAACCGGGTGATAAATGGTACCCGATGTCAAACCTCGGACCTACCGGTCCTGAAGTGAACCAGGTACCAGGGTTTAAGTCACCGACGCCATCCAATCAAATGTCTCAGTATATGATGCAGAATCAAGTGTATAAATACCCAACTGACGGGGAGATGCATACAGTTCCAACAGATACAAGGTCAGCTTTAAACATAGCATCTTACAGTATTGAATAATTGATATAGTTTAGTTTATACTCATTTATTTAATTTGATTGTGTTTGGAGTTATAATTAGCTTATTGAAACACTGTGGAATCTGTTCCTCGAATAAGCCAGTACTGAGCAATGAGTGTAAAATTTCTTGCTGACAGAAACAACAGTTGCCTGACAGGGTTTGAACCCAAATGGCTAGCATTCTTTAGATTACTAGTCTGACATGTTAACCACTTGGTTATGGTCACTCACAGGAATGATATAAATTCATGATCACAAGTAAATCTGCTTAATCTGCACAATAGAGGAGATAACAGACTTGTCATTGAGGTGTTGCTAGTCTGACCCTCATGTGAGGTGAAATTTCTTTCTGCAAATTTATCTCTGACATTGAGTCTGATGGTCATTTTTGCCTGTTCTGTTCTTAATGCAGGATTAGTAGTCTGTTGCTTGCAGAGAAATTGGTAATCACTGGTTAGCACTCCAGGACAGCTGTTTAGGCAGACTTACTGCTGTGATATGACCAAAACGTGTAAAAATTGGCATATTAATAAGATAAAAAAAAATGATCTGTTGACGTTTGATTTTATATCTTAAAACTCACACATAACCAGTAACCTGCTGAATTTAATTAATGGATTTGCCCAGCTGTTAATTTGGCACAGTCCATTCCAAGTTAAAGGGATTTCAGTATCAAAATAGACAACAATTTTTTATGAATTAATTAGTTGTGAACAGCCACTTTTATTTTTCACTTTAACAATATTCTTATTAATAAGTTGATATTTACATGTAGTACTTTTAGTTAAAAAAGAAAGGAACATAAGGGGAAAAAAACGGAACTTACAGTAATTTATCACTGGTACATGACTTCAGTACTGTCTGCAACTATTATTTTTATCCATACTTTCTACGATATTTGAAATTTGAAAATACTTTTATATTTTTTATTAACAATGGCCTCATTTATTGAATGTATATAATTATGTAAATGTTTATGTGTTTATTAACATTTATGAATCTTTAACTTTGTCTTATTTTTTTATTTTAATTTTTCTTAATGAATTTTCAGATATGTTGTTTATGACTTTGACTTTGAAGCAAAACCAATGGAAAGGAAATATTCTGCAGGGAAAACCCTTAATACTCCCTATCGCCAGTCCCCAATAAAAGATATAGATAGATCCAGACCAAGGGAGATCACTCCATTAAGAGAGACTGTTAGAGTGATGCCACCCATGAGTTCTCTCCCTTTAGACTCTACAACAACAGATCACACTAGCGATAATGAGTCATCTATGTCCGGTACGGAGGAGGACAGCACCACAGATGATCAAACCCATCCAGTCAGGTATCAGTATGCACCAGGGTTTAATTTCAACAACCCTCCAGCCGTGAGACCAAATATTTCAAATACTAGATTGTATGATCCAAGAAACTTCCAGCGGATAGATAATAATCCCGTTCCTGGTGCCGCTAATCAAAGTGATAAGTCTCGCCTGAATGCTCAAAACAGTTTAAGTGAAAGTTTTAGTGGTAGGAATGATTCTCAAGTGTTCAGATCGCTGCAAAACAGTGACGGTTCTCCTCAGCAGAATTCAGAAGGCCCTGTTCCGCAGGTGCCACCAATGCCAAAAGAGTTTCAACGGACACAGAGAACGTCGCCTTCAAAAGAACTGCCATGGCCCCATAGTCCGCCACCGCCATACAGTGAAGATAATAGATTTGTTGTGTAGTCGTTGTATTACTAGTGCCTCTTTTATTGGATGCCTTTTAAATAAATTATACTATGTCTTGAAGGGGTGATTGCTCACTTTAGATAAATTTATAACAAAGTTTGTGTATTTTGTAAGATGAGGGATTTGGAGATTTTATGCTAAAGGAGAAGGCAAGTGAATGCCATTGAAGATTAAATTCAGTTCTGATATTTCACTGAAGATACATGTAAAATGAATATGTTGAGATAGTTAGACATTGAATACTTTTTAATCATTACCAAGCTACATAAATTTGTATAAAAGACTTGTCCTATATGGAATTTACTTGTCCTTTTTCTATTTGCTAATCTCGTCTTGTATGGAATTTAGTAAGAATAAGTAGTAATTTTAGTAGCATTTTTTTGTCTGGACTGACCATGATTTGCACTGTTTAGCTATTCAGTCAGTACATTTATTGAAAATTTGCCCTATTAATGATGAAAGGTTTTGTCCAGATGGACAAGTCTATTCTATAATATAGTTAATTTGGTAAGGGTTAAAAAGGATGTTTTCATGACAAGTTAATTTTAGCAGCATAATTTGAATATAGTTTAGAACAGACTAACTTACATAAATTCCCTCGAGGGTGTAATATAGTTCTCTCAAGGGTGTAAAATACATCTTGTACCCTCGATGGGCGTATATAATTATCTAGTACCCTCGATGGGTGTATATAATTATCTAGTACCCTCGATGGGTGTATATAATTGATGGTAATTCTTTTGGCATTAAACTAAGTGTCTACTTTCAGCAGACCTATGTATGAGACTGTTGTGATTATGATTTTTATAAACCGTAGATTTTGTAATTCTTATAATGATAGAATGTTTCGATAGATCGATGCGAAATGGACGTAACTCCTTCATTATTTAATATGAGTTACAGCTGTTTTGCACCGAACCCTCACTTTGTGATGAGGTTAGAGATTTTCTTTTGTGCTCACAAGGTTTGTTTGAAGTCTCATGATTTTCATTCAGTGGGACATTTACCATTGTGTGATCATTGTATATGTATGTTATTGCATACTTTTCTGCAAGAATTTATATTATTTTACACAATATAATACTTCAACTGTAACTGACATACAGCAGGTATATTTTCATCTTCACCTTAAACTCTTCTGGATGAGCATAAATCTTCCTATAAATGGTTTTTGTCTTGAGCAAAATTAGTATTTATAACTTTGCTGATATAAGTTTTTTTCATTTTTATATATGATTGTTTTGAAATTAATATAAATACACTAGTCAAATTTTCTTCTTTAAATGTGTTAGATATTTCCCTTGATCATGCTGAAATTGAAAGAAATTCTTCCAGTTTTAAAAAGCGATGTTTCAATAAATGAAGTTAGTTCTTCAGGTTTACTTGGTATTGTTTCTACAAAATATATTCTTCCAGTTTAAAGGGCATTATTTCTACAAAATAAATCTTCCAAGCTATTATTCTACAAAATAAATCTTCGATTTTAAGGGGCATTCATTCTACAAAAGATTTTGTTCCAGTACAAAGGGCAATGTAAATAGTTAAAAAGATGTAAATTTTGACAAACTAAAATTTACAATAATTATAATTGATCAGTATTTAAACTAGTATACAAAAATCATAAGTTAAAGTTTATGTTTAGCTGTTATTATAAAATGCATATCTAAATTTAAAGCAACATGCCTTCAGATTCTTGCTAATTTTCATGAACATTTTGAAAAAATATATTTAAAAGTTAAATATTGTGAAGTGACCGAAGAAAGTAATTTACACATTGCAAACAACACTTTCATTTAAATAACCAAAAAGAGGTCATAATATGCAAAAATAGCCCTTATTGCATTAGTCATGCAGTAGAAATATAGTAATAAATAATGCAAAATAGAGTCATTTCTCACAGATAACAATTGTAAATTACTATCTTCAATCTTGAATTTTTTTCATTTCTTAAAATCTTAGAACATTTTTCTCATGTTTGATTTTCTTGAAATATTTTTTGCCTATCTGAATGCATGCAGCTTTAATAATTTTTATTTTTGACCTTTTTATGATGGAAAGTGACTGCAACATTAATGGCATGTTAACATATCTATTATACTTTGTACACATAAATTGTTAAATGGAAAGGGAAATAAAATGGAAAGTCCAGGGTTTGTAAACATTTGATGATGTCATCATGCTTGATGTTTGAAACAAGGTCAACTTTTAAGTTCTATATATATAGTGTAGTAACAGTTAAATCACTGAATAAACACTGAAACTTTTGAACAAAGTATATTATATATATATATATACTTTGTTCAATGTTTACAATGTTTGTGTGATTCAACTGTTACCACACTAAATATCTTGCACTAAACTGGTCAACCGTTCATCCTGGACTAAACCAATCCTCCTTTTTAGTGAGTATTTCCAAATAAGTTCTGACCGAAAAGTCAACAATGCAGACCATGATAAGAAGGTACGCATGTACTGGCTGATCTTGGTCCGCACTGGTTGCATTGGTAAATTTAGTCGCTGCCACAAGGCTAAGGGTTAAAACAAACAAAAACTGTTAACAGGTAGTCTAAAATGATACAGATTGTAAAGAAACCTTGGATGTCTATATACAGGCAAAATTTCAGTCAATAAATTGTAAAGGTTATTGAACCTGATGTAATTAGTCCCCTACCGGTTTACCGGAGGAGACTTTAGGTTTACCCTCCGTCCGTCTGTCCGTCCGTCAGTCCGTCCGTCCACAAAACTGGATCCCGCAATAACGCAAAAAGTACTGAAATTATTTTAATGAAACTTGATATATGGGTAGATGGCAGTATGAAGATTATGCACGTCTTTTTCTTTTCTTCCTATGTTGAAAATTCTGGTTGCTATGGCAACAAATAGACTGAAAATATGGAACATTTTACACATAACCTGGATCCCACGATAGCGCAAAATGTACTGAAAATATTTTTATGAAACTGGAGATATGAATCGATGGCAGTATGGAGATTATGCACGTCTTTTTGTTTTTTTCCTATGCTGAAAATTCTGGTTGCTATGGCAACAAATAGACTGAAAATATGGCAAATTTTACACATAACCTGGATACCGCAATAATGCAAGAAGTATTAAAAATATTTTTATGGAACTTGATATATGGATAGATGGCAGTATGGAGATTACGCATGTCTTTTTCTTTTTTTCCTATGCTGAAAATTCTGGTTGCTATAGCAACAAATAGACTGAAAATATGGCAAATTTTACACATAACCTGGATCCAGTGATATTGCAAAAGTACTGAAAATATTTTTATGAAACTTGACATATGGGTAGATGGCAGTCTGGAAATTATGCACATCCTTTTCTTATCTTCCTATGTTGAAAATTCTGGTTGCTATGGCAACAAATAGACTGAATTTCAAGATTTCTGATTCTAGTTTTTAAGTTTTTTCACTATAAGTTCTTTATTTCTTAAGGTATTTTCTTCAAACTTTAAATAAAAGTTGCTAGTCATCAACCACATCATATGTGACAAGGTTTACAACTCTAGCACAAAATTTATCAGAATTACCTCCCTTGAACTTTAAATTTTCATGAAAAAAATGTTGTTTTTTTAATAACTTCTTTTTATGCCCCCACAATGTGTAGATGGTAGTAAAGGAAGGAAGTTTCGCTGCGACCAAATTTAACAGAATTATGGCCCTTTGTTGATTTTTTCACTATATACTATTTAGAAATTTTGTGAACGCAACTTCTCTTAAACCGGATGGCAGATTTTGCTTAAACTTCCAGAGATGAACAACCTTAATGTGTAGATGGTAGTAAAGGAAGGAATTTTCGCTGCGACCAAATGTAACAGAATTATGGCCCTTTGTTGATTTTTACACTATATACTATGTAGAAATTTTGTGAACGCAACTCCTCTTAAACCGGATGGCAAATTTTGCATGAACTTCCAGGGATGAACAACCTTAATGTGTAGATGGTATAAAAGGAAGGAATTTTTGCTGCGACCAAATTTAACAGAATTATGGCCCTTTGTTGATTTTTTCACTATATACTATGTAGAAATTTTGTGAATGCAACTCCTCTTAAACCGGATGGCAGATTTTGCTTAAACTTCCTGGGATGAACAAAATTTATCAGAATTATGGCCCTTTGTTGATTTTAAGTTTTCAACTTGTGGCACATGTTAGTCCAAAAAATATTTGACCTAGAGTCATAAGATTGACAGAACAGTGGCGTGTGGGGGCATCCGTGTCCTATGGACACATTTCTAGTTTTCTGAATGTATCTACTTCAAACTTCATATCTATGTTTCTTATTATCACTCAACATTTGTGAAAAAGTTCAATACTCTAGCAGGACTATTTCCAGAATTATGCCCCTTTTGAACTTAGACTTTTTTTCGAGAAGTTGGTAATTTTTACTCCAACTTCTTCAATCATGATAGGATTTTCTTCAAACTCTCACATCATAATATTATGACAAGGTTTATAAATCTAGCATCCATATTTCCAGAATTATCTCCTCCTTAAACTTTCAATTTTTCTTATTCGTTCTTTTAACTTTTATTTACTTCAAATTCAAAATAAACATTCATTATTCATACCTTCATTACTAATTGTTCTTTGTTACACTCACATCATGTATGACATCTTGCATCTTTATTTCAAGAGTTATCTCCTTTTTAAAAATTTTGCTTTTAAAAATGTTATATTTTGATAACAGGGATGTTTAAAAAATAACTTTAGAGTGTCCTTCAGTCCGTCTGTCTGTCTGTACATAAAAACTGTTTCCTGTGATCACTTTTAAAGAACTTTTTCAACAAATTTACTTAAAATAGAAACATAAGTGAATGGCCAATGGCCCTTCAGAATGTTGCTGGGGTTCTTACAGGTAGGGGACTTATGGATTGCTTGCAATACTATGATAACTGCTTGTTTTTATACTTGAATCATTTGGTTAAGTCATGAACTGGTGTTCATAAATGTGTGGCAATTTTTATATTGGTTGTAATTATTTGTTTGGTAATTTTTTATTCTAATTTTTTTTATTAACTTTTTTTTTTTTTTTGCTATTGCAGGAATGTCTTGTTACTCTTGTGAAAAAGCTGATATTATTTTTATTTTTGTTTTATTTTTTGCTCATGTATCATTAATATTGCGATGATATTATTATATCATTTTATGAGAATTTTTTTTACTATTTTTAAAATATTTGTAACTACACAATGTATATGCTTATGTTTCTTTAAGACATTTTTAGCTCGACTTTTCTATGAAAAGGGGAGCTATCCTACTCGCCCCGGCGTCGGCGTTGGCGTCACACCTTGGTTAAGTTTTTCGTACCACCCCACTTTATTTCAGAAGTATTACAAGTATGGCTTTGAAACTTACCATACTTGTTCACCATCATAACCTCCATCTACAGACAAGAGTACATAACTCTGTCAAGGTTTTTGACAGAATTATGGCCCTTTTTTGACTTAGAAAGTGTATTGAGCTTGGTTAAGTTTTTTGTACCACCTCACTTTATTTCAAAACCATTGGAGGTATTGCTTTGAAACTGACCATACTTGTTTACCATCACGACCTTCATCAACAGACAAGAGGACATAACTCTGTCAAGGTTTTTGACAGAATTATGCCCCTTTTTGACTTAGAAAATACATTGAATATGGGTAAAATCCACTTATTGCCTTAACCCTTTGAGATATTGCTTTGAAACTTTTAATGCTATTTCACATCATTACCCCCATCTGTACGCAAGAGAAGGTAACTCTGTCAAGGATTTGTTTTAAAAATTAAGGCCTTTTATCGACTTAGAATCTTGGTTAAGTTTTTAGTACCAGTCCACTTTTTGACTGAACTGTTTGAGATATTAATTTGAAAGTTGGAATACTTGTTTACAATCATGATTCCCAAACATGTCCAGGAGAAGGTAATTCTGTCAAAGATTTTATTTGAATTATGGCCCTTAACTGTCAATGTTTTGTATTATAGGCAAGCAGTGTTCAAGGGTATCACACAATTCAGTAAAATAATTCTTCACTAAATATCTTAATGCTCATGGCCATTGTTCACTTTAAAAATACAGAGATTCTTGTATTGCCTTTTACTGCAAAAACTTTTTTTATTGGCAAGCAATAAAAAAGTCGAGCGCGCTGTCTTACGGACAGCTCTTTTTTCTCATATTATAAAATGTCATTTTATAAAGTGTTCATAGAAGTGCTGGTTGTGAAACTGAAAATTTATGCTATAAACTTAGATTTTTTTAATATTTGGATATTGGGATATTGTCTTAAATATTTATTCTGGGACATTATAAAATGGCACAAGCAACTCTAGATTAGTGATGTATTGTCTTCTTGTCCAGTCAGATGCATATACTGCCATTTCGTCTTGTTGGCCAATGTGAAATGTATCTTTTAGTCATAGGTTTTTATAGAAATATAGACAACTAAGATTTTAAAATTCCTTTTGTATTTACATTATCTTAACACATTGTTATGAAATATATCACTCTTATACAAATTCTAAGCTTATTGATTTATTGACTGTAAGTTGGATACCAACATAAGATTGATTTCCAGTTTTGTTGTCGGAGGTTTCCTGTCATGTTATATCATGTCCCAGATATAGTTAATCACCTTAGTGATGTAACAGGTTTTCTCCTATTAAATTATATAAGGAGTTAACTCATTACTGTACTAAGGTGACAATATACTGAACAAAGTAATAAGATATAAGGATACTATAGCTGTATCAAGTGGTTAATTCTAAACCATAGTGATAATTTATCATTACTGGATGACACAATAATATAGATATGAGCCGTGTCATGACAAAACCAACATAGTGCGTTTGCGACCAGCATGGATCCAGACCAGCCTGCACATCCGCGCAGTCTGATCAGGATACATGCTGTTCGCTATCAGTTTCTCTACTTGTTATAGGGTTGCGCAGGCTGGTCTGGGTACATGCAGGACGCAAACACATTACGTTGGTTTTGTCATGGCGCGGCTCATATATGTATATACATAACACATTTGTATACATATATTTTACTTGCACACCCATATTTTCATAATTTTGATAAAAATGCAATGCCATGTTTTTTGCATGATATTATGATCTGTATAATATTGAAATTATATTTAATAAATGACCTCTTCATTTTTTCTGACCATCTTTTCTCATCACTTTTACAAAATGAAAAAAACTGTTCATACATTTGGTGAATTTTTGTTATTTCTAGACATTTTAGTAATTTATCACTTTTCATAATCTGTATAGATATACATTTTAATCAATAGAAAAAATATGATTGATATACATCAATGATCATTTTAATGGACCATTCCAGTGTTAAAGGAACTCCACTGAGGTCCAAAAGTCTAAAAACATAGAATTTGAATTTCTTACATAGAACAACTGTGGCACTTAAAAACGGAAAGATATGCAAAAGAAAATTGAGAAATATACTCCCAAATGAATTGAAAGTTGTATTTTTGTGCTTTTCTTAACCAAATTCGAGTGAAAAGCATTGCAACGCTTTTCAAGTCTTAGTAAGGAAAAATGGAGTGAGCTAAAGATTTGAAATTGTACACACATGTTATTGATCTAGACCTACATCAAATGGAACATTAATCTTGAAAAATTATTTCAGTCCTGTATTGTCAAAAAAACCTCAGTTTAGCCCCTTTAACAGTTTTATGCAATTTGGATGACTTGTTATCCAATTGGTACACTGGGATAATACATTGTCACTGGTTGACCTGATTTACGCAAAAAGAATACATTGTTTGTTTGTAAATACTGTTTGTGAACAATTGACCTAGCAAAGAATTGTAAAGGTGGGGCTAATATTTTTCACTGCTAAAAACTGAAAAGGTCCATTGATGATAACTGTACAGGAAACACATGAAACAGACATCAAAAAAGTAATATTTACATTTTAATTTTATTCTGGTTATTTTTTAACCTGGTTGTGCCATACATTGACTTTTCCATCATTTTTTTTTTCATTGATACCTTAATTAATCAAAAGGAGTAAGGTCAAAGTGTTCTTGTCCATGTATATAACAAGTATTTGTTTTGCTTGCATCGCTATTACTCTTTTTTTGTTAGATAAAGCTACATGATGCTTATTTTTGTGGTGAAGTTGAGCTGAATGAACAATATATTTCAAAAGATTTTGTATTGTAAGGGTGATTGAGCAATGATTGCTTATGACTAATATTAAGAGTAAAATATAAAATGATGTCAAAAGTATTTTTAAGAAGACAAACATTGCATGTCTTAAATGTAAATTACTGCCTCGCTCTTTTTATTACACTAATTTTAATGATAAATTCTGAGGAATATTTAATATTGACGTTTCTATAAGTCATATAGGTTATTAATTAATTATTCATGGACTGCAGTATATAAAATGGATAATAATTAATGATAAAATGCACAGTTATTTTAACTTATACCTATACACTTACCATTTATACATGTACTTTGGGGTATACATAAAGTCACTTTAAATTGTTATTATATTTTTAAGCTATGCTTACATTTGTTTATGCACAATTTGATATTGTTGATATATAAACTTATATCAAAAGATATAAGTCATTGTTCTGCTTATAGAAACAGTCAATACTTTGCTCAGGGCTTATAGAAATATGCTGTCATAATGTAGATTCAGTTTTAGATGAATTGTAGATTGTTTTATTTTCATTTTATACTTTGTAGAAACCATTCTTGTAATAATTTGTACTTTAAAACTTTTTATATAGATAAATGAAGCTGGATTTGTTTAAATTTTTTTGCTTGAAAATCATGATCACGGAATAATGTTTATAAGTTACAAAAACTTACCATACAGTCTGGTCTTCCAATTAATTACAGATATAAAAGAAATTAGAGATTGATCATGAAAAATATTGTCTGGTGAATGTGATCTGAATTTAGCTGAATTTAATCTGTTTGTGTCGGAATTGATTTCTGAAATTTTGCTTTATTTTGAACTTTTTTCAGAGAATTTTCAGAAAAAATCATATAGACCTACTGAGATGTAGAACTTTTCAGCCCAAATTCAGAAACTTTCAGCCCAAATTCAGAAACTTTTAGCCTAAATTAGAAATCTTTCAGCCCAAATTCAGAAACTTTTGGCCTAAATTATGAATCTATTAGCCCAAATTCAGTAACTGTCAGCCTAAATTAAGAAACTTTCAGCCCAAATTCAGAAACTTTCAGCCCAAATTCAGAAACTCTCAGATATCTTAATTGACTCTTAATTTAGAACACTTTGGTATAAAGATATTATGCACTCTTTTGATATTTGTTTAAATTTAGCTTGCCAAAATCCAAAGTGCATCTTTAGTCTTTACTGTGTCATTAATAAAAACTTTCGGTGCTATTTTTAATTATTATTATTATTTTTTATGCATGATTTTTATTGTTTTCTTTTACATTCATTAATGATTCTTATGTTTTAAAGCATAACGATTTGTCATTAGATTGTCTTAATTTAAAATTTGTCTCTTTAATTTTCTTTTTATTTTGTATTTTAATATACATGTATGTATACTGTATAGGAATTTTGAATAATGTGTTTAGATTAAATGGGCATTGTGAATGGAGGAATTACTACATGTAGTTTATACTTTGTTGATTGATACTGAAATTCAAGGTGATTACACAAATAATCAATAATGGTTTGATTAATATGAGCAATATATGGAAATTGTGAAGTGCAGTCTTCTTAAAATGCAATCTGTTTTGGTTGTAGTGATTGCTTTGATAATTTAAACCTACTTAGACTATGGATTAATTGAGATTGCACAGAAGATAAATATGTTTATGTAAATATAGAAGGTATAATAGGTTTATGTAAATAAAATTGGCTTCTTTTGGTCTAAGCAACAAAAAATGACAGATGTACCTAGTCTGTAAAGAGCCTTGCAAGCCTTAAATTGACCACTATTGTAGAGCCAGTCTGTGGAGATAGGCCAGCCTTGCATTGACCACTATTGTGGAGCAAGGCCAGCCTTGATCTCACCGCTACTGTAAAGTTAGTCCAGTCTTGCATTGTCCACTTCTGTAGAGCTAGGCCATCCTGAGTACCTGTATAGTCAGGCAAGCCTTGTTCTTTCCACAATTGTAGAGCCAGGCAAGCCTTGCACTATCCACTATTGTAGAGCTAGATCAGTCTGTCAACCAGTTCAGTCATGCCAGCCTTGAACTGTTCACTATTGTAGAGCCAGGCCAACCTTGCAACATCTACCAAAATTGTAGAGCTAAGAAAGCTTGTACAGTTCACCTGTGTAGTTAAACCAGCCTTGCACTGTCCAACATTGTAGTACCAGGCCAGCCTGTACAACTACAATCCACTTTTTTTAAAGCCAGACTAGCACGCAAGCCTTACATTGTAGGGCCAGATCATGATTGAATAAATGTTCTGTTTATTTTCTAATGTTTGTCATATTATGAAGTTGTAGTAAGGCGTATTTATTGCATAAAAAGAACACTTTGATAATAAACATTTATTTTATATTGTTTGTGATTTCACTGCCCCCTACTTACTCTTGGAAAAGTTCCTAATTAAAAGTGAAGAAGTGACATAACTCAGTTATGATCATAGACAATGGTAGAATATACAAGAAAAAATATCTGACATGTGTTGAAGGTTCAGATCAGAATATCTGTAAGCCTCATTACCACCCATTGGATGGGTACTCTAGGGACAAATATTCCGATTCAAACCATATATGACAGATATTATTTGCTTGACTTTTTCAAAGAAAAATTCCAGCTGTTGCTACAGTCAGGATGTCATTAGCGTCCAGGGGTCGTATTCATAAAGGATCTTAAGTTTTAAGGGAAAAATGTCCTTATCTTGAAGAAAACTCCCTAAGGTAAAATTTTCCCTTAACTTTGAAGTCAAAAATCCCTTAAGTGAATTCCTTAGGCAAGAAATTCCTTAACTTAAATTTTATCCTAAGGTGAAAATTTCGTTCAATAGCAGTTTTTCTATTTGTAATTACCGACTGGAGAGCACTGACTGTGCTAAAAATAGTAACAAAAACAAGATGGCTGACCTAGAGCAGGAAATGCGCGACGTTTCAAACCTTTTCATGGATATTTGTTGTATATCATGGAATTATTCGGACAGTCATCATATGAAGCAGGCAGAGGAAAAAGATTGTGGGTTTAACACTAGTGGCATGGTTTGAGACTGACGTTTTTAAACATTATCAGTTTCATTCGCATGTTGTTCTTGTTTACCTAACTCGCTTCGAATTTTCCGAAAATACAAAGTGAAAGTAGGGTAAGTGTTTACTATTTTAGTAAAAATTTACCGATAAATTATGCCGATATGATTAAACATACGTAATAGCATGTTTACTAAAGAACCAATGTTTTACTCCTAATTGATTTCTTGACGATACATTTGACAATTTTTCTGAATTTCGAGACGGAGTCAATAACTCAAATTATTCGTCCCCTGATCACTTCGTGCACATTTTGCCTGTTTTTGGTAAATTGTTGGAAGTTGATACTTTTTTCTGAAAAAAACCATCTTGGTAACAAATTCAGAAGCCGTGTAGCAAGGGGGTTATTGGACGATTGCCAAAGTTTATTAATTTTAAACATCATCAAGTCCAAGGTACATGTAGATCTATATATACATGTACATCATACATCTAGCCCTCCATGTTTAATATTATCTTGTCTCTTAATTTTGTTTATAATTATTTACTTTTTTTTCATAGTTACAAGAACTAAAAGTTAGATATACATACCATATATAAAATAGGTAAATAATGTTTACAAATACAATATCATTAATTTAATGCTTTAATACAATTTGAATTTACATATACATGTAATAGATTTAATGTTTGCCTTTTTAGCTCACCTGAGGTAGCTCAGGGTCAGCTTGTAGGATCATTGAATGTCCCTCATCTGTCATCCTACATATTTGTTTGTTATCACTCTTGTGGTCACCTTTTTGCCTCAATCATCATCAAACTTGGTTAGGATGCTTGTCTAGGTAATTGCTCGGACGAGTTCGAACATGGGTCATCTCGGATGAAAAACTAGGTCACAGGAGCTAAAAATAGAAAAATCTTTTAATACTAGTGGCTACTGTTTTTATCTAAATATCCTGGAAATTGGTCTGAAAGTTTGTTTTGATTATTTCTAGGTTAAGTTCGAATATGGGTCACCTGGGGTCAAAAACTAGGTCACACCTCCAAATATGGGAAAAAAGAACACATCACAAAATCTTAAGTTGAATAATTCAAGTATGACGCGTGACTTTAATTTTACCTTAATGGTCAAGGTCAAATTATTGAGATTTGCTTAAATTGTCTTTAAATTGACTTGATTCAGATTCATACTTTGACAAAATAAACACACAGGACAAAATCGAGATGTTGGATTATTCTGATAATTGATCTTGAATTGACTTTGATCGTGCAGGTCAAACTATGAAATTTTATGCTCCCCAAAGGGAGAGCATATAGTCGCCTCCTTGTCCGTCTGTCCGTCTAATGTCTTGTCCAGAGCATAGCTTAAAAACCCTTGGAGATAATTTGTTTAAACTTCATACAGTGGTAGAGGGCATTGAGGTGGAGTGCAGTGTCAAAAAACCATAACTCTATTTTCCCCGTTTTTTTTAATTATCTCCCCTTTTAGAAAAATCTTGTCTGGAACATAACTCTAAAACTATAAGAGATATCAACATGAAACTGTAGGTAAATATCTCCCCTTTTAGAAAAATCTTGTCCGGAACATAACTCTAAAACTATAAGAGATATCAACATGAAACTGTAGGTAAATAGATCTCAATGGGTTGATGTCCGGTGCACAAGAAACATAACTCTTTTTTGCCTAATTTTGAAGTTATTGCCCTTTGTTTATTTTTTTGAACTTTGTCTTGGAAATTACACTAAAACTAAAATATTATCAACATGAAACTTTGTTAATTTTAGCATTTTGAACTTTGCTGGAACATAACTCTAAAACTATAAGAGATATCAACATGAAACATTGTAGGTAGATAGATCTCATTGAATAGAAGTGCAGTGCAAAAGTACCATAACTCTGTTAAGCCTCATTTTTAGCTCGACTTTTCTATGAAAAGGGGAGCTATCCTACTCGCCCCGGCGTCGGCGTCGGCGTTGGCGTCACACCTTGGTTAAGTTTTTCGTACCACCCCACTTTATTTCAGAAGTATTACAAGTATGGCTTTGAAACTTACCATATACTTGTTCACCATCATAACCTCCATCTACAGACAAGAGTACATAACTCTGTCAAGGTTTTTGACAGAATTATGGCCCTTTTTTGACTTAGAAAGTGTATTGAGCTTGGTTAAGTTTTTTTGTACCACCTCACTTTATTTCAAAACCATTGGAGGTATTGCTTTGAAACTGACCATACTTGTTTACCATCACGACCTTCATCAACAGACAAGAGGACATAACTCTGTCAAGGTTTTTGACAGAATTATGCCCCTTTTTGACTTAGAAAATACATTGAATATGGGTAAAATCCACTTATTGCCTTAACCCTTTGAGATATTGCTTTGAAACTTTTAATGCTATTTCACATCATTACCCCATCTGTACGCAAGAGAAGGTAACTCTGTCAAGGATTTGTTTTAAAAATTAAGGCCTTTTATCGACTTAGAATCTTGGTTAAGTTTTTAGTACCAGTCCACTTTTTGACTGAACTGTTTGAGATATTAATTTGAAAGTTGGAATACTTGTTTACAATCATGATTCCCAAACATGTCCAGGAGAAGGTAATTCTGTCAAAGATTTTATTTGAATTATGGCCCTTAACTGTCAATGTTTTGACTTAAACATTTCAAACTTTGCTGCAGTGTTCAAGGGTATCACACAATTCAGTAAAATAATTCTTCACTAAATATCTTAATGCTCATGGCCATTGTTCACTTTAAAAATACAGAGATTCTTGTATTGCCTTTTACTGCAAAAACTTTTTTTATTGGCAAGCAATAAAAAAGTCGAGCGCGCTGTCTTACGGACAGCTCTTGTTTAATTATCTCCCCTTTTAGAAAAATCTTGTCCAGGACATAGCTGTAAAACTATAAGTGATATCAACGTGAAACTTTGAAAGTAGATATATCTCAATCAGTAGATGTGCAGTGCACAAGAATCATAACTCTGCCTTGCCTAATTTTGGAGTTATTGCCCTTTGTTTATTTTTACTTTTTGAACTTTGTCTTGGAAATTACTCTAAAACTACAAGAAATATCAACATGAAACTTTGAAGGTATTGTAGATCTAAATGAAAAGATGAACAGTGCACAAGAACTTGAACTCCGCCATGCCAAATTTTGTAATTATTGCCCTTTATTCATTTTTACATTTTGAACTTTGTCCGGAACATAACTTGGAAACCATAAGAGGTATCAACAAGACACTTTGTAGGTTGATAGCTCCCATTGATTAGAAGTGCAGTGCAAAGAACAGTAACTCTGCCTTGCCTGATTTTGATATTATTGCACTTTGATCTTTTTCCAGGGACATAACTCTGAAACTACAAGGTGTACTTTCCTGTGTCCAAAACCTATTCGGGGAGCATCACCCGGCTCAAACTGGGCTCTTTTTTAAAAGGTCATAACTTTATTTACAGATTTGATTCATACTTGGACAAAAGAATACATATCAAAAACCACATGATTAATAATATGACATGGACCTTTATTTGACAAGGTCAAGTCATTGAAATTTGCTTAACTTGTCATATCTTTTGCTATTTTCTTACAAAATTTGATTCGTACTTGGCCAAAAGAACGCATATGCCAAAACACACATGTGAATACAAACATCACGTGATATCCTGTGAACGTTTAAAAAGTTTACATTTGTTCCCTTTATTTTACAGTGTGGCCATACCCACGTGACATTGACGTCATTTTCGGCATCATTTCCAAGACAAATATTGCTCGATTCGGACAAGAAAATAGTCATAAATATTTTATTTTTGTACCAATTTCTTTAGGATATGCACCAGTCTACGGGGAAAAATATAAGCTTTCCACAGAATATTGGATAATCGTCAGTTTATAAGCCATTTTATCAAACACTTTGCATAACCTTGAAAGTTGCTTGTATTAGAGCGGGCTTCAGTTGCAAGCTATTTCGTTTTCTGGCGTTATCTGGTCTACGCCATGAATAAAGTCAGGTTTACATCAACCGGGAGTACGGAAGGCAAAACTCTACCTAAATATGTTCATA
Organism: Ruditapes philippinarum; assembly: GCF_026571515.1. Lineage (NCBI taxonomy): Eukaryota > Metazoa > Mollusca > Bivalvia > Venerida > Veneridae > Ruditapes > Ruditapes philippinarum. The sequence goes on from NW_026865957.1 coordinate 199,514, forward strand.
TTTGTATTATGAATGACATAAATCTTACATTTTTCTTCAATTGTCAATTCTGGCACCAATTCCAAGTCGAAAAAAAGGACTACAGTTTAAAGCAGATTTTAGAATCCGTTGCAAATGCTAAGCAACATGCCTACCGTTCTCTTTCTACAATTTAGGTTATCATTGTTGATCTTTCACAGAGAGATTGTGAAAAAACTGATTGTTCCTTAAAGCAATAACACTTATACTTGTATCGCAATAGTGCACGTCAAATCACTTAGATTTAGTCCTGTCGGAAAATAATATTTTGGTTTCGTTTTGAAGATGTTTTAAGTATTGCTCATCTTATCCTATGTAGTAAAATGTGTTTCATTCTATTTCACAATGGCGAAATTGATAAGAAATATATGTGCTCTCAGTAAGAGAAAGAGTTAAAATAAAAAAACACGTTTGTATGCTAATGAAAGGGTTACACTTTAACGCGAGTGTTGTAAAGCTAAAGGTATTTTTTCACTTTATTTTTGTCAAGAGTTACTGACAAACACTGACACTATTGAATGTGACAAATAGGTTTTTCTGTCCTCAAAAGAGAGACTTTTAAAGGTTTATATTTTTTCTGGAATTGTATAATAAATTTCTATAGAGTTTGATAAACGAAATCACAATTTGAACTTGGAACTTTGCCGTGTAAATCTGATAGTATTGTTACTTAGTTGCATTACTTATGATTCTCTATTTATCAAAAATACCCAAAATAGCCATGAATAAGAACGAGAATGGACGCCATGTGGAGTAAACAAAGTAGAAAATAGTAAACAGATAAATGATTTTACAAACCAATAGCCATCGATCACAGTCAAATTTCTTGAAAACAAAACATTCAAAAAGACGGAAATAACAATGATTATCAATAATTATATAAATATTTACATTAACATCTGTAATAGCAACATCGGCAAGATCTAAGACTAGGGTCCATATGACACTGATGCGTCCATTGAATAATTGACAGCTAACAATTGCGATTACATTTGAAGAGTATATTCAAATTTTATCCTTCAACTGTCAAATGACTTACTGCTTTATTTACATATCAGATAATTCACTTATTTAGTATATGCGTCATGTTTATCTTGTGTTAGATTTTAATGTGTGGTCCGTTTTTAAATCGTAAAATGCTACAAAAAGCCAGTTGAGGACATCTGCAGGTCATGCCGCGTGTAATAATCCATGCATTTACAGCCAATGACCACATCGATAAGAAATAGTCCCAAATAGCCCTATCGTTTTTATTCAGTTGAAAGAGACATTATTGTTAAAAAGGTTCTACTCGATTTAAATGTTTTCAAACCATAAATATTCCGTTCCCTTCCTCTCTTTACAATGTATATTGGTGAGCTCTCTGATAAAGCTGAGTTGACTGATATAATTAACTAAATTTGTCAGATATGCAGTTTATCAACAGAAATAGCATTATTCCTTCCTAGTTGTGTGCCGACTCTATAGATGCCGAGACAAATCCTCTAACGTTAGATGTCCACAATTTTAATGGGTTGAAGGAAGGGAATATAACAACATTAAACCTATAGTTGGCGCGATGTATTTGGCAATCACTAAGCAATTGAAGGCTGTATTTTTTTACTGTGCAAATCTTAGCCTCAGACTACGTATTTTTAGGGGAAAAACAAACAACAAACCAATTGTTGCATGTATTTTGATTAAGTTTTAAGTAATGAAAATAAAAAGGAAAACAGGAAAATAAAACATTGCAATTTTCTTCGAAAGAATAAAATATAATATGCACCGAGTTCCCTTTCATGATTCCGTGACTATTTCATGACGTCAATGCTAAATTATTTGTATATATTCCACAAAATTATAAATTAAAATGCTTTATAGAGCAAAATCATCAAAAATTCTCCTTGATATCGCGCCGTTTTGTCTCTATTTCTCACGGTTGACTAATCTCAAATTAATTGCATATCTTGGAATAAGTGTATCTTTATACCAAGTGTTTCAATAAAATCCTTCACTGTGTAAGCATGTATGGTGGCTGATTTACGCCTCGTATTTTCTTCTTTTTTTCGCCCCGTTGTAGTACCATCACATTCTCAAGGCGAACAGTAAAATACGACAAAAGTAGAAAGATAATACGACACATACAATATGTCGTGTTTTTGCATTGCATCTGCCGTGATTTGCCATTTTTTTGCGACTTTGTCGTGTTTTCGCATTGCTAGACTTGGCTTTTTCGCATTGCTACATTTGTGCATTTTCGAGATCCGATTGTATAAGTGCATGGGCACATCATTAGCAACAGAAAGAGCTTACAAAATGTGATGACCTAACTCTCAATAAAATATTTATATTTATAAATTTATTCGAACCAATGTAGTTTGACGAATTATCAACTTAGATTTGACATTATACGTACTTTTACATACAGCACATGTAAATTTTAATTTTAAAATGCGAAAAGGTCCAGTAAAAAAATGAAGTGCCAAAACGAAAAACGGAAAAAACAAACAATACAAAAAGCTCAATCGAAAAATATGTAATAAAATAAAGCAAAAACGGAAAAATAAAAAATACAAATTTCTAAAACATGAAAAGGGAAGGGTTTAAATTTTTTGTGAAAGTGTTTTTTCCCCCGGGAATGCAAAAATTTAAATCAAAAACTTTGTCGCATTTGTATTTTCTCATTTTAGTGGCGAAAAAAGTAAAAATACGACATTGCGAAAGTCAGCCTCCATACATATCTGGATGAAGAATATTTATGTTCTTGATATTGCCTCAAACTATTTCAGACTACATAGCATCATCTTTATTTCATTATTAATTGTTATAACTATTCTATTCTACTCCCGCCGTTAATCGTTTTTATTCTCAACCACATCCTGGTGCACTTCTGTTGTGATTCTTAGAGAGAGGAGAAAATCCGCCAGAAAATCTTGATAAACGCACAAAACTAACCAGGCCGGGGCATAAACTAGCGTTATTAGACCCATTAAGTTTAGGGGATAATGACTGTAATCCCAAGAGCAAGCGTCAAATTGTCTTAGAACAAGCCCGAACATGAATTCCCATGTGTATAGTATGCATAGATAAATCGGAAGTCTAAAGTACCACTGTACACCGTGTTGTAGATATATGTACACATATAATCTCTCCACAACGAAACTACAACTTCCATAGATAAGAAATGAGAACAACGTGCTGTAGCCCTTTAGCTGAGAGTTCCCCTGAGGCTCGAACAGTAGGTCAAATATTGCAGTGAAAACAATTTCATCCAGAAATCCTTGCATCCCATAAACGTAGAAACGAAGCCAAGCCGGAAGTGGCTTCGACACTGTGCTAACTTTCTTCTTCATCGCTGAAAAATTTTGACACTTTTTTTTAAATAACAGAATTGTATAAAGCGAACTATTACAATCTCTAATAACTAGCTTATTGAAATAACATATTGTTTTGTGCTTTGAGATTTTATACTAAAAAATCCCACTCATTTCCAACATCAGTTTAAAATGCAAAAATGGCACACTGTAAAAGACTTAATGTTTTATATTGAATGTACTAACTGTACACACTGTTAGTGCAATTCTTGATCCCCCGAGGTAGGCAATATGGTATTATACTATAAAGTACGGAATACCGTTAGAGCTATTGCTTGAGAGTGTGCTAGTCTGAAAAGCGATACTCAACAGTACGATAATTAACACGAAAATGCTATCATAATTACTTTTATTCAGCATTTTCGCTATAAAATTGTATTTATTTATAAATATTTTTCAAAACACACATCCTTACCATATGTAATAAAAACCGAAACGGTCATAAAGTATTAATTTAAATTAATTTAAAATTAATTAAAATATATGTGAAATAAAAAAAATTATTTGATTTGTTAAATGCCGCAAGACATGTGATTTAATTCTTACATGAATGTCAAACAAAGAATGAATTTTCTTCAATTCTAGCCAAGAAGATAATAACGAAAGAACGTCCACGTGATAAAATACAGCGCGACAATATGATAATACGATGACGCGACAGCATGATGATAAGTCAACACGGCAGTACTATTATACGACAAAACGACACTGCGATAATTCGTCAACGAGACCGTAAGATAATACGACAATGAGATAATACGACAACGCACAGGTACGATAAAACGCTAATGCAATGGTTCGATAACGGAAACACGACACTATTGCATTATTATTATCGTAAAATCGTACTGACTGGTTTCCGTCATCGTACGGTCGTATTATCGTTCTAGTACAGTCTTTTTCATCATTATTGTACTGTCGCGATTTCGTACTTTCATAATCGAACTGTGATCAGTTTTGCATTTTAGAACAACACACTCTTTGGCGATGGCCCAAACAGTATTCCGTAACTATTGTTAAAGACTACACGAATAACCGTTATGTGTTGCCACAATAAAACATTTATTTCAATATAATTTATTAAGTTCTATACGAATATGACAGTGCATGCAATATCATAGTAAAAGATGTTAATTTATTTTTTAATTATTAAATATATCACGGTTAACTTACAAAGTCATGACCCAAAGAAGGTTTACTCTTTCTTAAAAAAAGGATTTGTGAATGGGTCATGTTTGCCAAAAAGAAGTTCTTTATTAGGACATACCTATACAAACGATTCGATTAACAATAAAGAATTAACAAGGTTTAAGTTTCATTAGTTTTAGAACTGTGAAAATCTTAAATCCACCGGCGGAAGTGGTTTTTACAAGAATACAAAAAGAGCTTAAGAAAATCATGCGCTTATTTAAACCATATATAAGAAAGAGTAAAAACTTTATACATACTTTCAAATTAGGATTCCTTTGATCTCAAAATATACCCTGTTAACCTTGTAGTCGATCGATCAACAATGTATAGTAAAACCAATTGCTTAATTCAATTCAAAAGAATGATTCCCAAATGGGACTTCTATTATACTAATCAAGCTTTCCGATGATCAAAATAAAATTAATAAAAATCGAGTGAAGTCTTTAATACGTAGATATAATTATACACAGTCGTTCTTAAAGCACTTCAAAATAGTTTGTATAGTATACATTTTTTTGGTAATTATAGCCAATCATTAATGCACTGGGAATATCCAATATCCAATTTTTCTGTGTATACATGTACGTATATGATACACCTTGTAAATCGACATGTATATTTACTTAATGTCGAGACTTTAAAGCGCGACTATTATTTGACCTGTGCTATGCAAACACAACGGCAATCTTTTGATCAATTTGTGACAAGTGAAAGTTTAAAATAAATTCAGATTTCTTCTCTCAAATAAAAAAAGTATCAGTCCAACTCTTAATCCTAAAAAGACAACAATATTATGCATGCATGCATGGTATAAGATAAATTTACTAGAACATGGGTTTGAAAGAAAGTATGTATTCAAGTTTTTACATGTACTGTAGCATATCAATACGTTTTAATAATTAATTAATACATATTGAAAGCCAATGGTCTATGCCTGGTTTATGTTATATCGGGTTTATTGCCAACGTTGTTACGGTTTTTGTTGTAAAGATGTTTTTACCGTGTCATTCAAAGCTAATTCTGTATAATCCGTTATTTTTTTTTATCTGTCTATGACGTAAACAATTCGTATCGAAACCTTCCTTTATTTGCAACATTCAACCTTTTTGCACCACCATACGAAAATTCATACATTTTGTGTTTTCGTCCTTTCACAATTTCGTCCCACCACAAGGGAAACAATAATTTGTCATGTAATGGCGCGAAAGTGTGACAGGTCAAAAACGCGACGTGAACTTACGAAAACATTTTACGTCAAAACATCTGCCGTTTCTTCCCGAATTCGTGGTTGCCAGGCAAAAGTAGGGGGGGGGGAGAGACACAGTTTCAACTCCCGAAACCATTCTATGACAATACATTTATTTGTTTGCTAGGAAAATATGAATTTTGGCCTACTTTCACTTTGGACAGACGTGCAGACTTAGTGAAACAAACATGGCTGACAAAGCGGAATCACATTAAGTAACATTATTACGTGGTACAAGAACGCTTTTTCACATTAGCATTAAATAATATAAAATAAAACCTTTCAGTTGATTGTGATAACTCTTCTTAATTACATTAACATCCAAACAATTCAAACAATAATAAGTCCACATTTTCATTTTTTTTACACAGACTGATAACCAATCAATCGTTCAGCATGGGAATATTTTGATCTGCGAACCACAAAATGAATAATAAATTATTGTTGGGTTGCTACAGTGCACGTGTTTCCCACAAAGTTGTATACATTTGCTTTTGAAGTTTAATTAATCAATATAAATAATCCTACTGACGTATTTTAAAACAGCTGCGCTGATACAAAGTAGTAAGGTAAGTATAAGTTTAACAATATGCACGAGATTCCCTTGCAGCTTTGTCCTTGTTTACATACAGCGTTCTACATGCAGGGAATGAGCAGAAATCAAAGCTATTATATACAACTATACCCTAAACAAAGCTATATTAAGAATACACCTTTAAATATTAATAACCGCCCCATTAATAACTGATACCTTCCACGTGGATTTATTGCAGCTGAAATATACGGTGTCCTGGTTGCGCCAGTTATAGGACATTTATTGACATTAAAGTCTTATGCCGCTCTTCTGTATTTTTTTAGATAAAGAAGCAAGATTTTACATTCTCGCGCCATTCAACGTTAAACTTAACATATATGCTAGTAGTTTCGCTCTATATTACCTTTTGTATCGGAAGGATAATTTATGTGTATTAACAGTTCAAGTACAAAATAGAGATTCCGGACAAATTGCATGTGCTAAAAGACTTTGGCTCATTTGTCTAGTCTCATAATTATCCTCCCTTTCATAATCAATTGCAAATAATTATTTAATAAACACATTTTCTTGTTTTCGAACAAAAAAAAGAAAGATGTAAGGGAAACAACTCATTTTCAGTGCAGTATTTAATTCTTTCTTGAGTTATTTCCCTTTAAAATATATCGCCTGTTGACCATGTGAGAACCAACAGATACTGACCATTGATAAACAACACACTGGAAATTGCTTTCTTTAATTTTACCTCCTTTATTTTGCTAACCTTCGTATTGTTAATAACAGGTTAAGCACGAGAGTTATATTCGACGTTGCGAATGCTTTTTGCCGTATAGTGCACCACGATCTCCACTATGATCGATGCTCTTTTCGAACGGATCCAAGCAGGGCGTGACGCTGCGGCTCGTGTGACCCTGTTAGTTCGGACGAAGTCCATTTCTTACAAACCAGAAATTTCCAACCTTACCGGGTAATGCACCCTACAGTGACGTTTCATCACTATTATATTCTATCAAAGTCGACTGGAAACCATCAAGATTCTCTTATCCTATTTAACTAAGAGTCAGAATGTATTAGTCTGATACAAAAAAAATTGAAATTGAACATCTTAAGATGTGTAAAACTGTAAAAAGAAAATATATACTAACATAAATTATCACATACCTTTTCCGATTTTACGACTCGGTAAAAATCGTTTTGCACGGCCGTGCACATATTTTGACGTGACGTCATTTGCGTTATTCAAACATAGCGTAAAGACGCGCAAAATGTTATCGTTACACTATAGGCGCGTCAATGTAAAAATATTATTTTGCACTTTGAACCGTCTTTATTTTGGGTACAGTATGTGGTAAAAAAATTATATTCGTGTAGGTTCATTACTAAATGTATTGAACTCTTTGAATGAAATAATATTTTGCTGGCCAAAGGCTCGTAAAATATAATATTATTCAACTCGTTCAATAAATTCAGTTCTCATTCAATTTACTCTTTATAATGGTAGAGAATTTACACCATTACTACTGCTGAATAATTCATTTTTCAGTTTTATTTAAACCAATGCATGGGCAAATAATAGTCATTAACAGTATTATTTAAAACAACTCAATGCAATTATGGCTACATATTAAATAATCACACATTATATCGAGAATAGTGCAAAGATATTACATACATAAACATTGATTCTCATAATTATTCGGTGAACCTTTTCTCAGAGTTGGTAATATTTTTAGTTCCTGGTCACTTCGATGCTTATGTATTCAACAAAAGAGACCGGAAGTGGCAAAAGATATCGAGTTGTTATGAGTTAATCAAATGTTTTATTAGGCACGTGATAGCACATTACGAAACAACTAAATATTTCTTCAGATTTATGCTAATTTTCCTGAAAATTTTGAAAAAATGTATTTAAAAGTTCAATATTGTGAATTGAACAAAGAAAATAATTTACATATTGCAAACGGCACATACAATCCGATTACTAAAAAGAGGTCAAAATATGCAAAAGCAGGCCTTATTGCGTTAGTCACGCAGACGAAATATGGCTAAATCATTCATTAATCGCGCATAACATGTAAATTATTACTTGAATCTTGATTTTTTTTCTGTTCACATGTTTTTCAAGTTAGATTTCCATGAAATATTTTAGCTCATCTGGAGGTATGCAGCTTTAATTTCAGAATGAAGTTTAACTGTTTTATTCGTTGTAGCCTTGATCTCGGTCTGAACAAATGTGCCCGGTGATGTTTGTTTTCGGTTTTAGTACTTCGGTCGGTAGGCGGGATCATATCCGGGACCTGTATGCGGAGGAGGATACGTTTGTGGCTGTGGATAACCCGGTTGGAAGCTGGAACCACCTGGTGGTGGTCCTGGGTAGCTTGGCGGAGGACCTTGCGGATGTGGTTCTAAAATATTAAAGAGAATGTGTGACAGTAAATTTACGACATGTTTCTTATAAGATTGTTAAAAATATTACTTACTCATGCGATGTGACATTTTTTAACATTGGGCTATTATTTTAAATCGTTTTGGTCTTAAAATAAATAATTGTCTAAGATGGGGATTAAGTAGAATTTTATAGAAACTGTACCAATTAAATAAACAAACTTAATAAAGAAAAACACTTATTACATTAACTTGCTCTAAATGACGTCATGATTTAATATTAAAACATGAATTTCACCAAAAAACAAGGCGACAAAGCGGGCTTTAAAGAAACGGTGCAGAATCTGTAACATATTACTTACGATACGCAGGAGGTTGAACAACTGTCACTCTTGTCGCGTGTTGTGGAGATGGGTTTATAACACTTCCACGTTGTTTTTTCTTCTTACATATGTAAACCAGCACGACAATCACAGCCACTATAAATATTGTCCCGAACACGGCGCCGGCCACAATACCGGTTATCGTACAACACCCATAGTCGTAGTCGTACTTGCTGCCGCAACATCCATACGTGCATTCGTAAGTCTCGCTGTAGTATATGTTATAACAGCTGTCACCTGATGCTCCTACCGGAAGGAAAGACAATAATAGGTTATTAATTAGTGAAAACAATCGGATAACTTCCGGCATGTCCGTTTTTTCGTATACTCAGTATGTCTGAGTTGGTCAGATATGCACCAATCCCAATATTAAGTACGAAACATATTTATATGATTATGTCACATTGTGTCATGTAGTTTTGTTGTGTGTTATCATCATCATCATCATCATCATCATCATCATCATCATCATCATCATCATCATCATTATTATTATTATTATTATTCAATAAGTATCCTAAAAACGCCTCAATTTTAAAGCAGGTGTATGCGTCATTTCTTATGATGTAAAGCCATGGGACAATTGTATTCTTACTACATGTAGCAATTACACTTTATTTATAACAGGAATTTGTGCGAGTTTTGTTATTAAATAGCAAGCTAAACCTGAAGATATGTACAAATAGTGATGAAGAATAAGGTCATTTTATAATTTATGTATGTTTACAAAACCAACATAATGGGTTTGCGATCAGCATGGATCCAGACCAGCCTGCGCATCCGCGCAGTCTGATCAGGATCCATGCTGTTCGCTATCAGTTTCTCTACTTGTAATAGGGTTAGTAAGCGAACAGCATGGATCCTGATCAGACTGCGCGGAAGCGCAGGCTGGTCTGGATCCTTGCTGGTCGCAAACGCACTATGTGGGTTTTGTCATGACGGGGCTCATATTAATGTTATTCAACGTGCTAAATGAATCATAAAGTAATAGATAACCAGCCAATATGTACACTGCACTTTGGTTATATAACTATAACATATGGCCAGTTTTTAATATAGCAAATCGTATACAATTGAGATTGTAATTTCAAAGACCACACGATCGGACAATATAAGATAAATCTTTGTTTCCGCTTCAAGGCCCCGTGAAATGATTTTAAAGATGGCAAGTAGCTTCTTGTTTAAGAAAGTCAACGAAAAAATCGTTATAACATAATTACGTAATTCTTTTTATTGTTTACTGAATGATTAATCAAATAAAATAAGTTATTACCTTGAAGAAACAGCAATATTGATAAAATAAATGTCGAAGTAAATAATAGAAAATCCATCTTTTGAATGATCGTAAATATTTAACAATTTCTTTTATTCATTTCGTTTTAAACGGCTTAGACATGTGCCTTAAGCTTATGATTTTACATGTTTAAAAGGTTACATTTTCTAATAAGCTTACGAAATAATAATCGTAATCGGTAATGTCCGTTCAATTTACAATGTATTTATTTTTATGAGAGACTTATGTTGTGTTTTCATCGGCCTCGCAGACACTACTTTTGATACGACAAATGCCAAAGTCGCACGTGCAGACTACGTAATCTAACGAAATTAACCGAGTATCTGTTAATACTTCGGCCAATGTTTTTATAGATCAATAATATCAATACAATAATCAATATATACACCAGTCATATATATACAAATGTATATATATATATTTCAGTATCAGCTTAAACAAAGTTAAACATACTAGAAAGTTCAAGTTTAATTTTTGTTTAACGGAGGAAACAGCCACGTTGATTCAATATTTATTATTATTATTATTATTATTATTTATAATTGTAATTATTATTATTATTTTAAATTAAGCCTAGTCTACTGGTTATATCAGTTATTACGCATGTTGATACTTTATACTCTGTTAGTTGAATATCCCCAAATTACGAAGATATAATTCCCAGTATTTTCAACGGATTTAATAATTCTGAACATACCGCCCTAGAAATATTCTGCTCAACTTTCGAATGAATGATCACAAACATCCTAGTTTCAGTCGATCGATCGGGTACTCCACTGTGGTATTTTGACATGACCATGACGGAACTGTAAATTCTTCTGAGATTTTTATACTACTTGATGTGGGTTTGGTCCTATAACTTGTATGCACATTTTCAGATCATTCCTTTGCCCTGTTTTTTTCCCCAAGCATAATAATTTTAATGCGAAAAAAGACCCTAAAACGAAAAGCGTTGCAAAATCGACCTAACCGTACACAAAAATCGATTTTCAATTTAATTGAGTATATATTTTTATTTTCCTTTGCAGGATTGTCCAATTAAGTGGTTGGCATGATCTTTTTAAGAATGTCAATCAAATTTTATGTTTTTAGGCTGTTTGATCTCAAAAAAGCTCCTTTAATTGTCCAAATAATTCCATTTATATTTGACCGAGATTGAATAATCCCAGTTGTAAAAGATTTCGATAATATTTGACCCCTATAAAACGAAACCGGGCCCTTTTAAACATTTAAATATTTTTTCTTGTTTTTTTTCCCTTCAAAACCCCTTTTAATTGTCTAGGCCACAAACCGACAATGGGGGGGGCCCCGTGGGGTTAAAGTTAAGGTTGGGTTGGGCTTCAAAACCAAACCCCCACCCCCTTTGCCGAAGTGGGAACAAAAGACTTTAAGATTCTCTCATGTTTAAAAAAGTTGTACAGAAAGCTTACGGAAGGTTTGGGGCCCTTTTAAAAGAGACCCTTTTTAGTCCTTAAAAATGCACGAACGGAAGGGGACTCTGAGGTCCCAACCACTAAAATTTTGTTTGGGCAGGCACCCCAAAGAACTTTTCATTTTGGGGCCAAAAATTACATAGACCCGTTACTATTTTAAAAATTCTAAAATCAAATCTAAAGGGAAAAGGGAAAAAAAAACAAATATAACAATAACGACGTTTTATTTTTCATATAAATAGTGAACATAATATGTTAATTAAATATATCAAAATCTCCTTTATAACTTTACAAATTTTTCGAGTAAACATCTGAAATATTTTTCGCAAACTATGGCCTCAAAATAAAATAAATGTATAGTCTTAGGTTGCTATGTTATGTTCTAATAATTAAGTAATAAAGTTCTTATCCAATCATATTAAGGTATGTGACTTGATTCCATCACTGCTATATGTAAGAACTTATATATTTATTTAGGTGGGTATGCGGGGTCATAAAGAGGCGCGTTTCCAGGCGGTGGGGGAGGGTACATCTGTGGAGGCTGGTTTCCGGGGTGAAATCCAGGTGCCCCGGGAGGAGGTCCGTGGTAGCCCGGCGCTGGAGGTCCTTGTGGATCTGAAATGTCAAAATATAAAAAAGTTATTCTGAATATTAAATGAGCCGCGTCGCGACAAAACCAACATAATTGGTTTGCGACCAGCATGGATCCAGACCAGCCTGCGCATCCGCGCAGTCTGATCAGGATCCATGCTGTTCGCTTACCAACTCTATCACAAGTAGAGAAACTGATAGCGAACAGCATGGATCCTGATCAGACTGCGCGGATGCGCAGGCTGGTCTGGATCCATGCTGGTCGCAAACCCATTATGTTGGTTTTGTCATGACACGGCTCAATTATCAAATAGCACCAATCCTACTGGATAGATGCATTGCTTCCGTGCTTATCATGTGTGATTGATCAGATACTTGTGCAAGCCCAAAACTACATGTACATTATTGTTGTGTGTACATATTATGTGATATTTTTAGATTCCTTGTATTTGACATTTGAAGGTTCTATGATAACCGCCGTGTGAACAAATCTGGGGATGTTTCTAAATTCAAAACCTCACCATTTTCATGATTAAATGTTGAAAACTGCTGTAACCGGTGCTAGGGTGCGCGGACGTTAACTTACTCATTCTGACCAAGCCTGCAACATTTGCAATTTTGTCGTTTTGAGCGAGTTTTTAAAAGGGGTTTCGTGTTTTTCTTTATTGAATACAATTGGCTTGCCGAAGATGGTCGTAATAGACAGGTATAACAAGAATGTGTACCCTTTTACAGCCGGCCGTAAGAATAAGTTATGAGTATATGCCTTGCTTGAGATAATCACAATATACCAGCAGAACAGGTTTGACTTTGTAACATGCCAATGATGGTTGTAATAGGTAAAAAAGTTGTGCCGTGCCAGGGATGGTCAGAGTTAGATGTAACAACATTTACATGCCGTGTAGATAATAGGGGCTAAAAGCAAGTATAACAAAGCTCGAATTTGTAGATGTGAAACATTGTCCCAAATCTTTGTCAGCAATGGTTGTCGTTATAGACGGGTAAAACAAAAAGGTTTGTCTCAATAGACTTACAATGTGTGAGTGAATGTAGGGAATGCAAATGATGGTCGTGACAAAGGTTTTAACATATCTTAAAAGGGTTGACTTAATAGGCATGAATAGCAAATAATGAATGTACCGTGCAAATGATGAGAATACCAGACATCTGCATAAAAGCTTGTATTTGTGCCGTGCAAAGGAGGTCGGATTTGACAAGGGGTAGCTAAACAGTAAATTGTACAAACCCCGACCTACAGACGTTTGCACCGAGATATGACAAACTACAATATACTAGTAATCCTTCACAATTTTTATTGTAACCACTTAGATGGGGTAAATGAAATCTGAAATATGGTGGTTTTGAATATTTTAAGGAACATATACTATATACCGGTATTTCCCGATAAAGCATGGATTATAATAATTATAACACCGGCAAAACTTACTATATGGTGGAGGTTGAATCACTGTTACAGTAGGAGGAGCATTATTCTGTGGCGGATGATTGACGACTCTTCCTCTCCTCTTTGTCATTTGCTGCTTGCAGACTATGATCACAACAACTATAATAACAATGACTATGATTCCCCCGACGACGGCGCCGGCAATTGTGCCTACCTCTACACAACAGCCGTAACTAGAACTGTAATAATCACCACAGCAACCATTTTTACAGTCGTAAGTTGTCCTATAATACGTGTTGTAGCAGTACTCTGCCGATATACCTATAACATAAAAAACAAAAACATTTTTACTCAATGGGAATTAGCAGTGAGGCGGAGACAGCTGGTTCTAATCCTAAAGACTCGTGGGGACATTTCAACTTCATGAAATCCCGATTTCACCATTTCATTTTCAAGAATTCACGATTTCTATTTCATAAATCCACGATTTCAAATTTACGAATGCGTGATTTCAACTTCGTGAAATTGCAATACCATCATTTCAACATCACGAATTCACGATTTTAATTTCATGAATTCACGATTTCAACTTCATGAATTCATGATTTCAACTTCACGATCGAACTGATTTCAACTTCATGAATTAATTAACGATTACAACTTCACGAATTCGTGAATTTATGAAGCTGAAATCTTGATTCCGTGAATTCCGTATCTTGAAGAGTTTAAACCGCAAATTCACGAAGTTAAAATTGTGAATTCATGAAAATGAAATCGGGAATTCATAATGTTGAAATGTCCCCACCAGTATTTCGTAAAATCCTGCTATCTACGTGGAGTCATGGTAACAGAACTTGATGTCTTGTTTGATTTTATACCGATTGTAACACATTTGCATTTATAATTCGGCGGTCGATCATTAACCGGCTTAACTGGATGATTATAATCAGAATTATCAGTAATAAATTACTAATTTCATCGAAAATAATTGATTACTTATCTCAAATGTTTCCGAACCAGCGATGAGAGACAAAATACTCATGTATTATCACGGGGAAATAACGCCCTGCCCGAAGATCGAACCAGTGGAAAGTGACACGCCCCCCTGCCAGGTTACTAAATTACTAATATAACATTTTATCGAGCTAAGTGGGTGCACATCTTATCTGAATGATTTAAAGTTTTCTTACATAATGTAAAATACCGGTTTGCTAAGCCTAGATTATTACAAGAAATTTCAATAAAAAATGTTCAAGAGAACTATAATGTGAAATAAAATGATTTTGATCTAAACTATAGTGAATTAAAGAAATAAGTAATATACACTAACCCTTTAGAAACAAAATAAGTAGTAAAATAAAAGTTGAGCTGAACATTTCCTGCAAATCCATGATTGTATATATCATGTCCACATTTTATGTCACAAGAAAATTATTTCAAAATTTTACATTCGATTTTATTTTGCTTAAAGCTGTTACATTGAAAGGGATTTGAAACTGTAATAGGCTTAGTGTATTGAATTAAATAACTAGATTTTGAAAATGTTGGAGGTTTAAAGGCATACATCGACGCAACTTAAAAAAGAAACTTTCTTATTGTTAAAACATACTTTTTAAGCTTGGCCTTTGAATTGTTCACTGACCAAAGATAATAAACGCATTTTATATTAAATTTTAACCATTACCCATTATAATCATTAATGGACTTGTCCATCTTCCAATTTGGATAAAACCATTTATCATTTAAGGGCAAAATTCCATTAGGTATTTACCAAATAGCTAACAGTGCAGACCAAGATTCAGGCGGTGTGGGTGTGCTGGTTGATATTGGTCTGCATTGCTCGCATGGATCGAATCGATTGCCGCCTGTAAGGATTAAAGACAAACATGTTAAAATCTGCCTGCTTGATGAATATTTTTACTTTTTGGTCGAGCAGTGTCTTTAATATTCATGTACAGTGAAACCATGAAAGTGGCATAAACAATTGTAAAACTTATTTATATTCACGTATACATTTGTGTAGGGATAAGCAATCAGAAATTCCGTAATACTATAATAATAAGGAATAGTATTATATTGCATACAATAAGTGCAGAAAACATATTAGACAAAATTGTCAAATTCCATCCATCTCGTATGTAAAACAATTAATAACATTTGTATTAAATTAAAATAAATTATATATTACATCTAATTAATTCTTTCATTTTAATTTAATTTAATTAATTGATTTATTAAATTGAATTAAATTAAGTTCTGGTTGCCCAGGAGGTATATGTAACACTCGAAAAATATGCACGTTTAGTAAAGGTCCATTATGTCACAGATATGCTTTTATTTTTTCAAAAGCTTCTTCTTTTTGGTTTCTTGTTATAGTTTCCAAAAAGTAACTAAAGCTAGACCAATAATTTGAACAATCTTTTGTTTCTTTTTCTTTCTGGGAATAAGTACAGTAATAGAGATTTAATATTTTGTATGGAAGTCAAAATACTCTATTTTGGTTACATTTTGTTACTTTTGTGACAAAATATTTCACATTCAGTACTACTTCCTTCAAAAAATAAGCATCTAGCATTATAAACATTATAATATTCATATTTGCTCTTTCTAAATAAGGGAAAATGAGCCGCGTCACGACAAAACCAACATAATGGGTTAGCGACCAGCATGGATCCAGACCAGCCTGCGCATCCGCGCAGTCTGATCAGGATCCATGCTGTTCGCTATCAGTTTCTCTACTTGTTATAGGGTTTGTAAGCGAACAACATGGATCCTGATCAGACTGCGCGGATGCGCAGGCTGGTCTGGATCCATGCTGGTCGCAAACGCACTATGTTGGTTTTGTCGTGACGCGGCTCATTAATGTATTCAATTCTGATGCATAATGTGGCTTTAAAATGTAGTTGATTATAATAATTTTCCTTAGCTGAATCTTTACAGTTTCAAGTATTACCATGACACCCGCGCCTTAACCAGTTGACTTTTCAGTAGTCAGCCTTCTTAACAATAGAGTTTTAAAATCAAAAGATCCTGACACCGGGAAGACAAGAACAATATAAAACACTGAGATAATGTACGGATTTTTTTTTACAAATTCCAAACTGTATGCTCTGCTTCATTTGAGGTATAATGTTTAATGTTACATCCATGTTACACAACTACCACAAGAGATAAAAGGTCTAAAGTGCTGATATTAACACATAATACATATACATGTGTCATTTGTTAACGCTGTTGCAACTTCATTGATACAAGGCCTATATATTACAGTAGATCATTTCTATTTATATTAACTGGACTTCCATGACTATTTTTCTCAAAGTAAAACTTTAAAACCTGTGTCACTGACTAGTTTAAAATGTCTCATACGTTTGAAACAGTTAACAGCAACTTCTTTCTATCACTATTTTATCTGTTCAGTTGTATTTGCTCTTAAAAGTCGTCTCTTTTCAAAGCCAACGGCGTTATCAATTCAAACGTTTCAGGTGTTGCTTTTCGTGATTACTTTATATACTGTACGGTGGCGGTGGAGAATTATTGCCAATTGTCCGATTACACTCGTTGGTATTCTGATGCGGTTGCCATTCTATTATCTGGCCGGAAGTGTTTCTACCAATAGTATTTGACGCATGCGTGCCATGAACGGAAGCTGAGTCGATATAATATGGCGGAGGAGCCATTGGTTGTCTGAACACCCCTAAAATAATAAAATAGCTTTTTCAGATTTTCTTATTTCAACAGCGGGGATCGGGGTTGCTTCTTTTCAAAAGAGGCTACGATGTTAGGCTAAATTTGATATGACTCGACAACATAAAGTAAAGTGTGTCTATAAAAGCGGTTTAATGGGTACAATGTGCACTTTTAGAGCAATGAAAACACATAATAGAATTCAAGGTAAATGATTTGTTATGAAACTTTTCTGTAAACAGGCAAAATTGCCGTTTCCTACTTCTGCCTAAAACTGTTAGTCTATATATAGTCACCCTTAAACTTTTAAAATTTTCAATTTATATATTTATTATTCATTTTGAGAAAAGGTTGACACTTGTTCACATGTTTTAACTCTATGAACTTTCTAAATAAATATCGATAGCCGGCTAATCGTATCAATTTTTCTAGGAAGCGCGACTTTTAGAGAGGGGAAAAAACTATTACAAAAGTTATAAAATAACATTACTCACATTGTAGATGATAATAGTTAAAGTTCCTTCTGTCAGTTCCATCGATACATGCTCGTGGTAGGTTGGAAGGTCTATCTTCAGTCATACGTATCGAAATACCGGACGGTCCGGTTCTTCTCCGTGAATCTGTTTTCTTCTTGTACCAAAGGGCGATAAGCAATACAGCTAGCACTGATAGTAAGATTGCAGCCACGATTATATAAGCTATGTAAGATGATGTCGCGCAACAATATTTGTCGGGACTATTTCCACAGCAGCCATTGTCACACATGTATAACTCATGCCGAACTTCGTTTATGCACTCCGTTTCGCATTGTACCTCTTGTATGGAAGAAAGAAATAGGTATTTAAAGCGCATATCATTAAAGGCTGGTCGATATGACTACACGATTTAATATCGTCACTATTTCGACAATTTCTTTTCAGTTTTAGACAAGAATCACTCTAACATTTATATAATAGGTTAATGCGTTTACAATTATTAGCAAATGCACGAAGACTTGTTCTATTAGATAACTTCAGATGACACTTAGTTTGAATTTTATTCTGATAAAAAATATATCTTAAGAAGCGTCATAAGGAAAGTAGTGCAATATTGTTTCAAAGTAGCTATGTCGTTCTCCAATTAATTTCTTAAAACCGATCAAGATTTCACGTACTAACTGTTGAAATGAAATAGTATATAGTGATGGCTATTCATCAGTATAAGTCTAATTAATCCTTACCACTCTAAATATCTTAAATGGACTTGTCCATTCTAAAGACTAAACCATTCATCATAAATATAAAGTATATTTTGATATTTCTTCATATATGAAATCTGATCCTTTTTAAGATATGATACTGTTGGTATTTTGCGAGGTTTTCTTAAAAAAAAATGAATTTTCTTTACAATAAAATCATTAAACCAGAAAACCGAAATGCTTTGAAACACTGAGATAAGTATATCAGTATTCTGTGCTCTATTTTTAAACACTTGCGCAGTTTTTTCGGTCCACACAAGTCCAAATATTTTTTAAAACATTTTTTGGTTGTTTTCTTTTGTGAGATCGTGCAGTTCTACTTTGTGTGTCGTTTTCAAAGAAACCTGCCGGAAAGATAAGTTGGTTCATGTCTGAATACGCCTAAGCATTAGCAAATAGTTCTTTTATGTCCACTTTTACAGAACTACTACGCTCTTTGTCAGATTACTGTATTGTAACATGGCCAGTGATTGGCTGCGAAAAGGGCAGGAAAAACCGTAAGATTCAATGATAAGCATGTAATGTTAACAAGTATGAAAAATGTTTATGAAACTAACACTGCATTGTTTTCTTAATAAAATGAACTTTACCATATAGGTCTCTAGGATAATTTCTCATTTGGATTTTTGCATTTTAAAAATAGTATATGTCAGTCCTGTGATCAGCAGAAAATTTCATTGAAAAGGGGGAATCATCTTTGGAACACTGCGAAAAATGTGGACTGTCAAACCCTGTATAACAAGGTCAGTTTAGTATGTCAGGTATGTCATTCTTCTAGAAAAACCCCATCTTTAGCATAAATACTCAATTTTAAGGTTAGTTTAGTGGTAATTTCTTGTAATGCCAGTCTATGGGAAAATTAATACAGTAGTATGACTTTGTTCTTAAGTTGTTGAACTAAATTGAAAATGTTTTGCATTCTTACTAGTTATTACACTTTATTTATAAAAGACTTAGTGCGAGTTTTGTTATTAAATAGCAAGCTAAATCTGAAGATTTGTACAAATAGTGATGAAGAATAAGGTCATTTTAGAATTTATGCTAAGTTTACAATAATATTTCACATTTTCTTTCATCTTAAAGCAGTACAAATTGTATAATCAGGCCGATGAAAGACATATTAATTGCAGGATTGTCCAATTAAGTGGTTGGCATGATCTTTGTAAGAATGTCAATAAATTGTTATGTTTTTAGGCTGTTTGATCTCAAAAAAGCTCCTTTAATTGTCCAAATAATTCCATTTATATTTGACCGAGATTGAATAATCCCAGTTGTAAATGATTTCGATAATATTTGACCCCTATAAAACGACCGGCTTTAATCATAACTATTTTGCTTGTTATTTCCCTTCAATCATTTTAATTGTCTAGGCTACAAACCGACAATGGGGGCCTCCGTGGCTTAAAGTTAAGGTTGCTGACTTCAAACCAACCACTACCATTTGCCGAAGTGGGAACAAATGGACTTTAGATTCTCTCATGTGAAGAAGTTGTACAGCTAGCTTACGGAAGGTCGGCCATTCATGAGACCCATCTAGTCCTTAAATAATGCACGAACGGAGGGCACATCTTAGGTCTAACCACTAATTATGTTAGACAGGCACCCAATGAACTTGTCATTGTGGACCAAAATTACATATGACCCGTTACTTTAAGAATTCTACATCAACGTCTAAGAATAAGAAAATAATACAACAAAATATAACAATAACGACGTTTTATTTTTCATATAAATAGTGAACATAATATGTTAATTAAATATATCAAAATCTCCTTTATAACTTTACAAATTTTTCGAGTAAACATCTGAAATATTTTTCGCAAACAATGGCCTCAAAATAAAATAAATGTATAATCTTAGTTTGCTCTGTTATGTTCTAATAATTTTTTAATAAAGTTCTTATCCAATCATATTTAAGTATGTGACATGATTCTGTCACTGCTATATGTAAGTACACAAATGTACTTAGTAATTTATTTAGGTGGGTAGGCGGGGTCATAAAGAGGCGCGTTTCCAGGCGGTGGAGGAGGGTACATCTGTGGAGGCTGGTTTCCGGGGTGGAATCCAGGTGCCCCGGGAGGAGGTCCGTGGTAGCCCGGCGCTGGAGGTCCTTGTGGGTCTGAAATGTCAAAATATAAAAAAGTTATTCTAAATACAAATGTATTAAATATCAAATAGCACAAATCCTACTGGCTATGTGCATTGCTTCTATGCTTTTCATGTGTGATTGATCAGATACTTGTGCAAGCCCAAAATTACATTATTGTTGTGCGTACATATTATGTGATATTTCTAGATCATTATATTTGACATTTGAAGGTTCTATAATAACCACTGTGTGAACAAATCTGGGAATGTTTCTAAATCAAAATTTCGCTATTTTCATGATTAAATGTTGAAAACTGCTTTTGCCGATGCTAAGGGACGCGGACGTTAACTTCAACTTACCAGTACCGTCCATAAACGGGCTCATTCTAACCGAGCAATTTTGTCGTTTTGAACGTTTTTTTTAAGGATTCTGTTTCTTTCTTTATTTAATATAATTGGCTTGCCGAAGATTGTCGTAATAGACAACAACAAGTTTATAACAAGTTTTGAATGTGTACCCTTTTACAAACGGTCGTAAGAATAAGTTAAGAGTATATGCCTTGCGTGAGATAGTCACAATATACCAGTAGAACAGGTTTGACTTTATAACATGCCAATGATGGTTGTAATAGACCGGTAGAAAAAGTTGTGCTGTGCCAGGGATGGTTGGAGTTAGGTGTAACAACATTTATATGCCGTGTAGATAAACGGGGCTAAAATAGGTATAACAAAGCTCGAATTTGTAGATGTGAAACATTGTCCCAAATCTTTGTCACGCAATGGTTGTCGTAATAGACGAATAAAACAAAAAGGTTTGTCTCAATAGACTTACAATGTGTGAGTGAATGTAGGGAATGCAAATGATGGTCGTTTAACAAAGGTTTTAACTTTTAACATATCTTAAAAGGGTTGATTTAATAAGCGCGATTAGCAAATATTGAATGTACCGTGCAAATGATGAGAATACCAGACAACTGCATAAAAGCTTGTATTTGTGCCGTGCAAAGGAGGTCGGATTTGACAAGGGGTGGCTAAACAGTAAATTGTACAAACCGACCTACAGACGTATGCACCGAGATGACAAACTACAATATACTAGTAATCCTTCACAATTTTTATTGTAACCACTTAGATGTGGTAAATGACATCTGAAATATGGTGATTTTGAATAACTTATTTAATTTAAAATATACTTTATACCGGTATCTTCTGATAAAGCATGATTATATTAGACAGGGAAAACTTACTATAGGGTGGAGCTGAAGGTTGAATCACTGTTACAGTAGGAGGAGCATGATTCTGCGGCGGATGATTGACGACTCTTCCTCTCTTTGTCATTTGCTGCTTGCAGACTATGATCACAACAACTATAATAACAATGACTATGATTCCCCCGACGACGGCGCCGGCAATGGTGCCTACCTCTACACAACACCCGTAACTAGAACTGTAATAATCACCACAGCAACCATTATTACAGTCGTAGGCTGTCATATAATACGTGTTGTAGCAGTACTCCGCCGATATACCTATAACAAATAAAAAGTCAATTTTACTTAATGGGAATTAGCAATGAGGCGGAGACAGACGAAATACTGGTGAGGACATGTCAACTTCATGAAATCCCGATTTCATCATTTCAACCTCACGAATTAGTCAATTCATGAAGTTGAAATCGTTAATTCATGAAGTTGAAATCGTGAATTCCTGAAGTTGAAATCGTGAAATCATAAAGTTGAAATCGTGAATTCATGAAGTTCAAATCGTGAATTAATGAAGATAAAATCGTGAATTTGTGAACTTAAAGTCATGAATTCGTGAAGTTGAAATCATGAGTTCGTGAAGTTGAAATCGTGAGTTCGTGAAGTTGAAATCGTGAGTTCGTAAAGTTGAAATCGTGAATTCATGAAGTTGAAATCGTAAATTCCTGAAGCTAAAATCGTGGTATGGTGAAATCCGTATGTTGAAAACGTGAATTCACGAAGGTAAAATTGTGACTTCACGAAAATGAAATCGAAAATTCATGAAGTTGAAATGTCCCCATCGGTCTTTCGTATAATCCTGCTCTCTATGCGTTTCTCTTTTCAGATAGCCGTGATAACAATTGACTTGGGCAGTACTTTTTATCGTTTAGCTTGAATTTTATACCAATTGTAACACATTTTCATTCATAATTCGGCGGTCGATCAATAAACCGGCTTAACTGGATAACAATAATCAGTAATCAATAACTAATTTCACCGAAAGTGATTGATTACTAATCTCACATGGGTTCTGAATCAGCTGTGAGAGAAAATAGACTCATGTCCGAGAAGTATTGTCACGGGAAAATTGCGCCTTGCCCCGACGCTCGAACCACTGACCGCCCCGATTACTAACCCAATGCTTTACCTATTGAGCTAGGTGGACATATCTTATCTCAATAATTTAAAGTTTTTTATTACATAAAGTAAAATACCGATATGCTAAGCCTAGATTATAACAAGAAATTTCATAATAGAATGTCAAGAGAAATACAAATGTTCGCTATCATGTGAAACAAAATGATTTTGGTCTAAACTATGTTGAATTAAAGAAATAAATAATATACACTAATAATATACTAACCCTTTAGAAACAAAATAAGTAGTAAAATAAAAGTTGAGCTGAACATTTCCTGCAAATCCATGATTGCATATATTATGTCCACATTTTATGTCACAAGAAAGTTATTTCAAAATACTTCATTCGATTGTATTTTGATTATAACTGTAATATTGAAAGGGATTTGGAGCTGTAATAGGCTAAGTGTAACTAAATAACTAGATTTTGAAAATGTTGGAGGTTTAAAGGCACATATCGACGCAACTTAAAAAAAAACTTTCTTATTGTAAAAACATACTTTTTAAGCTTGGCCTTTGAATTGTTCACTGAACGCACTTTATATTAAATTTTAAGAATTTTAACCATTACCCATTATAATTATTAATGGACTTGTCCATCTTTCAATTTGGATAAAACCATTCATCATTTAAGGGCAAATTTCCATAAGGTATTAACTAAATAACTAACAGTTCAGACCAAGATCAGGCGATACTGGTGTGCTGGTTGATATTGGTCTGCACTGCTCGCATGGATCAAATCTATTGCGGCCTATAAGGACTAAAGACAAACATGTTAAAATCTGCCTGCTTGATGAATATTCTTACTTTTTGGTCGAGCAGTGTCTTTAATATTCATGTACAGTGAAACAATGAAAGTGGCATAAACAATTGTTAAACTTATTAATATGTACGTATACATCTGTGTAGGGATAAGCAAACAGAAATTTCGTAATACTATAATAATAAGGAATAGTATTATACTGCACACAATAAGTGCAGGAAACATAGAAAAAGTTGTCAAATTACATCCATCTTGTATGTAAAACAATTAATAACATTTGTATTAAATTAAAATAAATTATATATTAAATCTAATTAATTCTTTCATTTTAATTTAATTTAATTAATTGATTTATTAAATTGAATTAAATTAAGTTCTGGTTGCCCAGGAGGTATAATTATGTAACACTCGAAAATTATGCATGTTTAGTAAAGGTCCATTATGTCACAGATATGCTTTTATTTTTTCAAAAGCTTCTTCTTTTTGGTTTCTTGTTATAGTTTCCAAAAAGTAACTAAAGCTAGGCCAATGATTTGAACCATCTTTTGTTTCTTTTTCTTTCTGGGAATAAGTACAGTAATAGAGATTTAATATTTTGTATGGAAGTCAAAATACTCTATTTTGGTTACTTTTTGTTACTTTTGTGACAAAATATTTCACATTCAGTACTACTTCCTTCAAAAAATAAGCATCTAGTATTATAAACATTATAATATTCATATTTGCTCTTTCTAAATAAGGGAAAATGAGCCGCGTCACTACAAAACCAACATAATGGGTTAGCGACCAGCATGGATCCAGACCAGCCTGCGCATCCGCGCAGTCTGATCAGGAACATGCTGTTCGCTTTCAGTTTCTCTACTTGTTATAGGGTTTATAAGCGAACAGCATGGATTCTGATCAGACTGCGCAGATGCGCAGGCTGGTCTGGATCCATGCTGGTCGCAAACGCACTATGTTGGTTTTGTCGTGACGCGGCTCAAATGTATTCAATTCTGATGCATAATGTGGCTTTAAAATGTAGTTGATTATAATAATTTTCCTTAGCTGAATCTTTACAGTTTCAAGTATTTCCATGACACCTGCGCCTTAACCAGTTGACTTTTCAGTAGTCAGCCTTCTTAACAATAGAGTATCCTGAAACCCGGAAGACAAGAACAATATAAAACACTGAGATAATGTACGGATTTTTTTTTTTAAAATTCCAAACTGTATGCTCTGCTTCATTTGAGGTATAATGTTTAATGTTCCATCCATGTTACACAACTACCACAAGAGATAAAAGGTCTAAAGTGCTGATATTAACACATAATACATATACATGTGTCATTTGTTAACACTGCTGCAACTTCAAAGATACAATGCCTATATATTACAGTAGATCATTTTTATTTATATTTACTGGACTTCCATGACTATTTTTCTCAAAGTAAAACTTTAAAACCTGTGTCACTGACTAGTATAAAATGTCTCATACGTTTGAAACAGTTAACAGCAACTTCTTTCTATCACTATTTTATCTGTTCAGTTGTATTTGCTCTTCAAATTCATCTCTTTTCAAAGCAAGCAATTTCAGTTCAACGGCGTTATCAATTCAAACGTTTCAGGTGTTGCTTTTCGTGATTACTTTATATACTGTACGGTGGCGGTGGAGAATTATTGCCAATTGTCCGATTATACTCGTTGGTATTCTGATGCTGTTGCCATTCGACTATCCGACCGGAAGTGTTTCCACCAATAGTATCTGACGCATGCGTGCCATAAGCGGAAGCTGAGTCGACATAATATGGCGGAGGAGCCATTGGTTGTCCGAACACCCCTAAAATAATAAAATTTATTTTTAAGATTTTCATATTTCAACATATATATAATAGCTGCACAGGTGGTTTGCTTCTTTTCAAAATAGGCTACGATGTTAGGCTAAATTTGATATGAATCAACAAGTGTGTCTATAAGAGCGGTTTAATTGGTATGATGTGCACTTTTAGAGCAATGAAAACACATGATAGAATTCAAGGTAAATGATTTGTTATGAAACTTTTCTGTAAACAGGCAAAAATACCGTTCCCGCACATACTACTGCCTAAAACCGTCAGTCTATAGTCATCCTTAAACTTTTACTATTTTCAATTATTATTTATTATTTATTTTGAGAAAAGATTGACACTTGTTCACATAATATGTTTTAACTCTCTGAACTTTCTAAAAAATATCGATACGCGGCTAGTCGTATCAATTTTTCCAGGAAGCGCGATTTTGAGAGAGGGGAAAAAACTATTACAAAAATTATACAATAACATTACTCACATTGTAGATGATAATAGTTAAAGTTCCTTCTGTCAGTTCCATCGATACATGCTCGTGGTAGGTTGGAAGGTCTATCTTCAGTCATACGTATCGAAATACCGGACGGTCCGGTTCTCCTCCGTGAAACTGTTTTCTTCTTGTACCAAAGAGCAATAAGCAATACAGCTAGCACTGATAGTAAGATTGCGGCCACGATAATATAAGCTATGTAAGATGATGTCGCGCAACAATATTTGTCGGGACTATTTCCACAGCATCCATTGTCACACATGTATAACTCATGCCGAACTTCGTTTATGCACTCTGTTTCGCATTGTACCTCTTGTATGGAAGAAAGAAATATGTATTAAAGCGCATATCATAAAAGCCTCGGCGAAGATAAAATATCGTCACTATTTCGACAATTTCACAAGAATTACTCTTACATGTATATAATAGGTTTATGCGAGTACAATTATCTGCAAATGCACGAATACTTATTCTATTAGATAATTTCAGATGACACTTAGTTTGAATTTTATTCTGATAAAAAAAATACATCTTAATTAAGAAGCGTCACAAAGAAAGTAGTGCAATATTGTTTCAAAGCAGTTATGTCGTTCTCCAATTAATTTCTTAAAAACCGATCAAGATTTCACGTACTAACTGTTGAAATGAAATAGTATATAGTGATGGCTATTCATCAGTATAAGTCTAATTAATCCTTACCACTCTAAATATCTTAAATGGACTTGTCCATTCTAAAGACTAAACCATTCATCATTTTAAGGGGGGAAATTAACAATATGTACATTTGTAAAAACTGCAGTCTACGTTCAAATGGCAAGGACTTTGGTCCGCACGGGCGGCACGAGTAAATTCACTTGCCGCTAGCATATCGATCTTATTACTAATAAATTGTTAAGTATTGCATGTCGTTTATCATGTTCTTTTTTTATGTATTGCCGGATACATAAAGAATCTTTAAAAATATTCCCGACCAGACCCACAATTCCTTGCACGAGATTCATTGGCCCTTCAAGTTGACCAATTTCTGCCATCTTGTTTTAACATAACCGTATCGAGAAAAATTTTGATTTTCTTAATATTCAATGGTTTTTATTTTACATTTTTACAACTTCTTTTTGTCACTTCTTTCGATAACCGTAACAAATTTTATATAACGTGGTACATTTTCTCGTTTCAAACATAGTTTTAGAAATTCTCACGAAAATGAGAACTTGCGAGATGATTTATTCCTGATAAAGTTTTTAGGAGGACGACAGCTTACTCTCCATTTAAATTGCTCTGTGGTATTTCTGAACCACGCTCTTGTACTTATGTTTACGAAAAGTGCGCTTACTATCAAACGGACTGAAGACAGTAAAGCAATACAATCACCATTGCTGTATCTTTACAACTGTTCGGAAATAAATATATATTTTAGAATATAATACAAATGCATTTAACATACCTCGCAGTATCAAGAAAAATAGTCCAATTCTGAGGATTGCTGCGTAGGAATCTAACTTTTTCATTTTCACCTGGGAATTGTGAACGTAAGCGTAACTTTAAAATGTCCACTTTATGTTGGTTAGACCTAAGATCAATAAATGCTATGTCAAAATCTCAATACAATGTAATTTAAAGTCTCTTTATTAAATGAATGGTGTTTTCTAAACTAAAGAAGGTAAATAAAAGGTTTTTTATTTTTATTTCAACATGTTGTAACGTATTTTATACATAATTTTACATGTGTAAAACTGCAATATTACGCACGCAGTTAAACAATATTATACAATTCAATAGGTTATACATTATTACACAATAACATTTTTGTGGCTGTAATTGGGTTTATTGTAATCCTTTAGATTAAATTATCGAACGATACATGTGTAAACTATGCTTTTATTCCGTGTGCATGTATACAAAAATTGGTAAAATATAAAAACTAACATATAATTTGTCACACAATTACGTCACCGGTAACTAGATAGTCTCCCCCACCCCCTACTGTTCTTTGTTAGAGTAGGTAGCTAGTCACACTTTGGGACTGGTTCATGTAAGTATTACTGAACATTTTTCTTTCTTTTCTTGATAAATAAACGTTTCATCTGTCTCACATCCTTCATTTACAACGATATAAATAATCCAGTGCCCCTGACTAGTACTTATATCTTTGTCATCTAACGTTTCCATCCTATTTCTTCTTTATCTCATTTTAAGCCCGATGAGCAACATCGGCATTAATACTGTATGGTGGAGGCAGTTCGCCGTGCTGTTGTTGTGAAGTTTGGGGATCTAGTGTGTGACTGTATTCGTTTTGCGTTCGTTTTTGATTGGCAATTTGTTGCATATTTAATGACGTCAGTTCAATGTTTTCGTGAGAAACTTGGACGGCAGTGTAAGGTGGCGGCGGTCCTATGTACGGAGGAGGAGCCATTGTGCACGAGGAGGGTGTGGCTGAAATGTACAAAAACAATACTTGTACCTTAAGTTTTGAACGACTCATAAAAATACATTTGAAGACAGTGTAATAATGTATTGTTAAAGGACTATGACTTCTTCGCCGTATATACCATCTGTTTCAACTCAAACAATTCAAGTACAATTCTCAATTATGTGCGCTCATTTGTTTATTGACTAAATATATTCATAACTCACCACACATGCATTTCATTTTTCTTAACATTGAAAGAAATGGGCAAACATACCCTGTTAACAAATATGTAGAATTCATTCTAATACTTTGCGGATGTTTGTAAATACAAAAAACAAACTATGTATATTTGAGTTTACTTACAATGCGATGAATAACCGATGATTCTTGTGGTGTTATTTAAGCCTAATACACGATCATGAATTATATCTCGTCTGCTTGTGGAATTGAGCATCCGCTTGAGGTCCTTCCGTTTCCGGTAGCATATAACGAATACAGCTATTGCTAATACTACTAGGAACATAACACCGGCGACTATATATGGTATAAGTCTTCCATGTAGACAGCATTCAAGTTCTAAGTCGTTACCACAACATCCGAAATCGCAAAATTTTACCTCGGTGAAATCATGGTTGTAGCAAGCGGCCTCACTTCTCACACCTAGTAAATAAATAAATAAATTAATTAATAACTTTATAAATAAATAAATAAATAAGAAATGTGAGTGAGTGAGTGAGTGAGTGAATGAATGAATGAATGAATGAATGAATGAATAAATGAATGAATGAATGAATGAATGAATGAATGAATGAATGAATGAATGAATGAATGAATGAATGAATGAATGAATGAAAACCGTAGAGTTAGTGTAATGGCGTCTTATATTTATTGTATATACATGTAGAAACAACAATGATTTTCTAAAGATTTAAATTCTTTTAACATATAATGACCAATGTGTCGGAAAAATGAAAAAATAAACAAATAAAATAAAAATAAATGCATAAATAAATAAAGAAAAGAAACAGAAATGAGCTAAAATCTTTACAAAAAAGACACAACGACCTATATTAGTTTTCCAGGTGGGGCTTGATTATATAAATCTTTGTAAGGTGTGCACGGGAGAGCAGCTGGGTAGAACAATTGGCTAGCTGGATAGGTTCCTAACATGTTGAGACTCGAACCTATCGGAGGTGCTCTGATAATAATTTGGTGCCAATATAACCTGCCACCGGAAACTGATAGCATATGGAATTAAATTTTAAGGCGCGATCAGTGAATTTGTCTTACTTTTATGTGTTACCATTGGATCCGATCTATATAAAAATCATAGTATCTTTTTAAAGTATGTTTCAGTGTTAACATTGAACCCGATATAGATAAAATCAAAGTCTGGGAGTCACATTACATGTACCCATTGCTATTGAACAAGTTGTTTTAATGCAATAAAGTATTTGTAGTTATATGAGAGTTGCTCGAAAAGTGTAATATTATAAAGGCTTAATTAATTAATCAATAAATTGTTAAGTCTATATTTGTGTGCGAAGTGGGTGGAAAACAGCAATCACGTGTAACCAAATATATTTTTGTTGATAAAATCTCTAAAATAAGTATGACCGCTAATTAATATGAAATTTAATAGTCCATATTTAAGACTCCTGTTTGATTTTTGATATATTATAATTACAAATATTTAAATAATACAATATTGTTATAAGAATTCATTTATTGCTCGTACCCTTGACAATATAAACGTTGTTATTTTATTGTGCACATGAATAATATAATATAATAAAAGTAGTATAATGATGTACAACACATAATGTCAGATAATATATCTATTTAATTATATAAAATATTATACAGTCTTACCATTAATAAATGTATACAAACATCCAACGTATAGATATAATATCAAAATCATTCTTCTGTCTCAACTTACGGGGAAGTTTCTGTCACAATAAAAGCGGAAAATTTAACCCATATTTTCGCAAAATCTAAAATCTGTTAAATCGGTTAACAGTTTCCTTTATGTTATTAAAAGAATTATACATAACAGATGGCATGTATAAACGCGTTCAAGTGGAAATTGTTATTGTTAGTTAATCGCCAACCAACATAACAGTGTTCGTTGACCTTATACGTAAAAGCAACAATGAGAAATTTCATTTAAACTTGGTGAATGATGTATAAAGAATTTTTATATCTTTATTTGCATTTCAAAAGAAACGATAGCAGCACATGGAAAAAACATCTTTTGATTGTCATTAAATTGTTCAATTTACATTAATGAAAACATTCATTTCTTTCATTTTGTTTAAATTAAAAAAAACTGCTGGGGTGGGACTGGATATGTTACTACATGTCAACAGAAATGATGGGCACATTAAGACGTTATTCTATGACTTGATTAATGGTTGTAACGGATCATTATTTACCGTCGGCATTCATAAAACTTTTTGTATAGCCAATTGTCATGTGAAATTAGAAAAAAATCTATATATCCTTTATTGCTTTTTTTTCTTATATTCCATTATGACCAGGTTGTATATGTATAATATCCGTCATATGTTGCGGTTCGGACCGGAATATCCGTCCTGAGGGAACCCGCCCATTGGGCGGTAACGGGGCTTGCCGAGTTACCGCCCATAGACGTGTTCCAGAGGGACGGATATTCCGATCCGAACCGCAAACATATGTCAGATATTTTTTCTTGCATATTCTGCCATTTTATTTCATATTTTGAAATGGTTTACCTCAATGATATATGTTCATTGAAATTAGTCATTTCACCACGATTACATATCTGATTCCAACAACTAGTTACTGGAGAACCCTTTTTAGCGACAGTAAATTGGCAATTACATTTGGCAACACTGTTCCAACATCTGATGAAAAGCAGTAACTTGGCTTTTGGACGGGGAAATCCTGGGTAAATGCCGTTTCATGGGCACAACAAGATGATGAATCCACATCCCTCTCTAACTACCGCCCCCTCTCCCCTAACCTCTGACAGTCTTTATCCCAGCTACTTTTCGTTACCACCACATTCACAGTGGAAAACAAGAAAGATCTAATGTCTCACTCAGCTTATCCCCATAACGTTTAATGGACAAGGAAGAGGTAGGGGGAACCTCCTAAAGCACTTGTAAACCATGAACAATGCCAATCATAGCAAATGTTCAAAATCCTCTGCATATAAAGATATGCTGTCAAATTCAAGTTCCCTTTACATTCTAAACTAAAACAGCAAGTGAACTAACCAAGATATATGAAAAAAAAAAGCAAATATTTTTTAAATCATTTTTTTTATTTCATTCATAACATTTACATACACGATTCAAGTCAATATTGCTTAAAGCACTTTTGTGTACATAGAAATATGAATTAATTACATAATAGTAAATGGAATCTCTTGAAAAATATTCATTCAAGAGTGAAAAAGCAGTTCATAAACCAAATTTTCTTTTTTTATAAATGAGACTTCAACAAACTAGAAAACAAATATCTAATTAGCACAAGATTTAGTAAATAGCTAATGCATACAAATGTTTGTATCTTAACCCTTACATGCTGGACTGTCACAGTTAAGTCTTTACCAACTGTATAGAGCTAGGCAAGCATGCACATCCATACAGTTTGACCAGGACAGGCTGTATACAGTTGGCTGACCAAGTACACATTTTCATATATATTCTCAAAATTGATAATGGACAATTCCAAAAATGGCACATGGACATAGATAAGTCACAATGGCTACCAGCACAAAGAAATCTAAAGTAAATATAAACATATTATGTGGAGATATATGCTACAAGAGTTTTGCAATTTTGAAATCCACTAACAAATTGAATATAAAATCCATAAAAGTTTAACAAATTATGTTACTACAAATAATATTTGACCGAAAATACACAAATAAGATGAAAATCAACTTTGAAAACAATCTTTTTCCTATTTTTTTTTTATTTTGAATTATGATGCATATTTATTCATATATAATGGTATTTGATAGATGGCCACTAATGAATGATAGTAATGCAAATGACTCAAAGTGCACTGAAATACTTACGTAAGTTCATGTATTTAGACTTTTTTTGTTATAGAGGAAGAACAATGTGTACAAGTTAACTCCCTTTCACTTATTACCCTATACATTATCTTACAGAATTTCCATCATGAATCATCAAACTACACTTAAAACACATTTTTTGAGTCTAGTAAGAACAGTATTTTTAATTGTTGGTTGTTTTCACAAGAGTAGAGTGTCTCTTGTCCACTGAAGTTATTAAACTTATTCCACACTGAATTACTTTCACAGAATCTGATATAAGTGTCTTCATGTAACAGTGTTCTAAAATGTTTATGTTCCTGTCATAATAAGAGATGTGTTTATGTTCCTGTTCGCATTGGGGGTGACACAAGTATCACACCATCACCTCTAACAAACAACATAGGGATGTTCCTCTTTGTTGACTGAAAAAATAAAGAACAACATTGAAGAAATTAACATTAAGCCCAGTGTATTCTATTATCAGAAAACCCTCATCTGTACTAAGAAAGTGCCTGAACTGTGAAAGCTCTCATCTGCACTGAAATATCTCTCCTGCACTAAAAAAACAACATGAAAACCCTCTTTCATCTGTAAAGGGAATTGGACTGAATTGAGAAAGCTCACATCTGTGATGAGGAAGTTAGGATACATTATGTTAACTATTCACATTTGTTGATATTACATGTCATTGATTTAAATAAAATTGACCAAATTTTAATTCTGTTTAGAGCTGTCATTGATTCAGTCAAAGGCATATCGTCGATATATCGATATCGGATTGCAGACATCGACAATACACCGATATATCGATATATTTACCTGTATTTCACATCCATATTTGTATGAATTATTTTAGTAAAAAGAACACCTTCTTTACATGAGCTTTTGATGTGTTTTGTTCATAAATGTCCCCTGATCATATTTTGCATACATTTGTGCTATGAAATATGTAAATTATCAAAGAAATATAAAACAGAGTATTAACTGTGGTTATTCATTTACTGGCCTCTATCCATATCTATACACCATCACAATAAGCAGAACACTTCAATGACTAAAGTTACAATATGGAATCACTATCTCACTTGACTATATACAGAGTTCAAACTTAAATGTATATTAACTAGAATGACTAGTTACCATGACTAGAGTAGAAAAACATAAATGTTTCATAAAAAATTTCAAATTTGTGCATAAGTTTTGTATGTAGATGTTAAATAATAGTGACTGTTACAAGTCATAAAGTATTGAAACTAATGACACTTGAACACAGTGGATACAAAAACACAGTTGATATTAAGGATGCAAAGGAATGTGATTTTGAAAATATACATTTCTGGAAATAACTATAGTTTAATAGGAATTTATTATATTGAAATACAATTTTATTGACTTTTTATGACATTTTTTTAATTTTACTGTTCATACAGAACAAGGATTTGTCAAACCATTGTTACGCTTTTACTTGACAAAGTTACAATAATAATTTATTTTATTTATATACATATTTATTTTGTAAATGATAGGAATTTTACAAATTATTTTATTTTTAAGTAATGGCCTACTGATTATATTGTTTTTACAAGCGGTGCTGACACTTGACTGATGTTTAACCTTGCCCCAATCAAGATGTGATCTCAAGTTAAATGTATTGCCGCTTAATGGCAGTCATACAACGAATCTAACTTGGGACTAATTTTGAGTTAACAACCCCCTTTTCATCAACAAACCCAAAATGTTCCCAAATGGGAATTGGCTTTGAAATTTTAGCCTTCTTTTTGTCCCAACAATTTTAATGTTTTCAGCCATTTTTAAGTGTTGCTAAGATATGGGCATAGACTAAAATGTAGACAATTGTAAATGATGAATCTGACAGATCAAGACAGTTTAAGTATAATGATAATTGATTTAGATCTATTGGATTTTTATTTTCAAATTATTTTTTAAAATTGGATTGTTTTGTATATATAATTTCCAACACAGAGAAATATGTTTTTTCTGAAGTGCAAATACAGCTAGATCCATACAGTAGCTGTCCATTTAGTAGTCACGGTATAGTTTTAGACATGTCCTTTTGACAGGGCACCTGTTTCCGTTTATGTTTTGAGTTAATTTTCGTCTTTTCCACAGACTTTTAGTAATAAGTTAAAGTATCGATTTTCTAAAATTTGAATCGATAATCGATCGACAAAAAAATATCAATGATACATCGATATCGCTTCTATCGATGACAGCTCTAATTCTGTTATCATTTCATTTTGTATTTTCAATTTTTATTTTTGACCATATATCATAAGTTTTCGCGGATATTCAACAGGAATCAAGTGTCCCTTCTTTAAAAAAGTGCATTTGACTATGTGTATTCTTATAGCAATGTTAAAATACTAAAATAGAGGCTATTCATGCTCATAGACATACGGATAAAAATATTACCAAGCTGGGACATATATTTATATAGTCTATGCTTAATGAACACCCATTAAAGCACAAAGATAGCTTTTGCTGTCGTGTACGGATCCCAGACATATCACATGTTGTGCCCTTAAAAGGTTAAATTTTGAAGCATAACAAGAGCTGTCAGTAGGACAGCAACGCTCGACTATTCTTAGTGCTTGATAGTAAAATAATGCTTGATACAGTTACCTCCTCCTGTTAACAGGTTGGGGTCATGATGGTGAACAAGTGTGCAAAGTTTCAAAGCCATATGTCAATGGACTTTGAAAATATTTGAACTATTACAAAAACTTTAACATAAATTCTAAGTCAAAAAAGGGGCATAATTCTGTCAAAATGCTTGATAGAGTTACCTCCTCCTCTTTACAGGTTGGGGTCATGATGTTGAACAAGTGTGCAAAGTTTCAAAGCCATATGTCAATGGACTTTGAAAATATTAGAACTATTACAAAAACTTTAACGTAAATTCTAAGTCGAAAAAGGGGCATAATTCTGTCAAAATGCTTGATAGAGTTACCTCCTCCTGTCTACAGGTTGGGGTCATGATGGTGAACAAGTGTGCAAAGTTTCAAAGCCATATGTCAATGGACTTTGAAAATATTTGAACTATTACAAAAACTTTAACATAAGTGGTTATGCCGACGCCGACGCTCGGGTGACTGCAATAGCTCTACTTATTCTTATCGAATAGTCGAGCTAAAAAGGTAATGATTTAACTCTGTGCAATTTCCTCATAGTTTAAGCCAAAGAAGTGAATTCTGAGCTGAAAGTTGGTCACTATAATACACTGTAAAGCAGTCAATGAGCACAAATTGTATAGTAATCTGTACATCATTTGGGATATAAAATCACATGTCAGTGATTTTCCTGCTTATAAAACAGACTCTGATAAAGGCCTCTTTCCAATTGAAATTTTCTTTAAAAGCCTGCAATTTTTCCAAAAATCTGAACTTAAACCTGCTTTTTTACTTCCCAAATTAGCAATTTCAACGATTTTTCCCAAAATCAAGAGGCTAAGGCCTCTTTCCAATTAAGTGAGAAAAATCACTGCATGTGAATATAAAGTTTCTGTAATCACAAAGGTAAGTCAATCATTAACAATTTATATACCTTATAAATTTCCTCATATGTTTCCTCGTCAATCTCTACTGTGGTAACTGTCTCTTCAACATCTCCCATTATCATGTTTAAATGTTGATCATATGCCTGTAAAACAAAAAGGTATGCTTAACTTCAGGCTAAACAAATACCATTCAAACATACTAATACTGTAAAATCATTATTATTCGTGGTGCACGTATTTTCGTGGTTTTCGTGGGTAGGTCAATCCAAGAATTTAAGATCCGACGAAATTTTATCCCAACAAATACTTCTTACCCAGTCTCTGTTCTATATATATCAAACATGCGTCGGCTCTTTTCTGGCCGATATTTCGTAAAATGGATGTAAATACAGACAGATACAGTAATCAGGTAATTGACATATTAAATCCGTTTGCATTATTTAAGAAACTTGAAGAAAACTCGATTATATATATATCCTTAAAATGTCGCATATACATACTTGATCGTTGTAGTCTACTAGGACTTGATTGTTTTAACAAGAATACTTGACATAATCGAGTAAATTTGGGAACCCAGGCAGTGCAATAATTAGCGCTAATTTAAATTATTAATTTAAAAAAAAACTTTGATATTATTGTCGTAAGTACACAAAACTAAAAAAAAAAAAATACGCCACCGACTTTTACAAGATCCACATATACTAGTACTCGTGTTATTCACCGATACACAGACGCTGTGACGTTGCGTGTAGTTACTGTCAAATATGTTAAGACCAATTCAAGGAGTAAACTTTTAACTCGCTGGTTAAAACCTGTCAAATGTCGTATAAATTATGCGATGTTTACATCGGCGAATTACAGGGGCAATGTGTCCAATGGAGGTGCATATCATGTCACTTAAATGTGTTAATTGCAGTCAATTATCGGCAGTAACTGTGCTATATTAGAGTTATGCCCAGAGGCAAGGATTAAATTAATTGACAAGCGCTGTGTGACAAGTAAAGATATGTACATGTTGTAAGTAAAAATGTTCGGCGATTCAGTTTAAGATTACTTTGCATTAGGTTACTGAATTTTTTTTATACAAGAAAACGAAAATCCACGAATTTAAGAACCCACGAAAATGCCCGTTTTGATAAAACCACGAAATTTCATGCCCACGAATATAAGTGAATTCGCAGTATACAATGTCATTGAAATGTTAAAACAAGAGACAAGATTTGTCGGTTTCCAATGAAAAAGTGCATTTATTCATACAGTCAACTCCGCTTATAACAAATTCAATGTCTGAATCTGAATGGGACATTTATATATTGTTTGTTTTATCGGAAGTTCACTAAAAGTGAAGTAGCAACAACATGCTGACTTGTTTAGGTCGCCGTGAAGAAGCCATACAGGTGTAATCAGTATATTACAGCAGTGGTAATTTTATGCAGGGCATTTTATTGAACAATTTATTATGTACATGGTACATGTACATGTATTTGGACATGTAGGAAATGTCTGAAGTGCTTACTATTTGTATTCTTTTGTTATTTGTTTATTATTGTTTGGTTAATATTCATACAGAGAATTGATAATTTGGTAATTATCGGGTACATGTATTTACAGCAATTTATCAACTGAGGGTGCAAAAAACAAGTAGGAAATTATGTTGAGAGGAAAGTTATGTGTTTTTCACTGTTTGCAGGGGTTTACTTAAGGTTTTGACTTTCACTTGCCCGAAGGGCAAGTAACTTTGAAAATCTACTTGCCCCCAGGAAAAACAGGTTGCCCGATCTTAAATGTGAAGTTTGTTAATAATCAAAGCAAAAATTATGGGTAAAAATAAGATTTATTGCAGATCCTATCAACTTATGCCTCAGATAGTAAAATAGTCCTAAATTCCCTACTGTATATGTTTGTTTGCTCATTCACAATAGTCTAGGGGTCGACACAACTTTCTTTGCCAGGGATCCAATAGAAATCCCTGAGATTTAAAAACTCCTAAATGTCAGGGATTCCTCACATCAAAATAGTAAAATGAAAGTGAAGATTAACAATAGTCATGTCCGACATGATCTGTTAAGGCTTATAAAAATTACAGGAAATATTAGGCCCTATTCCAGATGACTTTTAAAATATATTAACATTCAGATGCTATCACCTTAAAAATATTTATTCCCTAAAACAACATTAAAAAGGAAACAGTACATTGATTGTTAAAATTGTGCTAGGTTTTAAATGTTTATTGTTGATTTCAAACAATGTAAAATATCAAAAATATGTTTGCTTTGTTTGCATTACCAAACTAGTAATGTACCTTTCAAATTTTATTTCATTTTTAAAAACAACAAGTTGCTCCAAGTCCATGACAGGATGTGTTATACTCAATTTAAATTGATTCCTATCCTCCCTGTTTGTATTAAAATTTTTTTGAAGTTTTAACCTATGTCACATCAAAGGGACTCACCCCATGCAGTAATCATACAGTTCAGAGCACTGACTGGTTCAAAGAACTGTCAGACGAAATATACGTCATTTGCTGTATGTTTCACCTAAGGAGGTTTTTTTCTGTTTTGGTCGTAAATTAGGCATGACCTAGAATGACCTCAGATAACTTATAGTTACACAATATGCTGTGATTTACCAAAAAGGATTTTAAACATTTTATGGATTATTTTATTCTGTTTATTTATAGGTAAGAATATTTCTAAACATTGCCGTAGGGGAGAAAGGAAAATAAATTAACAACAGTTCAAGACTATTATGGTTTTTCGTCAAGATTTGTGTAAAAAAGATTACTGGTGATGAATTTAAAAAAAAAATCTATAGGCCTATTGCAAATGAGTTGACGCCAGTTAGTTAAATTTTGACTGTATGAAGAAAACAATAGCGTACAGGATTCAAAGGAGTAGATTTTTACGGCCCGATTTTTCTGTTCTTTCTTGAACCTTGCAGTTGTGTCAGTCTTTATTGACATAACTCATCTCGAATTTTTGTGATTTTATGCTTTTTATTCAGAAAATCAGATGTTTTCTTTGCCGTGGCTTTTTCTTTAATTGCTGTAGATTTTTTTCTTTTAAAAATGAGAAAACTTTCGGCGCCGCCCGCCATTTTGAAAGGAAAGCAAAATAGAAAAAAAGGTTTTTTACGTAATTTGATGGGTTGATAGGAGTCCAACTACAATCAGAAACAGTTATAAATACACTTGTTTGACTGTAATATGAACGGAAAGAAAAGTATTATCGGCAAAGGATATCAAAGCTAATAGAAGGCATAACGAAAATTCACTTGCCCGCCGGGCAATTTGCTTTCAAATTTCACTTGCCCGCAGCGATTTCTACCCCACGCGGGCAAGCGGGCGTCCGCTTAAATAAACCCCTGTGTTTGGGGCAAAAAAAATGGTTCGCTTTAGCCGAAAATATATTTTAAGCGAGTACGTATGAAGCAATAGAAGGAATCGGCCAGGGATTTCATATTTAGTGTGCAATAAATGATAATTCCTTATAAGCAAGTTCATCATAAGTGGTTAACTACATGTAAGATTTCCTAACTTTGCATACTTAAACAAGTTCATCAATGACAAAAGACAACAAGAGCTGTCACAGGAGACAGCGAAGCTCGACTAATAAAATACTGGACGCAGTAAGGAGGACAAAACTATGAAAGAAAAATCAATTATGTATAATTATGTATTAAGTTATAGTAAAAAAACATTTGTTAACATAAATTCCAAGATCAAGGGGAATAATTCTAGAAATAGTCACACTAGAGTTATGAACCTTGTCACACAACATGTGTGTAATGATAAGAAATATATATTTGAAGTTTGAAGTAGATACCTTAAAAAGTAAAGAAGTTATAATATTTCTTAAAGAAAATCCTAAGTTCAAAGAGAGATAAATCTGTAAATATTGCTTCAAGAGTTATGAACATTGTCACATAAAAACTGAATTGATGATAAGGAATAAGTATTTGAAGTTTGAGGTAGATACCTTTAAATCTAAAAAAGTTATAGAAAAAAAAAATATTTTTTAAGGAAAATTCTAAGTTCAAGG
Source organism: Ruditapes philippinarum (assembly GCF_026571515.1). Classification (NCBI taxonomy): domain Eukaryota; kingdom Metazoa; phylum Mollusca; class Bivalvia; order Venerida; family Veneridae; genus Ruditapes; species Ruditapes philippinarum. The sequence goes on from NW_026865957.1 coordinate 239,838, forward strand.
GGAGATAACTCTGAAAATATTGGTGCTAGAGTTATGAACCTTGTCACATAAGATGGGGATGATGATAACGTACATATATTTGAAGTATGAGGTTGATCCCTTAACAAATAAAGAAGTAACAGTAAAAAATAGTATTTTTTGAGGAAAATTCTAAGTTCAAGGGGAGATAAATCTGAAAATATTGGTGCTAGAGTTATGAACCTTGTCACATAAGATGGGGATGATGATAACGTACATATATTTGAAGTATGAGGTTGATCCCTTCACAAATAAAGAAGTAACAGTAAAAAATAGTATTTTTTGAGGAAAATTCTAAGTTCAAGGGGAGATAAATCTGAAAATATTGGTGCTAGAGTTATGAACCTTGTCACATAAGATGTGGTTGATGATAAGGAACATATATTTGAAGTTGATACCTTAAGAAATGACAAAGTTATAGTGAAAAATATTTTACTGCACCAAAACTTTAATCTGAAATCTGGACGCGGACGTGGACGCCGACGCCGGGGCGAGTAGGACAGCTCTCCATATTCTTCGTATAGTCAAGCTAAAAATACAGTATTGAGTGATTTTTCACCTGTATGATCTTGACCTCTGGGCTGCTTAACAAGATATTGTTATCTATCCACAAATAATAAAGTTCTGCACAGATCTATTTTCAATCATGATGTTTTATGTTAGATTGTCACCCTGACCTGTGAGCTGGAGATTTTATAAGTTTTTACTATATACATATAAGGAAAATCAATGATCTCCAGGCCAATTTTAACCCCAGGGCCCTTATTTGAATAAAAATGATAGACACCCATTAGAAGATGTTTCATGCTACATATCTTAGCTCTAGCTCTAAAGGCTTTTTAAAAGAAGATTTTTAAGTTTTTACTGTATACATAAAGGGAAAAACAATGACCCCCTGGGGTGGGGCCAATTTTGACCCCAGGGCTTTTATTTGAACAAACTTGGTAGACAACCACTAGAAGATGTTTCATGCTTAATAGCTAAGCTCTAGCTATTTGGGTTTTTTTAAAAGAAGATTTTTTAAGTTATTTTCTATATACAAATAAGGAAAATCAATGACACTCCCCCCCCCCCCCCGGGCGGGGCCAATTTTGCCCCCTGGGCATTTCTTTGAACAAACTTGGTAGACACTGACTAGATGATGTTTCATGCCAAATATTTAAGCTCTAGCTCTTATGGTTTTCTAAAAGAAGATATTTTTTAAGTAGTTCTGCTTGGAATTAAGTTCTTTGGACAATTTTAAAGTTGACTACCAAAGAAACATTCCTGTGAGGTTTGGATGAAATTGGCTTAGTGGTTAATGAGGAGATGTTTAAAGTTATAGTTTACGGATGGAGGCTGGACGAAAAGCGATCACAAAAGCTCACCATGTCACTTTGTGACAGGTGAGCTAATAAATAAATAAAGGAAATTGAAGCATGAAGATTAAATTACATGTAATCTGCCTCTAAGTTCTCTGTCATTTCTCATCTTTACATAGATTCTCTCATCTAAACTCAGCCTGATCAGATCCAATGGCTCTTCTACTGTCTGGGCAGGTACTTGCTGAAAACATAATATAAAGTTTAAAAGATCAACTTTATGCCAAAAAAAAACTCACAAGAGTATTAGTATTTTATATAAATTAAAAACAAAGAGAAAATACTTTCTTAAATGTGCTGTTAAGTAAAATTTAAAATGATCAACAAATTATGCTGGTTAGAATGCAAAAAGGTCAGTTTTTTGTACATTTCTTTGATGGAAGTGGCTAGTCATTTGGGCCCATACTGTTAGCCAAAAGTTCTAGCCGTATGTGAATCATGTCTGTCTAGCCTATATGCAGTGTTCAGGAAAGCCATACAGCATTTTTTCAATATTAACAAATAAATGCAACGTTGAACATTAGTCAGTAACTTGCACATCTTAAATTACATTTTCACAAAGAATGATAATATATATTTTTACTACTTAATTTTATCAATGATATTTGGCAATTTATATTATGACAACTTGACAAGATATATCACCTTTGGATAGATCTATCTATTGCTTGAAACTGAAACTTCTCTTGGTTTGAAATTTTGAAAAGTATTGCAATAAACAATTTTTCAAAATTCAAAATATGATCATTTACGTATAAATCCTTTTTTATAAATAAGCACATTAAAAATAACGTAAAAACAACATATGTGATAAGAGATTAACAGAAAATGGCGGACGGGATTTTCCAAACGCCGACGCATGCGCAGTGGTCCCTCTTCCAATGATAGGTTGAACACCACCAATTTATTCGTTTCTGTTTACGCTACAAAATACCTGCATTTACTTAATATGAAATTAGGTGCTACTTATGGCGTGGAAAGCTCTTATGATTTATGATTTAATTAAGCATAACATGTTTAGTGTACATGTTAACCAGTTCTATCATGCAATTCGTTAATAAGTAAATGCAGGTATTTTGTAAACAGAAACAAATAAATTGGTGGTGTTCAACCTATCATCGCAAGAGGGACCACTGCGCATGCGTCGGCGTTTGGGTCCGCCATTTTCTGTTTATCTCTAATTCACATCTGTTGTTTTTACGTTATTTTTAATGTGCTTATTTATCAAAAAGGATTTAAAAGTATCTTTTTACATTTATCATCGTTACTATAGTTCTTATGAATGAAATGAATGTTTATTTTCTGATTTTGTACATCATTCTTTCACCGGAAGTGTTATTTAGCATGCGTCTGCTAGCAATAGTCTGAATTAAGTAGACGCTCAATTAAAGCGCTCTGATATCTATATTTAGCTCAAAAGGATTTTAAAATGGCGGCGCCCAGTTAACTAAGGATTTTTTCACAGCTCATTAGGTATAGGATATATATATTTTTGAAATTTTCATTTAATTTTAATTTAATTTCATTTGAATTGATACGCGTCATACATGTTATCTAAGAGCGCTACAGCCTTCGCGGGGCCTTTGGCCCCGCTCGGACTTTCCGCGTATTAACGAATTGCATGATAGATCTGGTAAACATGTACACTAAACATGTTATGCTTAAATCATAAATCATAAGAGCTTTCCGTGCCATAGGTAGCACCTAATTTCATAATATGAAATTAGGCAAAGCCTATCAACGGGGAAGTCCTTTCATTCTTTCCGTTTTAAAGGTGTCATTCGGTATAACATGCACCGCTTCCGTTTTCACTCGGAACACTCGACGATTATTATTGATCCGAAAAGTTGAGATTTGTTCCGTTATCGGAATACCCCGCCTATTATCATTGAGTTTCATTGTAAATGGCGGCGCCCGACTAGGACTGACACTGAAAATTTCATTGATAGGTATAGAATTCTATATATTTTTAATTGTTTTTTTATTTTATTTTCTTTTAAATATACACGTGTAGTCTATAGCCGGGCAAGCCAAAGCCCGGACCTGCTTCGCGGGCCCGGTCTTTGACTTCCCCGTATTAATCAAAATACTTAAAAATTTAGCTTCTATCTATTTAATTCCAGTTCATTTTCGTTTTTCCAAAACTTCCTTAAACTTTCGATATCATAAGAGAAATCTAAACGTGCGTCACTTATCATGGTTTCATTCCCTCTTCAACTTTCATATTATTTTTCTGTCGCGAAAACATATGTCAATAAGCCAAAACTTCATTTTTCCGCATTAAAGCTTCACATTCTTAACCTGAACAATATCTTTTACATAATGTTCATACCCCATAATATCGTACAGATATGTCAACGGGTTAAAAAGTAGATAAATCATCAAAGAAAAAATTAGAAAATTTACCGGTTCCGTTTCGTCCGCCATTTTAGCGTGCTTATTTTATTTGCACGTTGTGAAAATTTGATTACAACAGAGCAAGTTACACTAAATGTTATTATGAATCAATCAAAGGCTTTCGTTGAAATTTGCTATATAAAACTATTTAAGATTTCTAATCACGTCATCTTTTAAAGAAATATTTCATTAAGAATTTTTAAACTTAACTCCCAATTTTAGTCAATAATTTGCTAATTTTGATATGGGTAGATTTACCCATATATTTATAAACACAAGCTTAAAAATATTCGTGTCTTAAAAAACTTATTATGAATTGTTTTGAAATGTTTTATTTACACGGATACTAACGCATATCTGTCTCCAAATAATGTTCAAATATATGGAGAATGGGAGATCCCTACTTAATCACTTAAAATGTTGATAATAATTGTGGACTCAGTTTTTATTGAGGCAGTTCATCAAGTCAAGTCAAGTCAAGTAAATTTTATTTATAAGTCGGATACATCAACAATAAACATAAGCTCTGATGAGCTTTTTACACCGACTACAATAATATAAAACACATGTTTAAGATATGATAAATGACAAAATGGTTATGATAAAATTAGACAAATATCATTGCATTAACAAATAGAGTATACAAACAGCACTGTACTAGCATTCATCAATAGCATACAAAAGTAAGAGGTAATCCATATTAGATCTAATAATAAAAAACCATTAATATACATACTAAAAGTTAAGATCACACATCACAGCTTATATAAGACACATAAACATTTAAGCAGAGGAACATCAGGCATGCATACACACAATAAAATGCATTGACAAACCAACTTATAAAAAGAGCAAATATAATATATAAATAAATAAAACATGTTAGGACTAAGCAATAGAAAGACAAGGTTAAAATATGCATAATGAACATCAATCCTGACATTAACATACACACAAACATTCAAGTTATACCTGTATATAAAAGATGATACATAGCACATAAAAATAGAAATAAATCTATTACAATAAAAGCACACAAAAGCATAGCACTTAAAAAATAGAAATAAATCTATCACATTAAAAGCACACACAAAGCAGCTCATATCAAAGCACAGTTATAAAACAAATGCAAAAGTAAAAGTAACTAAAAAATTGAAACATCCAGCATGTCGCTGCCAACATTTTGGTTTTTTTCTTTTTGATGATGTACATGCGTTATGTGTATTACATGAAGTACAGGAGCAGTTCTCCCTTTGCCAAGTATTTATCAATGATCTAAAATGGTTAAAAGATGAAGTTTGTCTAAAATTATCTGGAAATTGATTCCAAAGTTTGGCAGCGGCATACCGGAAAGATTTCTTACCAATATCTGTCAGTTATTGGTAAAGGTACCTCAACAATATTGGTGTGTCTAAAATTATATTTCGAATGTTTAAGATGTAGTAAAATCATTTAAATAAACAGGAAACATATCATTTAGAATTTTGTATGTTTCTAAAAGCAATTGCTCTTAATCTCCTAACTTTCAAAGAAATAAGGCCAGACTTCTCAAGTAGTTGATCATAGTTACTGTTAAAATCATCATAAATAAATCTCAAAGCTCTTTCCTGAATTTTTTCTATTTTCCTAGTGTTTGATTCATTGGTAAAATGCCAAGTAAGAGGACAATAATTAAAAGTTTGACATGACAAAAGAGTAGTATATTGTGAGTCTGCTTAAACTAATTAAGATGTTTACCAATTCTCTTTAGTACATTCAGTTGTTTAGAGGCTTTCCTACATATATTTGACACATGTGAATTAAAATTTAACATAAAATCTAAGTTTACACCAAGCAGCTTTACTTCATCGTCACATGATATTTCTATATTTTTGAATTTAAAATTAATTTTCTGCTGGTGGGTTTTCTTCCCAAGAGCTATTGCCTTGGAACTTCTCAGGGTTTAGCCTTCAATTTGATTTTTTGAGAACCAGTCTATCAAAGTTAAACTATCTTTTTCTAAAGTGCTAACCAAATCCGTTTTACAAGTGCTTGAGTAAGAAAGAGTGTTATCATCCGCATAGTTATACAGTTGACTTTTATTTATGAAAAAGAAAATGTCGTTTATAAAAAATATTAAACAAAATCGGTCCAAGTATTGAGCCTTGTGGGACGCCTTTAATTATGTTTTGATAATCACTACATATATTTCCTATCTTAACACATTGTTGCCTATTAGACAGATAACTTTTAATAAGATTGAGTGATTGTTCAGACATACCATAAAATTTCATTTTAAGTAATAATAAATCACGAGGCAAGCAGTCGAAGGCTTTTGAGAGGCTGAAATATGAAGATTTTGTGATAAATAGTTTCAAGATAATGAGTCGAAACCATTTTGACATTTAAGGCACCTGTGACATTGACCTTTGACAAAGTGATCCCAATAGTGGACATCTACAAGTTATGACCAATCAGTATGTGAAATATGAAGACCTTGTGATAAAAAGTTTTTAAGATGAGCTGAAACCATTCTGACATTTAAGGCACCCGTGACCTTGACCTTTGACCTAGTAACCCAGAATAATTAGGGGTCATCTACTAGTTATGACCAATCAATATGTGAAATATGAAGCGTTTGTAATAAATACTTTTCAAGATAACAAGCAGAAACCATTCTGACACTTAAGGCCCATGTGACCTTGACCTTTGAACTAGCAATTTCAAAATCAATGGGGGTCATCTACTAGTTATGTCCAGTCACTATGTGAAATATGAAAACTTTGTGATAAATAGTTTTTAAGATATATAATCAGCGAAAACCATGTTGTCTACCGACGGACGGACGGACCGATCGACCAACATAAGCAAAACAATAAATCCTTCTTCGAAGGTAGGGGGGGGTATACAAATGTAAAAATGTTTAAAACAGGGGTAATGGGAATCTAGGTACTAAGATATGGGACGAGACAATGCTAGATATGACTGAACTGAATTGCTCTGAGATAGGCTGTATGGCAACTCAGGGATAAATATGTTCAAATAGACATACTTAAAAATTGAAAAGTCCTATGATGAATGTAATGATATTTGATGAATGTAATGATAATGTTCTACCGGCATGTACAAAACTAATCAAAGAAATAAAAGTTCTGTTCTGTCAAAGGTACATGTGATTTGATTGGCAAGATGGACTGCAGTCTACATGGATGTCTCACGTTAGGCATATTTGTCTTTCATTGGCCAGAATTATATTGACTCTGCATCTTGACTCCTTTGTTTAGATAATAATGATACAAATTAATAAACAATTTAACCAATAAGCATTTCATAATCAACTTTTTAATTGCTTGAGTTATAAAATAAACGAATGCACAACACTGCATTGATTACAGCATAAAGGACTTTTAAGTACAAGTTTCAAAAGGAAAAAAAGGAAACTATCTAAAGAAACATTTTTCTTGAAATATGCGCCTGAAAATGCAAAGAGATACTAGCGTTTAACATTATTGCAGGCATTAATGTGTGGAAAATGTGCATCTCAAATGCACTGGTCATAGTCCACCATTGAATATGAAGATTATTTATAAACTAAAAAAGTAGCGATGAACATGCAGTTTTTCCGTAAGCTAAAGGTTGCAAAATGTAAACATAGTAGCATTTTGACTTCCATACAATATACTTATTCATTATAATTGACTTCCATACAAAATACTTATTCATTATAATTATACCAATTGCAAAATCAAAGCACATAAGGCGCTGAATTCGTTTAGGTCACAGAATGTCAGAAAGGTGAAGGTTGTGAAATTATAAACCAATTTGTTTTTGTATAGTGCCACCAATGCTTTCCAGTGTTTTAACTGTTCATAGTAAATTGGCTATAAGACTAATTGCAACACTGATATTCAATTCAAAGTTTATTTGACTTAAACAATTAAAGAAATGAGTTGCCCCTAACTTGGATTTGAACTCCAGACCTCTCGAATCCTAAGCGAGCGTCAAACCCCTCGGCCACGGTGAAGTTATATGTCAACGGGCTGAAGAAAACCATATTATTCTAAATTAGGGTTTGTAACTCTTATTATTTCGACGCTAAACCTGTTGTGATGTTTACAGATGTAAATAATCATGGAGCTTACTATAAGCATGTATATTTATAAAGAATAAAACAATATTAGAAATCTCCGACCATTCGGGAACTAATTTGCTTGAAAATTAATGCGCCTGTCATTTGACAATCTTTAAGCAGTGATCTCCCCTGATTTTTTTCGGCGTTAGTGTGCGTATAAAGGGAAGTAACCGCTTCAAAAAAGCGGACTACTTTCGGCATTTGCAATTAAGAGCATCAAGGTCGGAAATTTCGCTACCATTATTTGTTTGGTCTGACGACCCAAACAAATAAAAAACTAAATATGCAAAAGATACTGTAGGTAATGTATATAGCAATCAAAATGTTTTTGGAAATTGTAACATGATACCAAAAAAATAAACAGTTTTGAGATATAAAAATTATAGCATTTATGTGGCATAATGGGCCTTTAAGGGGAGGTCAGATATCATTATGCTCAAAACTAAAGCAAATCTGTCACCATTGCCTGACTTATATTCATATAACGTTTAAAGTAAAGAAAAGCATTCCGACTGCATAATTGAAACATTTCAAATGTTAATTTTGATCTAAATCTTTTCTCTCCCACATGTTTATTAGTCTGTAACCACCCGTACAGTTTAACAATACTGTTGTCCGTCGGCTGTTTATATTTTTCCTATGAAAATTTTCCGAAATCAAAGGAAGAAGTTATTTGTATAATTCCACTAATTTCATAGTGTAAAACCGTAGATTAAACAGAAAATAACCAGCCAGGCGACAATCAGGCTGTAAATTTACTTTGGTTATGTTACATGATAAGTGCATATAAATACCGCGTAAATTCTTGTATAATTTTAGATAAATATACAGCGCTTATATACGAAAGCGTCCTAGCGCCAACTTTTAAAAGTAAATACATAAATAGAAAATACCGTAAATAAATAAATGATAAATAAATAAATAAATAAATAAATAAATATATAAAAATAAATAAATAATATAAAAATAAATCCTAATAAAAAGTTACAAAAACCTTTATTTGAAGAACAAAAAACTTATAACGACTTTTCAACTCACTTATTTAGGATTTTCAATCTCCTGTCACGGAGAAAGAAAATCCTAATTAGGAGAAAAAAAATCCGATGAGGAAAAATAAAAACCTCATTTAGCTCTGTATAACTCCTAATTTTCTCTGAATTAGGAGTTTCGAAGTCCTAATTAAGTTTTTACTCGTAGTTAGAGATTTCAAAGTTCTAATTAGGCTTTTCTCCTAATATCGAATGACAATTAAAGTCATCATTAGGAATAAAAAAAATCTAATTAGGAAATGGTTTTCTTTTTACTATAAGATGTGTAACCAGGACGCTTACGTGGTAAACATTTCACTCTTTCTGCTAAATATTTAGTTTCAGTTTACATTCTACGAAAAACATGTATACCAATGTTTACAAAAATAAAATCAGGTCAAGGGAAGAAACATGAGCAAGTATTATGTATTAAAATAGGAACCTGGTTCGGGAGGAAAACTAAAACGTAAACAAATCGGGCGTTATGCAACAGCTGCTGTAACACTTAGACAATAAGGCGAAATGCATAAAACACGCCCTTATCCATAGCTTGTTATCCATTTTTGATAATTTGTCAATTACTTGACGGCCTAGAAAAGTATAAAGTAGTCAACAAACCAAGCAGGGATTTTCAGACTGAAGTTTTTGAATTTTTTTCTGCCTTATATTTTTAATTGAATAACACTTTGTTGATACAAAATTGTAAGTTTTAAGAAAAATCTTTTTGTAACATTTTTACAACTAACACTGACGTGGCTTTTCGGTGCTTTGTTGTTGTTTCGAATTGATGACAATATTTACGCGCTAAAAGACTGTTTTTAAACACATGCACAGTGTATTATTGTACAGTTGTATTTCTCAGCGGATTGAATTACATTAACCTACATTCAAGAAGCATGTGCGAAAAGGACAAAGCTAAAATTCCTTTGGTTTTGGTTCATCCTGAATCAAATAGTTAACTTTTTCCTCGATTTTTAATTGTCAATAAACAAATAGACGCATTATAGAGGTTAACTAGTCATAATTGTTCTAGATGCAAGACTTTGCGATCATCAATTATTATTTTTGCATAAAAATCTCTCACTCCTGTGGTCATTTAACGGGCTCGCAGGCTGGATCCCCATTCTTCTTATTTCATCTCCAGTAACTCATGTTCGCCTTCTAGGCGATTTATATTTTCCGATAAAGTTTTCATGAAGATCTGAAGGTGACCGATAGGAGATCACCTTATCAGTCAATCAGTGACAGCTTTGCTTTCATGAAGGTGGATAAGTTACTATTTTTAACCTTTGGGAAACCAGACACGTGTACGCAATTTTTACGTTTTGAAGATATTACAGGTGAACAAAAATGTCACCGCACATGCTATTTGGATAAATTACCTAGAATCAATGCTTAGATATCCAAAACTATAGAATATTTAGTTTCGCAGAAATTATATACCAAATATCTACTTAACATTTTGCTTTTTAAGGCAAAATTGTTGACATGTCTGACTTCGCGGATGACATCAAACAATTCTCTGTAAAGTTTGCAAAAAATAGCCCTGATTATCCAAATCAGCTCGAAGGCGAAAATGACTTACTTGGGATGATATCTACATATACAAGTATAAAAAGATTTGACTTTTAGTCAGATTGGCTGTATCCCAAGCTCCATCCATTACAATTATGAATACCACGATGTTTTAGAAACAGAGGTCCAATGTATCGCTGTTCTACACCGGACATGCTAAAGAACCATGTTCGCTTTTGGAACTGACTGAGCAACTGCTGTATACATGCACTACCTCTGGAATATGAAGCAACTAAATTTCTAGGGGCGTTAATTGTATATAAGGGCCACCGTTAAGCGGACAAAAAACTCATTCATTAAAATTTAAATGTTTTTGTTCCGGTATTCTGTATTTCAACTGTCTTAGATGTACCATGTCAAGTTTAAAATGATATGACTGTAATGTATCTTTTTAAACTGCACAATTGTCTAAATCCCGAACAAAGAAAATAATGAAGGAAAACACATGACGATCGAGGGTCTATGCATACGTTTCCTGCACATTGAACAATTAGTGCGGGAACTATCGCGCAGTTATTGACGTCATAAACGTTTAGTTAAAATATAACTGAATTTGTTTATAATAAGAGGATATTTTTCGTTTGCGTGAAATATGGAATATATTTTCACGAAACATGATAAAATGCCACATATTTTCACGAGCCGGTACGGCGAGTGAAAATATGTGGCATTTTATCATGTTGAGTGAAAATATATATCATATTTCACGAAAAACGAAAAAATAACCTTTTTATTTAATTTCATTATCAAAGAAAATGGTAACGAATCCCCTTGCTTGCTTCCAACTGCAATTGTACAGCGCGCAGTAATTTATGCGTAAGCACGCGCTGTTTGGCGCTACATTGTGACGTCATGTAAACAACTCTTTAAACGTCTGTAAAGCGTTAATTACTAAATTAAAGATATTGGTGTTCGGATTAATTTTCTTAGTTAGACCATTTTCTATCATGCTAGATAGTTTTCAAAACAATATTCAAGAAAAAGTTGTTTTGTATTCATCAGATTTTTCAAACAAAACGGCGAAAGAAGTCCCTTAAAATAAATATGAGTTTTGACTCCGCCCACTTTCATATTTATATTTCATATTTATTTTTTAAAATATGAAATATATTTGACTGATATAGCACCATATTTCATGGGTAAAATTAAATAATTGCCCATATTGCAAGAAAATGCTAAATTCAGATAGAGCTGATGTTGTGACAAAAACCTGAAATTGAATAAATGTATTGGATGTTTTTACCTTTTAATAAGAACATGTATATAAACATTAAAATTATTTAATAATGAACGTAAACTTGTCATCTTTTATCACCATTGGGTTCAGATCTATCTTAAGACCGTTGAAACGAAACATTGTTTTATATTAACCAACATTTACACTATAATTGGCCGATATGTGCAGCATTTGTTGTGATGTATCAGTTTACATAATATAAACTCCCTGCTCGCACGCGCGCCAATTCTTATGATAAATTATGGAGGCTGGAGCTTCGGTCGAGTTGTTAACTATTAAACCGTTGAAAGAAGAAAATGAGGTAACCGTGCCCACTGTGACGTCAGAAGAAGACGGGGCTCTTCTTACCGTGACGTCTCAAAGTGGAACCGAGGAGCAAGCACCGACTGAAGGCGATGTCGAAGTCGAAACAAAACCCGAACATGAGCATCCGGAAAGAGACCATTGGTCAAGTGATTTGGACTTTATACTGGCCTGTGTTGGTCTGGCCGTTGGACTTGGGAACATTTGGAGATTTCCGTATCTTTGCTATAAAAACGGTGGAGGTAAGTAATTTATTAATATAATTATGTAGTCATGAAAGCAACAATACATTTAGTAGTATATCCTAAGTAAGTGACTTAATTGTTTTAGAATGAAGAAATATAAGAGCCAGAAATTTCATGTAAACAGAAATTTATAAATGCTAGAGCAATTGCAAATATCAAGTGTTTATTATCAATCATCGTGGTAACATATTGTCGTTTATTTTGTGGTGTTTTTTCATTGAAGTATAGCTGTGTATTTTGTAGTATAATGTTATTATTGACTTTATGAACGGAAATAGTTGCAAATGAATAAATAAATGAATAAACGAAAAGTCAAAAATATGTTTTTATCACTAATCTTAAAATCGTAAACTTAATACTAGGATACAAATTAGCATATATTAGATTATGTTTTACATGTGATAAGTCACATATTTCACATACAATCTTCGTTTTGAGTGAATTATTTAAAGGGACATTATGCCATGTTTTTACATTAGTTTAATAATGTTTTGATAATTGATTAAGAGCATTTGAGATGTATAAAAACTGAAGAAAGTAGTGTTGAACGTGCAGTAATGTGTCGCAAATGTAGCAAAATGTAAACAAAGTAGTATATTGTCTACCATACAAAATATTAATTCACTATAATTATACCAATTGCAGAGCAAAAAAACAAAAGTAGCAAAAAAAAAAAATCATAATAAGGCAAACCAGTTTAAAAAAAAAACAAAAACAAAAAAAAAACAACCTCTGCAACACTTCTGAGGCATAATGTGCCTTTAAAGCAATCGTTATCAATTAGAAGCATACTCGAACTATTATTATTCGCGTAGTTATTCTTTGCTCAATATATTTATTTTTTTTGTCTCCAGGAGCTTTCCTAATTCCATACTTGATATGTCTTTTTACCTCCGGGATACCAATATTTATGTTGGAACTGGCGATCGGACAATTCATGAACATTGGGAGTCTGGAAGCTTGGGCTGGACTTGTACCGGCATTCAAGGGTAAGTGCGTGCATGCGAGTGTGCGTGCGCGTGCGTGTGTGTGTTGAATTATAGGGAATATTTGTTATGTTTGTTACAGTATTTTTTAAAAAAAATTTGCCGACATTTTCAGTTTCCTCCCAGACAGTCATAAAGTTTGCACCAGTACTATCCTTGTCTTCGGAAGAAACTGTGCACATCTTAATTTACATCAGCGGTATAGGACGAAACAATTTTAAAGTATTTAGTACACATCTTCTGTCTGGGATTCGAACAAACCAATACCATTTACATGTATATTGAAGAGCTTTTTTCGGTGTGCTGAGTATCCTGTAAATTATTTAATAAATATTATGTTTTCTTTAATTAGAAGAAACTAATGTACTCTTAAACAGAAAATAAAATCGCTCAGTAGTCACAATTAGTAATCAATTCATGTTTGTTTTATGGCAGTTTAAACCGCTCACGTAGTTTAAAAATAACACCCATTAAAAGAATTTCAAGTGTTTTCATTTTTGAGTAGAGCAATTGACACACGTGGGCGTAATTATCCCTATGAGTAACGCATTGAGGAAGTTCATGTTTTTTATGTTTTCGTTCAAGTGTAATTCTGATATTCTAAAGCTATATTTGCTAAGAGAAGCGAGGAAAAATAAAATCACCTTCCCGCTTCCTTGTGTGTTAAAGATCATTGCACTGTCATACTCGTCTGACACGTGATGTTTTCAAAGACGCCATAAAGTTTAAAGAGGATGACATTAATTTGCAAAAAGTCAAAGGCGTGATTGGTTGTAATTGTCTTAACAACCTTTGCGGAAAAAAATGCAGGAAGTGTTAAACGCCAATAATGATGAAACATTTCGTGCAAAAACATGTGTATGACATTTCATTTTGAAAGTTTCCATAACTGAGCGATTAAGATAGCTTGTTTTTAGCTCACCTTGCACAAAGTGCAGGTGAGCTTTTAGGATGGCCAACCAAATGGCGTCCGTCGTCAGTCGTCCGTCCACATTTTAAATATTCAAAGTACATCTTCTATGATACCGCAAGGCCAGTGTTAATGAAACTTGGCAGGAATACTCTTTGTATGAAGCTCTATCAAGATTGTTCAAAGAATTCCATTTCATGCAGAACTCTGGTTGCCATGGCAACCGAAAAAAAAATCTTTAAATATCTTCTTTTAAAGAACCGTTAGAGCTAGAGCTTAGATATTTGGCATGAAACATCTTCTAATGAGTGTCTACCAAGTTTGTTCAAATAAAAGCCCTAGGGTCAAAATTGGCCCGGCCCCAGGGGGTCATTGATTTTCCCTATATGCATATAGTAAAAACTTAAAAAATCTTCTTTTAAAGAACCCAAAGAGCTAGAGCTAAGACATTTGGCACGAAACATCTTCTAGTGAGTGTCTACCAAGTTTGTTCAAATAAAAGCCCTGGGGTCAAAATTGGCCCCGCCCCGGGGGTCATTGATTTTCCCTATATGCATATAGTAAAAACTTAAAAAAAATCTTCTTTTAAAGAACCGTAAGAGCTAGAGCTTAGATATTTGACATGAAACATCTTCTAGTGAATGTCTACCAAGTTTGTTCAAATAAAAGCCCTGGGGTCAAAATTGGCCCCACCCCAGGGGGTCATTGTTTTTCTCTTTATGAACTTAATATATCTTCTTTTAAAAAACCCTAAGAGCTAGAGCTAAGATATTTAGCATGAAACATTTACTAATGAATGTCTACCAAGTTTGTTCAAATAAGGGCCCTGTGATTAAAATTGGCCCCGCCCCAGGGTCATTGATTTTCCTTATATGTGTAATTAGTAAAAACTTAAAAAATCTTCTTTTAAAAAACCAAAAGAGCTAGATTTAAGTATCTAAACATGAAATATCTTCTAGTGAGTGTCTACCAAGTTTGTTCAAATAAAAGCCCTAGGGTCAAAATTGGCCCCGCCCCGGGGGTCATTGATTTTCCCTATATGCATATAGTAAAAACTTAAAAAATCTTCTTTTAAAGAACCGTAAGAGCTAGAGCTTAGATATTTGGCATGAAACATCTTCTAGTGAATGTCTACCAAGTTTGTTCAAATAAAAGCCCTGGGGTCAAAATTGGCCCCGCCCCAGGGGGTCATAGATTTTCCCTATATGCATATAGTAAAAACTTAAAAAATCTTCTTTTAAAGAACCCAAAGAGCTAGAGCTAAGATATTTATCATGAAACATCTTCTAATGAGTGTCTACCAAGTTTGTTCAAATAAAAGCCCTGGGGTCAAAATTGGCCCCGCCCCAGGGGGTCATTGATTTTCCCTATATGCATATAGTAAAAACTTAAAAAATCTTCTTTTAAAGAACTCAAAGAGCTAGAGCTAAGATATTTAGCATGAAACATGTTCTAATGGGTGTCTACCAAGTATGTTCAAATAAAAGCCCTGGGGTCAAAACTGGCCCGCCCCGGGGGTCATTGATTTTCCTTATATGTGTATAGCAAAAACTTAAAAATCTTCTTTGAAAAAACCCAAATAGCTTGAGTTTAGATATTATACATGAAACAGTTTTAAGTAAATATCTACAAAGTTTGTTCAAATAAAAGCCCGGGGGTCAAAACTGGCCCTGCGCCAGGGGTGTCATTGTTTTTAACTATATGTGTATAGTAAAAACTTAAAAAATCTTCTTTTAAAAAACCCAATGAGCTAGAACTTAGATGTTTTAGCATGAAACATCTTCTTATGGGTGTCTACCAAGTCTGTTCAAATAAAAGCCCTTGGGTAAAAATTGGCCCGGGGGGGGGGGGGGCTATATACAGGTGAGCGACCTCAGGGCCATCATGACCCTCTTGTTTTACTCTTGAGCTTATAATAGGTAAATTTCCCAAAAGAGGCAAAATAAATTCGTTTGGGGAAGCTCTTAGTCCACCTGCAAGGAATTTAAAAGAAGAATCAATTAGTTGTCATCTCATACATGAAATGCACAGATGGTCACGTTGGGTATAGTTATATTGGCGACATCATGGACATTGCTAAATTAAGATAGAACCACATATAACAGGTGACTTATATGTTAGTCTCCCTTCCCTTAATATTGCCCTTTCCTAAACGGTGACCCACTGGGTTCCTTTCCGGTGGTCACTGTTACTCGATATATTATGTTTCGACATGTTGATTCATACACATGTATATGTTAATGATATAGCTTTGTCTGTATGTTTTAGGTATAGGGTTAGCGTCGTTCTTGGTGATATTCCAGGCTAACTTGTATTATATCGTTATTCTGGCATGGGCTTTGTACTATTTGTTCATGTCGTTTACATCCGTGTTACCATGGTCACACTGCAACAATGAATGGAATTCAGAAAAGTAAGCAATGCTTCTACTTTAAATGGTTATTGATAATTTATAGTGTTTCTGGACGTCAGTTTGATTATTGACCATTTCTGTCTTCACGAATAAGATATATTTTATAATTTTTGTTTTCTTCATAATTGATGAACCATATATAAACATATGTAATTTAATATTTCTAACGATGTAAATGTTACGAACGGCTTAGTTATACGAACCGAACAATAAATACACTCATATCGGCGACGTTGAAACCGCCACTTTGCAATATGTTTAAACTGCTGAACGGAATTCCGTTGAATGCATTTATTCTATACATTTATATAATTCTGCAGTATTACTTTCATAATACATGATTGCTCAGCTGTAAATGGTGCACAACATGTTACATCGGCAATCCATAGTTTGTTCGCAAATGGTATCATCATCTATAGAATACACAACATGCAAGATGAACGTTAGCGTTTATCGTCACCAATTTGCCAGACATTAGTAATTGTTGATATACTTGTACCAAAATAATATGCACGTCAATCATCATCGATATAGATAATTTGTACTAAATGCCAACTGTTGTTTTATTTTTGTTTCTATTTGTTCTACTTCACAGTTGCTTTGTTGGTAAATCGTCACCGCCTGCAATTATTCCCACCAATCAAACGTTGGTATATCTTGCTAATTCAACTGGAGTGGTAAATGGTACAGTGATCCCCGAAGTAGTGACGTCGAATAAAACGGTTGACTCTGTCATAGAGTTCTGGGAGTATGTTATTTATTATGTCATTAATGTTAATTTTAACCTTTAACGAACTGAATATGTGTCATGGTTTTGGCATGCTCTAAGTTTCGAACAGTCCATTAGAAGTTTAAAAGATTTCAATAATGAAATGCACAAGAACTAAGCAACGAGCTTGATAGAGTCAGGTCAGACTGCAAGGAGTCCAGGCTGGCCTGGCTCTATATTGGTGGAAATACTTGAAGCTAATCACAGATAAAGAGTGTATTATATTATTTACAAAGATTTTTGACAAGTTAAATGACCCTATATAAACGTTTGTTGCATCCTTTTTTCGAGAAAAAAAAAGAGATTTTTTCATAAATTGACAGCAGCCGCGTATATTAAATTGTATAAGCTTCACGTGTATCCAATGAAAAGCGGTTACAAACGTGCAGTATTATAAAACAATGAATAAAACCTAACAAAAGCAATAATATATAATCAAGCACAATGTAAGCAAATAATCACGAAAGGGTAAAACGCCTTTTTCTTTGCGATATGATATCCTTTGTTACATTTGCAAACCATATACAGTCAGGAAATATTTTTGTAGATATGCAAGTATCGCGTATACGTCTAGTAAAATGAGCGTTGGGTTACATGCGTTATTTTTCAATCCGGTACATAAATACTGCTCACTTGTTGCAAAATTATCATGCATGTTTCTGTGACGAGGTACATGTATTTGGCAAACATTTAAATACCATTTGACAAAATATATATGAGCCGCGTCACGACAAAACCAACATAGTGCGTTTGCGACCAGCATGGATCCAGACCAGCCTGCGCTTCCGCGCAGTCTGATCAGGATCCATGCTGTTCGCTATCAGTTTCTCTTCTTGTTAAAGAGTTGGTAAGCGAACAGCATGGATCCTGACCAGACTGCGCGGATGCGCAGGTTGGTCTGGATCCATGCTGGTCGCAAACCCATTATGTTGGTTTTGTCGTGACGCGGCTCATATGTTTTTGAAGACAGTTTTATAATTCATGTATAGGTTTTAAATTACAATCAAACTGTTGACAGGAGAAAGATATTGCATATATCGAGTGGCATTGAGGAGCCAGGAAGTATCGTGTGGGAACTCGCCTTGTGCCTGCTAGCTGTATGGGTACTAGTCTATTTCTGTGTCTGGAGAGGCGTAAAATGGACCGGGAAGGTATAGAACAATTATGCTCTACTGAATAATATTTTCTTTCAAATTTCAGTTACTCTGATGTATAATTATACACTTGCAATGTAATGATATGCATGATATGATGCTAGATTATGTAAAAATGTAGTTTAATCAGCTAGGAAAAGTTTCACATACTGTAGATATTGTACAATTAAATCCTGACGGTTTAGAGAGGTACAACTTATAATCTTCATATTTAAGATCAACACTTCCGTTATTGCAAACTTACAAGAAAAACAAATCATCAATGAAATAGAGAAACCTATTTGTACTAAGGAATGTTTTGAGATTTTTTTTTTGACTAAGCAGCTATATTTTAAATATAATCATTAAATATGAACAAATTTGAAAATGAAATTCTTTTTTACCTCTTGATATATCAAATATCAAATATGAAAAAAAAAACAACAACAAAAACAACAAATAATCGGATACACCTTTACGGATAGAAAGGGAAACGAGTATGCATATCATGTAGGCAACAAAATGCCTGCAGTTATCATCCTTATATCATGGTCGAATATTACGTCATGAAAGTACTGCAAAGTTTCATGCTTGTTAAGCTGTCTGTGTCATATGTATTGTTTTTTCTTTAGTCTGTCCGAACATACACTTATCTTTGGTAGCTGATTTGGAACGCTTTGGGCGTCGTGTTGGCGCTAGCGACAACAGGACAAGCGTCAAACGGCGCCTTGTCGGACTTTCGTCTTGTCGTCCTGTCGCCAAACGGCGCGTTGTCGTGCGGCGTGTTGTCGCGATGTCACATTGTCGCTCGGTTCAAATCAAAGGATTAGCTTATCAGCCAAGCGACAAGGCGACATCGCTTGGCGTGCTTTGCTAGAGGCAGGACGACAAAACGACAGTGCGACAACGCGCCGTTTGGCGCTTTGTCGTAGACGAAAAGGCGATAACGATATAGGTTGCGTTGTCGCTATTGCATCGCAACGCACAATGTACCAAATCAGCCACCATACTTATCACAGATTGTTGCCCCTATGAAAACATATGATACAATGTCCTTTTCAGGTTGTTTATTTCACAGCATTATTTCCATACGTTATTCTTACAATATTGCTGATACGCGGAGTGACACTAGAGGGCGCTGGAAATGGTATCTATTTCTTTCTGAAACCAGACTTTTCCAGATTGGCTGATCCCCAGGTAGAGCTGCCCAAAATTGTTTTTATCTTTTTTTTATATTCGGTTGGTACGTGAAAATGGCTTATTTGTGAACTTAACTAAAAGTGACGTCTTTTGATATGACATAGTATGGCCGGAATCTTTTACAATTTCCATCCTAAATTTTATTAATACTTCAAGCCGTGTTACTGTAATGATTGCACGAATCTTTTGTTGGGCTCCAAATGTTGAAACGGGTGAGAAAACAACAACAAACAAACATTTTGCCGTCTAACCGGGATTTGAACGCTGTTGAATAATATCTCTACCGTCCGGCTGAGGCTATCCGGTCGCTTGAGTTGTCACCGCTGTGGTCTGTTAACATCTTGAACTATTTTGTTTTAGGTATGGATTGATGGAGGTACTCAGATATTGTACTCATTTGACCTGGCCATTGGTGCAGTCATTACTCTTGGTAGTTATAGTAAATTTAATAACAACTTCTACAGGTATATATCATGCATCATTTCTTAAATACTTATACACTTATATACCAACATATATCACGTTCATGTATCATGTAAACGTTAAAATAAGAAACAACCTATGATTTTATATATCATAAATTACAACAATAATCATTTAATTTATGTTAGATTAATACATGTTGGCAATTCAAATTTCAAAAAGAAAAAAGGGAAATGAAGCAAAAAAGAAATGTTAATAAATTTATTTGTATATACATGTACATGTATCCATATTAAGTGCCATGCATCCTTTTATGCATTGTCACCACCCCCGCCATCAAATTTATTCTCTTAAAAATACAATTTTTATTAAAAGTTTCTCTTATTACATGCACGACCGTTATTTCAATTTTGTTATTAGTAAAATGGTCACCTGTTATTGAATATTGTCTTCTTTAGGGATACATTTATCATAACAAGTATAAATTGTGGCACGAGTATATATGCTGGATTTGCTGTATTCTCTGTGCTTGGTTTTATGGCGCACGAACAGAATGTGACCGTCGCAGAAGTGGCTACATCAGGTACGAAACCATACACCATACAGATGTTAATACTAGGGAAGGCCGATGGTGACATTTCAACCTCTTGAATTCTCGGGTTCATTTTCATGAATTCACGATTTCAACGCCATGAATTCACGATTTCACCATACAGAATTCGTGAAGTTCAATACACGCATTCATAAAGTTGAATTCATGAAGTTGAAATCGTGATTCGTGAAGTTAAAATCGTGAATTCATGAAGTTGAAATCGTGTATTCGAGAATTCCGTATATTGTAAACGTGAAAATTATCAACTCACGAAGATGTATTCGGGAATTCGTGAAGTTGAAATGTCTCCACCGGTCTTTCGTACAAAACATCGCACATGTACTGTTTAATATTCACCAATCTGTTGTGTACTAATTATTGTTCATGAGAATTGACCATACCATTAGGTATTCCTTCATAATGATGAGTTTCTTTATGTAGAAGCACAGATACCAACATGCGTCCAAATACGAATACTTGTATGACCTTTTTAAACAACGAACGCGTATGTACTTAACTGAAGTCAAAAGAATAAAATAAGGCCTATAGACTTGCTGTAATTTCAAGACTGATTCAGATGCTAAAACTTTTCTCTTAATTTATATGTGGTTACACTTTGTTGAATTGAATTTACAAACTTTAAAGCGGTGTTCATATCAGAACATTGTTATGGTTGACAGCATGTTTTGTTGTACACAACGTCGGTTGAGTATTTTGTGAAGCATGTTTTCAAACTAGTGTGCTGATACAAGTTGTCCGAAAATTGATTTTGTATGATACAATCAAATTCAATTAAAATTTTATTGCATTTTGTTTCGGCAAACCATTGTTTTTGATAATACATACACAACATAATTATAGTAATCACTTGAAATATGACATACACACAAAACAAATATACAGTGTTCACAAAAAATGCAGAAACATATCAAATCTAAAATTCTTCTATTGCTTCTGAAACAATAGTTCTTAATGCGAATGCTTTATCTCGAAATATACATAATTGTTATATTCTGATTTTATTTCTTGATAATATAACATATAAAATATTATGTAATAGAACTTATTCAAAATTGGAAAGGATAGATGCTTTATGAAATACTTTCTTAGTTCTGAACATAAGGGTAAACATTATAAAAAGTGATATTCTGATTCAACATTTCAATACGAACATGATTTACATCAAGGTTATTTCTATCAGTTCTTAAGTACAGTAAACTCCGCTTATAACGAACTCCATTGGGACATTCAAAATTTGTATCTCTATTTCTAAGGAATGAGAACATAATACAAAACATGATAGTTGTTGACGTAAATTGTCATACTTTACAATATAAAATATAATAATGTTAAAGGTCCTGGGTTGGTGTTTCTCACGTACCCGAAGGCCATTACCCAGCTTCCCGTGGCACCACTTTGGTCAGTTCTATTCTTTATTATGGTCATATTGGTTGGTTTGGATAGTCAGGTAAACTTTATTATTTCAATGTATGTAAGGTATATAACTTAATACTTTATTAGCTCCAATATTGTGTCAATTATATGAAATAGATAAGTTATTGTATCGGCTTAAATGAACTTTGGCATAGATAAGTTTAAATGTTGTTTTTTTTTTCAACAATAATTGCATTCACATTTTGCATGTTAAAAAAACACCCTAAGTTTTGTAAAATTCATTTTACACTGCTAGAACATAAAAATGAATGCTTGAAGGCAATGCTCTTATTCAAAGTTAAAGATTTTTTAAAAATCTTTAAAGATATTTTATTTTAACCATGTTTTGATTATGCAAATCTGATTGAGATTTTCTTATAGTTTTCATTTTGTTTCATACTTTCGTATAGTTTGTAGCAGTTGAGGGTTTCTTGACACCGGTATTTGATGGGTTTCCGGACGTGTTGTATGGAATGAAGAACAGAATGATAGTGACAGCTATCTATTGTGCCGCTTCCTTTTTAATTGGTCTTTGCATGGTTACAGAGGTAGCTACACACTCTTAAAGTTTGTCTTGTGTCTCGGTTGTAAGAAAAGGCTCCCTATTCATCTAAGCGTTACAATTTTGTTTTTCATGCATTGAATATAATTGTTTCCATTATTTTACATCATTGATTAAGTACAAGTACATTTCAAACAGAGGTAAGGAGGCGTGAAGTATTTTGATTTATTCATTTGTCTAATAAAGAGTCTATGCCTATCTATATGGATATAGTTTACTCACAAGTGATCTCCTTGATTCAGCAGTAAAAGGCACACACTAAACACGATAGTTTTGAGAATGTTTGATATACATTGGCTTAATTATTTGTTTTTTAATTCCATTGTATACATTTAATTTCTAATAGAAACTGATTTATTGGATGACTTTCTTTCTTGGGATAAAACGTTTAGTGAGAACAATTGTACTTATCTTCCACTTTAATTTAATATTATCACTTCACAAATGATAATAGCTTTCAACTGAAACAAAATTTAATTTCAAATGAAAAACATGTATTCAAGTTATGAGTAGACCCTCTATACTATATTTATACGAATAATTTGAAAATATTTTGGCCAAGTTGTTGAGGTGTCAATTACCCTGGCCCTACCACGCCTCCTTGTATGACAACAATACTGGCTAATTCTAAAAAAAGGCAAATAAGCTTCACACTGTTTTCAATCTCACTTAGATACTAATAGTCAATTATGCTTAAAAAAGAATGTGCTTGTTTTAAAACGTGAACATACTGAATAAATGTTTTAAAATGTTTTGAGGTGTTGATATTTCATTATAAAGTTCAATGATCGTGTTGCAGTTGTTTAATTGGATATGTTGATATTTTATTGAAGGGTGGAATGTTCGTGTTACCATTGTTTAATTTGGTATGTTGATATTTTATTGAAGGGTGGAATGTTCGTGTTCCAGCTGTTTGATTTCTACTGCTCTAGCGGACTTGTCTTATTGTGGATTGTCTTCTTCCAAGCCATAGCTGTTAGCTGGATATTTGGTATATATTTTTCTTGCAGTATCATAAGAATTGATCGATGAATTCAACACATGTTTCATGAAAAGTTTGTGTTCAGTGCATTAAAAACAAGAGCAATCCAATTCCTTCACACCATAAACAGGAAAACTACTTTATTGAAGGACAACTGTTAGTTTCTGTTTACAATAGAGGGCGACTGGTTAAAAAGTCTTTGAATCTATCACCACATTTCTATTGAACAAACATATTTTACATTATTCTTCTAATCGCCTAAGTGAATAAATAAAATGTTAAGTAAAATGAATTGATAACAGTAATTAAAATGTTTTCTATTTTGTATGGATTTTCATTAACGTCATTTCATGTTACAGGATCATCTAAGTTCCAAGATTCTATCGAGCTAATGATCGGAAGACGCTTGCCACATTATTTCATAATATGCTGGAAATACATCACACCTGTGGTTTCTGCAGTAAGCTATTTTTACTTCTTTGGTTGGGTTTAATGTCGCTCAGTATATGTCATTTGGCGACTATCCAGCTACCTGGATATCTTTGTCACATAAAGAATTCGAAGACATTGGCGCGACTCGAACCTACAGCTGTAAAGGCAAGTGGTTTGAAGTCAATGACCTTAATCACTCGGCCTGGACGCCCGACTTGTATAGTGTAAACAATGTTGAAATGGACAAAGGTTGCAGAAGTGAAAAAAATGAAATATTAGAGCTAGTATAAAACATGACATGTGCAAATAATTCCCTACATTAACCCTCATCCGTAAGTGAGTGATATAAACAAGATGGAGAAAAATCAGTTAAGCAAGAGAAATGTATTAATTTCTATCTCTTTATGCATATCAATCATAAAAATCGTCAGATGGTTTGCGGATATTTGTAAAATTTTCTAGAGTTATAATATTTCATCTATCATTTGCGTCAGTGTGTATATCCTTAACACAGCAAAGTGAAAATGACGCAGTAACTGTGCAATGCACAGATGCGACCTATAACCTGTCTTATTATCATTATCAGAGTAGGTTTCTTTAAAAATTTATGCCGACTTTGTGCCATATATGACCGTATATGACCGAAACGAGCAACACGGTAAGTAAAACCAAATATATCTTACAGTTAGTCAAATAGTAAGACATGAATTAGTGCATATAACGCCAGATCTAGAGACATTCTACTGACTTAAGTTTATTCAGACTGCAATAAAAAGACTCAATCAAACTGAGCCTGCAAAATTTTCAAATTTGCTATTTTGGGCGTTCTTTAGGGATAACATCAAAAATATCCAGGAAAAATGTTTGATTTTCAAGATCATTCGTGAGAACCAATAGGAAGATGACTTTTGTGCGTCGTTTGAAATTTATTTATACAATATCGCATCCATTACATTATTGTTTTCGTTATTTTGTATACTCAAGACATTTTAGACTACTCGTGTTATACAATTGTGAAATAAGCAGACATGATTCGATTGAGCCACTTTTTTATGAGATTAACGCCCATGTCGTGAATGATGCGCCGAGACAGCACTTGTACCATCATAAAAGGTGTCTGAATAACATTTTGTATACTTCCTTTTAGTCTTATATGGCAATGTAGATCGTCAACCAACATTTAAAAGAAAAAAACACACAACAAACAACAAAACAACAACAAAAACAACAACAAAAGAAACAAATAAAAAGAACAATAAAAAAGTTTATATGCGTTAAGATGTTAATTAATACCTAAGCGAGTCAACAAGCACATCCAATATGGTGTTAAGTTGTCATTATCACGATGAAATCACTTTCCTTGTAAAGTGGGTTAAAATATAATGCCTTATCAGCCATGTGGGGTAATTTATTTCTTTAAATTTGAAACTAAATTAAAAAGTGTATTGGTCCTTTTACCTTTCGCATTGCTCGTAACGGCCATATATCGCACAGATTCAGCGTAGACTTTGCTCAATTTCTGCCTTATTTTCCTGTCCTGCGTTACGGGACATACACAGTGTGCTTGCTTATCTGGGAGTTGCTTTAACATCTTTAAACTTCTCCGTTTTTATTTGTCTGTTTTTAGGGAATATTTCTGTTTATGGTGTTTGATTTTGTACCACTGACGTATGACCGTAATTATGTGTATCCAGGCTGGGCACAGGGTATTGGAGTATGCATGGGACTGGTGTCCATGATATGTATCCCCATAGCGTTTGGTCACTCCATGTACAAAGCTGAAGGAACGCTCCGCGAGGTACGTATAAAGTTATTTTCTTCCACTGTATGCCAATAGGTATCACATATAACGAGACTGTTCCTCATTTTGGTATTAAGTTATTTTAAATAGATGTTTTCAAATATAATATTCCTTTACAGCCATACAAAAACAACACTCGTGGTCATTTATTACAGTAAAACATATTTTTGGTTAAAGTTACTTTATAAAAATGCAGACTATTTTTGTTCAGTTATAATATATGTTCATGTCGGTTTATTTATTATGTCATGTAAATATGAATGTAAGATTCATTTTGCAAACAGAAGGTAAATCACCGTACGTTATGTAGCAAAAGTACCGGACAATTTTCAATCATAATTATGGCATCGTCTGCCATTTTGCACGTTTATGGTATAAAATATTTATTTTGTTGACATTTATCAATGATAAATTTATGAATGGTCAATATTTGATTTAATTTATTTTTATTTTCAAATTGCAGAGGTGGCAAGCAGTAATTAAACCAATTCTTGAAAGTCACCAAATCAAACATGCTGATACCGATAAAGGACCGGCAAATGACACCAACATCGAAAGGGATGGTACTAAACTCATTGATGGGATGCCAGCAAAAGACGAGAATTTGGAACCAGCATTAAATGACAAAAATGAAGTACCATCAAAAGATGGTAACTTAGTATTAGCTAAAGACATAAATGAAGTACCAGCAAAAGATGATAACTTGGACTTTGCTAAAGACTTGACTGAAGAATCAGCAAAGATTGTTTAAATCTAACACAAGACACATAACTGTGTTCTTTGTTCGCGACAAATGCTTTTTTTATTTAGAATGCTTTTTATAGCTCACCAGAACCGAAGGTCTTCCGTCAGTCCGTCGTCATGCGTCAACAATCGCCTCCTTCCCGGAAACTGCTGGGCAGATTTACTTCAAATTTGGTCTGTAGCATACTCGCGACAGTCACACTAAAATTTGCAGATGTCATTTCAATTGGCCCCTTTAAGATGTCAACAGGGCTTAAAATAGAAAACCCTTTAAACATCTTCTACTACAGAACTAATGGATGGATGATCACCAAACTTTGTCTGTAGCATTTTTTGGAAGTCTTTAATCAAGTTTGCTCATATTAATTTGATTGGCCCCTTTTAGGGGGTCTCTAGGGCTAAAAATAGAAAAACCTTTAGACATTTTCTTCTACAGAACTAATGGATGGATGATTTCCAAACTTTGTAGCATTCTTGGGTAGTCTTTTATCAAGCTTGTTATATTATTTGATTGGCCCCTTTTAGGGGCCGCTAAAGCTAAAAAGAGAAAAACCTTTAAACGTCTATTTCTACAGAACTAAAGGATTGATGATCGCCAAACTTTGTCTGTAGCATTTTTAGGTAGTCTATAATCAAGTTTGCCCATATTTATTTGATTGGCCCCATTTAGGGGCAACTAAAGCTATAAATAGAAAAAAAACATTTGAACATCATCTCAAATTTACTATTAGAAAATATTGACAATGGATAATTTCCAACACTGAAAAGCAGTTGTTTCTGGTGAGCGACTCAGGGCTATCATGGCCTTCTTGTATAATACACACCGTTATTATTCATATATTCATATATTCATTTAACATAAAGCTGCAATAAAATACCGTAAACTTAGCAGGATTTTCTTTCACATTCTAGTAATTTGATCAAAAGACGCCAACGTCCACAAAGATTTTAATTTAATGACGATGATAGATTTCCAGCAACATTCTAAAATTTGTAAGACATAAATCAAGTTCAAACAAAGAATTATAACTTGAAAGTTACTTATGGCAGAAATTGAGTATCAGCAAAGAGTTTTAGCTTGCAGTCGCAAACTGCAAACTGTGTTTGACTCTTTAACTTGGTTCTTGAACAAGAGATTCAAAAGCTTTCTCTGATCGCAATCTTTGCCTTTTCTTAAGTTTAGATTACTTTTGACAATTCAAATCGTAATATGTTATATATTTTATATACAAGTACAATAAAATGCAATAAAATATGCGAGATTTTCTATCACATTAATCTAGTAAATTTCAATTAATATCCTCTAGAATCAAATAAATATGGAACCCCTAAAACATTCATACATTCACATACCGGTACTAGTCTGAGCTTTATCGTGATATTATTTGTTCATATTTATCTTCAATATTTCTCTTATGATATCCAGAACACATTTTTAACGGTATTTGGCATGGGAAAACACCACGTAATGTCGCAATTTGATGTTACCTAAAGACAAACCAGTAGACGGAGGAAAAGATGAACAAATGGGCAATGCCAAAACTATATCTCTAATTAAAATTTCAATATTAATGTGACAGTGACCTTAACCTGCTGACCTTAAATACAATAGAGTTCTGCTAACTTTATTTTGGAAAAGCATTTCATGAACTTTGGCTTAAATAATATTTATTTATTCTTCCATATTTTCAAACAAAATCTCAATACATAATAATTTCACCCAGGATTGAGTAAGAAGTGAACTTTTAAGGTAAAGAGTCAAATCAAATACTAGTTAATTTAAATGCACGTTTGGATGACCTTGAAGTACTGTCATATATTAAAAAAAATCATTTACCTACTACTAGGATACAATCTATGGAGTTTGATGGATAAAGGCCAAATGTTTCTTTTGTTGCTGAAAAGATCAACTAATATTCAAGGCGGTATGAACTTTATCTACAAAAACGATGCAGATCATCTGCCCAATAAGGGAAACCACTCTGTTTATAGGAATATACTAAAGAGTTGTCTATTCTGCGGTTGACTTATACAATTGTTGTTTTACGGTTCTGTCCTCATTTCCAACCTTGTTCAACATTTCAATCAAATTCAATGTAAAGCAGCATGGTTCGAACTTTTAACAGTCTGCTGACGATAAACAGAACGGTAATGTGTAAAATAAATTAAAATTACACGTACAAACTAAGGAGGAAGGTAAATTAATAATTTAAAATGGAAAACTAAACATTTCGATATAAAGAGTGACAATTTGTTAACACATGTCTTATTATCTTTTATAAATTTGGTTTGGTTTCAAGTCACACCGACAGGGAAAAGGTCTTATCTAAAGTTCCTGGTGGGATTGCAACACATATCGATGAGTGGAAAATTGGTTAAATTCAACGACTTGAAGCACTTGAACCCAAGCGCCGAAAAAAAAAATAACAAAGATTAAGTGAAGAATAATTTAAAGAATAATTTAAAAACACACCAAGTTTGATTATTAAGAATTGAAAGACATTTGGCTGTAGATTTAAGTGGTTTAATTTCCTTGCAATATTTAAACACAGAGCAAGCTTATGTATAAATAATCAACATTATTAATATGTATCGTATTCATGTCAAAGAATATAAAACCGGTGTTATAAATCAAAATTAAATAACGTCATGAAGACAGGTGGTGATTTGGTATCTTTGTTATATTTAGCTGTTGTAACATACAGTGTTACACAGTTCATCCTATTTCTGTATAATTATAATATGTCTACAACGTATAAATAATCTTTTCAGAAACGACATCTAATTAACGTTATGAGACATTGAGGTTATTTAAAGTTGATAATAAATACCACTATAAAACATTTTATGCATTGAATGTCAACGGTTATACCAGAGGTGTCATGAGAAGTAGATTATACAGCTATGTATTTGTCTGGCATAGATTATGAGAAAAACAACGTATGTGCTTGACACAGTCATTGAATTAAAGAAATCAGCTTTGGAGTCAATATTTCGGGTTAAATATTTTAATGTTACTCGATGGCATACCCGAGATGAATGTTTGTGATCATAAACATCTAATATTCATCACGCATTCGCCGTTTTTCGACAAGGTAAAACGGTTACAGCCGACCATGTGTTTGGCATGACGTCATTTGCGTGTGTTGACCACACTATAGTCTGTCCCATTAAAAATGGAAATGAACTTTTGCCTGGTGTGAAATAACAAAACGAGGTTGAATAAAAATTTAACTGTTTTTGTAAACTAAAAAAAAGTCACCCTCGAGATTTTTCAGGATTTTACTCTAAAATGTCTACTTTTCTTGTGAAAGCGAATTTTGATTTCTCTATGGAAAATCTCTGTTGTTTATTTTCCGTAGCCATTGCCGAAGTACTCTTCATTTGAAGATGAACGGGAGAAAGCACGTGTCATGTTTCTAAAATATACATGAGGTTCTCGGGGTCGTTTCATGATTATTTTACAAAGCTGGATCTACAAGATGTAACAGTTTAGTTGCAATGCATGATGAAAAACTTAAAAAAAAGAAAGAAAAATAAGCAACAAGAACACCGAGTCAAATGGATAAAATATCTAGAAATTGCACTTACTTTTAAGCTGAATAGAATTCCTATGAATTTCGGAATAGATATTTATAAACGTCCCTTCTGAAGATTCCTTCATTGCCAGTATCTATCCAGTTCCGTAGACCCGATTTTTTTCTACTTCGAAACTCCTAAATGACATGACTCCTACAGTACACTTATGATGATCCAGATTTTTTAAACTGTTAATCCGTCTCATTATTAAAACATTGTTCAATTTGTGGAGTTATCTGGGTTAGCAAATGAAATATGTAAATGAAACACATCATAATTCATTATGTTCCAAATCCATAATTCAAGAACGGCCCATCAATTTTAGTTGTCAACATCACAATGCTTATAACTCTTGAAAATGGATTCCAGACGAAACTTTATTACGTCAACAACAATTTACGAAATATATGACGTAACAAAAATGCCTCGCGATTCCAGTTGCGGCATTGACAGAGAGCGCCTAGGCATTATGTAACCTCAAACAGATAATTTTAGCGTTGAGATGAATTTGTCTTGATGGAATTTAAAATAATTTTTGTATACCCAGATTTTGCAACTTAACTGTAAAAATACACCTTCAATTCATATATGAATAATAAAACTTTTGATAACATTTAGATCATCTAGATAATTTTAATCACACTTAATGACATGAATCTACAACAGTACAATACTTCTTCCATTAATTACATAGTACATTCGTTTTGATTTTATGTTTTAAACTATTTTACATATTTTCAGAAATAATTTCCCTACATATAATCTCGTTTTTCATGACTTCTGTAAATCCTACTATTTTAGCTACAAAATATTACAATATGCCGTATTTTTCTCCCGCGAAAAATATGCTAGATCTATTGTATTTTCACAGAATATTTTTTAAATTTAATTTTAGGAAGGCTAAAATTATTGAGAAAGTCACTCGGTGTTTCTCTTTGACTCGATCTCCCTTCATATTAACATAATATTATATGTAACACTTTGAGTCTTATAAAAAACCACTTATTGTCGCTTATTTAACACTTCAATTCAATTTATTCAAACTTATTCTTAATAATATCAAATCAGTGAAATCACTGACATTTTGTTGAATTGTGAGACGGGAAGTTAAATTTGTATTTACAAACTTAAAGTGTATATAGGCCTACGTTTGATTGCTCAAACTAGAAAGCATGATATTATATATATATTCTTATAATTTAACATTTTCCTCGAACGCGAGTCTGTGTTCTCTCATTAGCCAGGGAGTTAGTTAAAGTAGACACTGTGGTAACAAGCAAACCAATTCTGAACATATAGTGAATCAGTTTTCCTTTCTATATATTTCTTGTCAGATTTGCATGATAAAGTAGTATTTGATGAAAGTTGAAACCTACGGAAAGTTTTAGCGCACGGACATCGCACCCGAAATAAGAAGGGTAACATTTCTTGTATCCCATCGAACCTGGTCAATTTAATTATTTTTGAATAGAAGTGATACATACTAGTGGACAGAATTCAGACAACTAAAGAATTGTGTAAATTAAACATTAATTAGCAAAGAACCATTTTTTATAGTCTTCTAGCTGGGTCATGTGGGGGTTACGTTCATTGAACGCCGCCTTTCCTTGTTGATATTGTTTATTATATTCTGTATAGCTAGTGTTCCCGCTCCCTACGACATGCTGCGGTATGGAAAGCTATCTAATCAAATCACTTCATTGTTCTTTTTTATCTTCAAAAATACGACAGTTTATCATGGTTATTAATTTAATCTTTGTGTGTAAGAATTTATAAAGCGGTTAGCGATATTTTAGCTTTAAATGATTTTAATTATTTTAATAATAGTTTGCTAGTAAAATTGCCTTTTTGACACCAACTTTGTTCCCATTTTTCATTTTAATGATAACATTTAGCTATTGATCAGTAAGTAAATAAATATAATCAAATTTTTATAATTAACGAGTACATTTCACCGTAATTGTGAGACGAACCCTAAATGACGTCTATATGGGCGCCGCCATTTTGAAATGGACGTCACGTCAGGTTACAACGTAAGTCAACGGGGAAAAATATAATTTTAACATTTTGACCATATTACTGACTTTATGAAAAAAATGAAAAACATGCCTAGAGATATTGACGTCAGGGTTAAGATGACATTAATTTAAATGATTTTACTATTATATTAAATAAAAAATGGAATGTTCAAATTTGATGGGACAGACTATAATAGCGTTATAGTACATGTATTTAAGCGTTCCAATGATTAAATGATTTTTGAAATTCTTCTTATTTTGGGTATATGCTTTATATCATATGATGCCGTATAGCTTCATAATTGACTTAAATTAATAAAATTATTATTAGATTTCAAAAGAAATTCGTAGAGATAGGCGTAAAATGAGAATAATCTATTGTATTTTAAAAGTACTAACACGTATAAAAACAAAGTGGTATTTTGTCTTACATACAAATACTAAATCGCTTGAACCGTATCATTGCCGAAAAACAGAAGCCGCAAATGATGGTTTTGGCCACAAAGTAACTGTTACAGTACACACTAAAGCTTTAAGTGACATTATGCTCATATTTTTATGGTCAAGTTGAGCTGAAATTACTATTTATTTCAAACAATTGACTTATAAAATGGTGATTAACCAACAGTTCATATTGGAAAATGTTTGGGATAAAATTTAAATCTGCCTAAAATATAAAAAGACTGCCCCACTCTTTTTATGAAATGAATGTTACCGGTAAATTCTAATGGATGTTAATGAAAATTACGTTTGAATCCATGCGTTGTTTCTTGTTAATGTGAAATAAATTTTGATATTAAAAGGAATTATGGCAAAATGAAAATTTATTTTGACATTCACTTGTTCACTCATTTATACCCTTGGATGGGCATAATGTCACTTTTAAAGATGTACGCCTCCAGATTCAGATAATTTTCATAAAAAATTTTGAAAAAGGATTTGAATGTATAATATTGTTAAATAACCAGAAGGAAGCAATTACACATTATCAATGGCACTACAACCCACGTGAATTACCAAAAAGTGGTCAAAATATGCATAAATAGCCCTAAATTCGTTAGAAACGCAGTAGAAATATAGTTGTAAATACTGAAAAATCAATATTAATTGAATCTTGAATCATTTTATTTTTTTCCTAAAATCATAGTACATATTTCTCAAGTTTGATTTTATTAAAATATTTTGACTCAGCTGGAGGCATGCAGCTTTAATTTGAGAAATATTTTTCTTTTGTAATGGGAGCTGAGTGGGCCTTTAAAATATAATTATTATAAAAACGATGGAAGAGAAATGAATAAAATCGGTTACTTGTGCAAAAGGAGTTCTTATAGATTTACATATATCTCTAGATCTAATTACTATTTAACTTGATCAGTGCCTCGTACATAAAACTGAATGCCTCCAAGTGAGCCAAATATTTCAAGAAAATCAAGCTTTGAGCCAAGAGTACTAAGATTGTTAGAAATGAAAAAAAAAAACCCATCAAAATTGAAGTAATGACTAACATATTACGTGCGATTATTGTCTGATTCTGCAGTATTTATCACCACATTTCTACTACGGTACTAACGCAATAAGATCTGTTTTCGAATATCTAGACTTCTTCCTGCAAATTTATGAAAATTTTTAAGTGCCGTCATCAATATATTAAATTTCTTTGTTCACTTCGCAATATTTAATGATAATTTATTTTCAACATTTTCGTAAAAATAGCCTGAATATATGACATGCTATGCTGATTTTAGTACATTTGTTACCAAAGCGGAATGCTTGCTTGTGGAACGTGGAAATAAATGGAAACCATGACATATATCTTCGTATACATCCTTTTTGTGAATAAATTAAATAATAAATAACAAACACAGACAGGATGCGAATATTCTACTTATCAGAAAACGTGTCATAAGTGCAGTTTATGTTCCTACATTTCCCGTTGATGCACGCTATGGTATTCGACAGATTTAATTATTCTAACACAAAATTATTTCTGTCACCAATTCGTTATCAAAAATAAACCACATGCATTTGTTTAAACCAAATGAAGATTTCCTGTAAAGTTAATTTACTAACCTTGATCCACATTTTTTTTAAAACGATAACACATAAATACTTAGCATGGTATTCTTTTATTTCCATCCAATATTTGAAGAGTTGAACAAAAAAAACAGCAAAATCTACGGGTGTTTCAAATAAAAGCCACAAGTTAAAATCCAAAAATAGGCTTAAACCCGGACAAAATATAGAATTTCGTGTACATGTTCATGTTCTGTTAATTTTTATAATAGTAACTTAGCAATGAGAAAATCGATGAGGCGAACTGTCATATTGTCAAGTATATTTTTTATATAAGACAACTTTGATATGATATAAGTTGTCCGGGTGCCTTTCCTCTAAACATTACAAAATAACCCGATTTAGATTAATCTACATATTACCGTAACAAATGAATCGCATTGTTATACTTAAAAATGGAGAAATACTTTACTTTTTACTTATTTTTAAAAATCTTTAAAAAAGACCAAGGAAAAAAAAGCAACTTTCACAAAATACACGTTTCGAGTGCGTCGCCAACAACGTTTAAACCTAGCATAACATTCACATTTCACTAAACAATGTCATTGATACAGCGTTACAGAGGATGACTAAGCAATTGTTGTCTAATTACGGGAGCACAAAAAGAGGAAATGATAAACAACTAGTCCTTAAGTTTAATATTCAATGGGAAGGAAAGCTTACACGTATTTTTAAGAACGCATATCCGGCTGGAAACTGATGAATCATTTGAAAGCTTCCCTATTTTAAAATAGTTTTACATATGACTAAACAATGTTGGAAAATACTCACTATTTTCATCAGCACATTGCTTCAACCTATAACGAATTAAGTAACGGATTCAGTGCTGTTTCATCAGTAATTATTTGTAAACATTAAATTTAAAAAGGCTTTTTTCTCGGGAAAATTGAAAGCGAACATTTTCTTAAAAAATTAAGGTGTAATATACAGATTTTCCTAATTTTAACTACGTTTGAAATATTTGTATTGATATGGCACTTAATGCTATGGTAGATATATTAGAAATTTGAAGGTATTTATAATATAATATAAAATAATAACAATTGTTGGTTGCGGTTAATAAAATAATAGATAATAATAAAATAAGTCAGTTATTTACGAACCGTTAAAAAAATCGTTTAACAACAGCAATACAGAGAAACGCATGACGCACACACAGCACATATTTGCAAATCAACGAACAGATATGTATATCATAATACAATGCATTCAATTGTATCATAGGAAAAAAAGCTTCTAATTTGGAATAGGTTTAACAATTGGTATACATATATTGACGACTTCATTCATGTTGAAAAGTCTATTAAATGTTTCATTCATTTAAGACTTGAAGGGAAATTGTCCCCCAAAACAAGTTCACCATTTGCTCTTGTGGTACTCTATTATGTGTTGGGTTCTCATCCAGTCCAAACATTTCATCCGACATATTCTTGTTGGAAACGTCTTTCCCAAGTTTTATTTTAACAATGATAAAAGACAACTATTACCCCCACGAGAGAAAATGCTTTCCATTCTTGCCATATTGAACTCAAAAAAAACCAATTGCTTTTTAAAACTGCTGAGATATAACAGCCCACGGTCTTCCTGCTATTCCCGATGGCTTTGTAGAAATATTGTCAGCAAATATTGATAACCTGGTAAAAGTCTTTATCATTAAACACAATTTAAACCTGTCCCTTCTAGTTTTGGCATCATAACGTCCAAAATAAAAACGTACATCTTCATTTGCATATGAAATAAAAGCACATACATAACCTTCTGGTTCGTTAAAGATTGATGTGCTGAATAACCAAAACTTATCTTTGTCATCCAAAGATATCTAAGTTTTATCTATTTCTTATAACACCACCAATAACAATGAAGGAATAGGAAACCTATAGAGCAAACTACAATAATATATGTAAGAAAAACAATCCAAATTAAAATTTATTACATTTTACAAATCGTTCCCATCCACCCTGCCCGAATGTTGTAAAATTAATGAACGAAATTTAGCATTTCATTCATGTTTACCATCCATTCCAAAAATCCTTTCTTTAAAAAACTAAGAAAAAGGTGTTTTTCGAGGTCAATTGTGAAGTTCTTTTTGGAACGTTTTTAAATTTTAATTCCAGCTTTCCCAAAAGAAGACGGACCAGTGGTAAAGTTAAATTTTTAAGTCAAATGTACAAATTATTCAAGGAAAAACGTCAATGCTAAAGACTAAATATTTTTCACACTAAGGTTAATTGGTCAGATGTACCATTTTTTTAAAAATCAGCGGATGTAGAAGGAAATAAGTTTTGACATAATTTCAAATTTACTTCGATAATTTTTCAAATATACCGGGTCCTAATATTTACTGAGAGAATTAACCCTAGAAAGTTCTCTTGAATCTGAAGATTTTCAACATTTCGAAAGCTATCAAAGAATTTTAGTCCAATGTGTGTACAATAATTGCGAGATAAGTTAAGATATTTAACATTTGGAAACGGGCCAAATGGCCCTATCCAGGAGTAAAAAATGTTACCTGAACCATCTAGGTACTCCATTTTATAGGGAGTTGGGTTTACTAACACACTAGTTACATTGTACTGCATGCCACAATTAGAAAATTCAAGTCTTTTCAATTCCGGTGGAGATGTGGGCAAAGTCTTGTTCATGTTTATATTATTGTCCTTGAAATATGGACATATTCTTTTCTTTTTACTTATGTTTATCAAAACGTCTGGTGCAGTATATGGACAATTTAAGTTGGTTAACACAAATTCGGACTCATCTATTTTAGGCTCTTCCATATACAAGTAAGGATCACGAGCATGATTTTGGAAATTCCCATAGCATTCTTCTAAATGTGCCAAACACCCAAGTTGAAATAAATATGGCCCAAAAGTAAACGTGTTGCCTTCTACACGTAAGATTTTCAAAGTGCTTGGCGTCAAAATTAAAGCATTTCTCTCTATTAATTGAATTCTATTATCATTTAAAACAAGTTCAGTTAAGTTCGTATTCCAAAGATAACACACATCTTGTAATTTTACTTGATTTCCAAGTCCAAATGTTGGATAAAGTTTAGAAAAATTCAATGATTTAATCTTTGTGAATTGTAAACTGTATGTAATATTCATTGCTTTACGAAATCCAAGATTCATGTTATGAGACAGATCTAAAACCTCTAAATTCAGAAGATGTTCAAACGCTCCAGCTTCAATATTTTGTATATCACAAGACGACAAATTCAATGTCCTTATATGAGTTAGGTGTTTAAATGTGTCATTTGAAACGTAAGGCATATTACAATTTCCATCCAACCCCGACAATGATACGCTACGTAATGATTGAATTTCACTGTAAGATACAGGAAAATATGTGTCTTTCAGTCCGTCGAAAATGAGCTGTTCAATATTAGTCAGATTCGAAAGGTCCGGATACATAGCACCGCCATAGTCCGAAACATTCAGATTTCCGTTTAGCATAAGCTTTTTTAAAGACTGCGGAAGTTTAAATGCTAGTGTCCCTCTTTTATTATAAACATCAAGCTGGTTATGGCTCATATCAAGCGTTTTTAGATGATCAAACTTTTTCAAAGAAACATCTTCGACATAGCTTATTTCGTTTCCTCTTAGATACAGACTTTTCAATGACTTACAGCCTTTTATGTCTTCCGTCCGAATATATTTGTATCCATTTTGTTCCAGGTGCAAAATATTAATCTTGACACCTTTACTGTCATCAATATAGTCACATACGTTCCGTAATGGTAACTCATTAGTTTTGGAACAATCCATAACATTTATATGTTCACAATGACATAATCCGTCAGGTCCACATGGAAGAGATGTTGAATCAACGATACTG
This sequence comes from Ruditapes philippinarum, assembly GCF_026571515.1. Lineage (NCBI taxonomy): Eukaryota > Metazoa > Mollusca > Bivalvia > Venerida > Veneridae > Ruditapes > Ruditapes philippinarum. Next base: position 278,001 of record NW_026865957.1, read on the forward strand.
ATAATCCACGCGAGCAACAATACAAAGTTCATATTGTCAGCTTAGAAATTAAAGGATCAAACTTTTGAAAAAGTTGCAATGTCTTATTATATCTGCCTTTGTATAAATGTCGCTCAACATGCGATCAATAAAGGAAGCAAGTGTACATACTTGTATTTTGTTTGAGTATTTACCGAGTTCATAAACCAGTCAAGATTTGTTTCGCTTATGATGTAAAAGGAAGTTAAAGCAAGCTCTATTTGTGGTAGGCTTAACAGGTTTTTTTTTCTTCAAGATTCCCCATTGATACAATTCAATAGATAACAAAGTCTTTAACGTTTATGTACACAGACTTACATTCAACTCGTTATCACTTTAATATGTATATTAATATCATGTTTGTGTAACTTTACGGTTTAACTATGAAACTATGTATAACTATGAAACTATGATTATATAATTTCATTATCTAAAATATTTATTTTAGAACACAGTAATAATAAAATTTGAGTGTGGGTGTGTGACAATTAAAGTATTTCTCATAGAAGCCTGCACAAATTATCATGACCTTTCAAAAGTTTTAAAATACAATGCACATTTAGATAGATGAAAATTTAATATTCAAATTTTTTGACAACGAGTTGGAGATATGGAAGTTATTAATTTAGATGCAAGAACTCTGTCAAGAAGAGTAGAAATATATATTCTCTTAATTTAAAAGAAAGAGAGCATTTATAACACATTCGAATGAAATTTAACTTTAGAACGAGGAGAGTAAAATGAAGTGTATTCAGGTCAGATATTAGAAAAGGAGAAGCCTTAGATATTCAACAAATTATCAATTTCAAAAGTGTTCTTTTTTTCGTTTTATGCTCAATTTCGATATTTCGAATTTGTAATGCTTCTACCAAACACAGTATAGATGTAATGAAACGAATTAATAGCCCCTCCTCTATACTGAAGGACGGTGACAACACGTGCCTTTTATTTGAATATTTTCACATCGAAAGCGTGAAAAAAGTCAATAAACTTACACACATTCGTTTTAACATTTCTATTACCGTCAATTAGCCCAAAATTTTTTAAAATTTGGGTTAAAATTGTAAAAAAATTTTGAAATGAAAAAAATTTGGTTTCCCCAAAAAATTGAAAGTAACATTTTTGGGTTTTTAATTTTGGTAAAAAAAAAAGGGTGAAAAATAACACACCTCAGGGTTTCCTGAAAAATTTTTTTATTTTTTTTTAAAAACATTTTTTTCGTAGGGCCCTTTTAATTTGCTTCTGAAGTTTTTTAAATTTTTCATTTTTTTTTCAAAAAAAACTACTAAAAAATTAAAGGGTTTGGGCCCTTCTGAAAGCCAAAAAAAGGGCGTGGGAATTTAAAATATCCAAAATTAAAAAAATTGCACAAAAAAATTTTCTTAAAAAAAATTGTTAACTTTTTAATTTTTCAAAAAGGATTTTGGGCCAATTCAATTTCTTCAATAAAGTTTTCCAAAAAATTTAATAAAAACCCAAAATTTAAATTTTAAAAAATTTAATAATTTAATATTTTTATACTTTGTAAGGAAAAACCACTTTTGGGGCCTTTGTGGCCTGAGAGGTTGAGGTTAAAATTCTCCCCGGGGGCCCTTTAAAATACTTTCATGAAAGGGAAAGTTTTTCCGGGCTAGCTTTATGGAACGTCTAAATTCTTTTGTGGTTTTTCCCCCACTGCTTTAGCTAAAAAGTCGCTATATGAGTTTTCTACTTTACAGGCCCGACAAAAACCTGCCTGCTAAAAAGGGAAACCTCGTTTTTTTATTTTTTACGTTCTTGAGCTTTATGAGCCTTATAGTTTATGATAAAATTCAGGTGATCCCACTGCAATCATTTCTATTCAGTTTAAACTTTACAACATACTCGTATACATATACATGTTCTGTAACACTGATTTACAATGTATTTCATGAACCCTATGAATATATAAGGTATCAATAAATCAATAAAGTCATATTTGAAAGTTGAACTTACTTCTTGCGTGTGTATAACAACAAGAAAACAACGAGAACAACCATCAAAACAACAACAACAAAAAGCCATCGAACAAATGAAGAATAAAGGAATAAAACCCGAGAATAAGAAACACGGCAAAGAAGTATGAAAGGCACATTAAGAGTGACATGCTTATCAAATGGATGGGGAGTTGTGGTTGCTGTGACGATCATGGTGGTCAATACGATGATGATATTGGAATGATACTAATAATAAAGCTAATGATCAACTTCAATTATCTGCTTTATACTTCTATGTATCACATAATTCCCATTCTTAAATGACATGTCTACCATGAAGATATTATAAACTCTGACTTTCTATTAACGTTATACGACAGATCAGACGAATCAAGATTTAAAATCAATGATGCAAAGTTCAGAATTAATGAGTTTTGTGTAACTAGTTAAATAAAAGACATCAGCATGTGCATCTTAAGCACCTACGTCTGCCTTGAAAAGATAATGGAACATTTTTGGGATAAACAATAACCATTGTGTACTTGTAAAATGAAAATGTAATGTTTCAAAATGTGTTCTTATTATCTACCAACATTAACAGGTCGTACATAAAAGAGAATGAAAAAAGAAAAATAATAAAATAAAGCATGCAAGATTCGGGAATGGAACCCGAGTTGACTGATTCACAGTTAACCGGAAGAATTGACCTGCCATTTGTTCCCACTCCTGCTCTTATCAGGTGCCATTTTGGGCACATTTACGCTGGTCCATTTTTCGGGGAACATGTTCTGTGGCCGTCGTTATGTCTTTTCGATCGATCTTTGTTTTCCTTTTCTTCTCTTTTTACAACCATAATACACGTTTGTATTTCTTAAAAATGCATGTTTCACTGTTTATTACTGAAAAACATCATGGAAAAATATAGCTGAACTGAAGTTTTGAGAGGAAGAATCGCATATAAATCAGAAATGAAAAGAAATTAACGGATACTTCACTTAGAAAATATTGCAACGCATGGATGATGTCACATTATAAACAGAATTTGCTGGTGCTACTCAACGGAAAAGTAAAATGTTTCAAAACCATAAGAAATTTGTAGATTGTTTCAAAACCATAAGAAATTTGTTTACTTCAGTTCATACTTACTTTCATTTGAAAAGTGTAAAACTTACACTTTCAAAATATGAAAAACAAGATCAACATGGAAAGGCGGCGTTCAATGAACGCAAACCCCACACGACCCAATAACACTGGATCACCGGCAAGGAGCTAAGCAGCTCCCCTCCCCCAAAAAAGACAGGGTATAAGATAAAGCACGGACCGGATAATTGCTTTACTGGTACATAGATACAGGAAGACAATTTAATTTTAATTCATTACTATTTATGAACTTTTAAAACTTTTTATGGAATTTGCCTTCAAGCTACATTTAATAAAATATGTAAACATATTAATCCGTCGGCTTAAAAACCAAGCATTCTATAGTTTCGTTAACAGTTTAACAGTATCGGTGTAAATCTCATTAAAAATGAATATGAAGACTAATATAATTAGCTCGTGTATGCGCTATGTCATAAAGGTTAAATCAATTGCAACCATCACATCAAATAGGAGATATTCTTGTGCAAACCAACTTTTACCGTTTTAGTTTCACGGTGCATTAGCCCTGTCGTTTACAAAAAAGTAATCATCTCATGAAAAAATTGAATTTGTATGAAAACATCCGTAATATAATGCGGAAATATACCGTTAAATTTGGACTGCTACTAAAAATATTTGTTGATTTTCTATTGATGTACGGATGACCCAAAGGCGAAGTTTCTCATGCAAAAAGAAATTGTATTTCCGATTTTGCCACAATGAGGTTGTAGAATTTATGGCTTATAAAACTCATTTTGGTTGTCTGGACACAAAATAAGAACGGGAGTTGATATGAAATATTTAATTAACGAAATGTAGCTATTTATTTTATGCTTTTAAGTGGATTACTGATTTATCCGTGAAAATTATATTTGGTAATTTCACAGTGAAAATTATCAAAATATAATTTCACTCTTTTCAATGACGAAACTACTTTTTTTTAAAGATTTTCCCTAAGTGGTACCTTAATTTTATTTTTGCTGAAAATTCTGACAATGTCAGCCTGTTTAAAGAAAAAGCAAATCTGAAATTGATAAATAACTTAAATGTCAAAAGTAATAAAAAGAAGAACACGCAATTACTTCTATTCATTCAAATTCCAATCACCAAATTTCGTCTCTAAATTTTTTTGTTTCATTTTTACAGTCTGAAAAATACATTCCTTCCCCATGCAAAACTGCTCTTGATGACATTTGGGCATATTAAAGTATTCTACAAGCAATAACTGCCGTATGCTTTATGAAAAATTGAAAAGCATTGACAGCCATCACTCGAAGAATATGTAAAACAACCCAGCGTTCTTGAGCAAGCTTCCAAGTTTTCCATTTTCCTAGCTACTTTTCTGAATGTTTTCACATCTGTCAACACTTAATTTTTGCCTGTTACAATCCTCAAATAAGTTTTCTTTCTTTTAAAAAGGTGTATGACTAACAAATCAAAATTATATCCCTCTGAATCTTACACAATTATTTTCCTCCCATGAAATACACAACTTTAAAAAATGGCTGCCGCTTACAATTTACAAAGCCAGATCTAATATAAATTCGCAATAAGTAACAGAAATATGGATGGATGGCTGGACTTTTTCTCCTACAAGAATTGTTTGTTTTTATTATTAAAACAAGCGATCATTCATATTTTTTTAATAAAATGAATAAATATCAGCGTCATTTAACGTTGATTGGCGGACTTATTTTTCAGCTCAAGACTTCTTGTTTTTAATGAGAAATTCCGACTAAATGGGGCTCTCAATGGGGGAAACAGTTTTAATATTAACGTTAAAATTATGGAAATTTCGTTTTAACTTGTTTATAAGCATAAAATAAAAAGAAAATTTGTCTGTTTGTTGTGTAAGATGAAATTTTATTTCATCTCGTAAACTTTAAAAACAGTATTCTCACTCGTGGCTACACCACTCGTGAGAATACTGTTTTTAAATCCCACTCGATGAAATAAAATTTCATCTTACACACAAACAAACAAATATCCTCTATTTCTTTTTATGAAATTTATTTAATGTAGCTTTTAAATTACATTCCCTCCAGAATCTACAAATTCTAAATATTTGTATTTCAATCATGATGTTATATCTATATCGTCAAAAAGTACCTAAATATCTCGAATAATTATTTCAAAAATATATATTTCCGTCAAAGTAAAATATGCAGTATTATTGAAATACAAGTTTGCAACCAAAATCGATCTTTTTCATTGTCACCAAACAATCAAAATCCTTACCCTATTAAAATACCACCAAATAATAATAATAATAATAATAATAATAATAATAATAATAATAATAATAATAATAATAATAATAATAATAATGATGATGATGATGATAATGATAATAATGGTAATAATAATAAACTCACAAATTATTCGACATTTATAGAATGCCGGCAAAACAATTTTGCTGCTTGACAATTTTACTAATGAACAAATACTAAAATTATATGACGTAATAGGAGCTCATCAAGAAACGGCACAACGTTCGATATACGTAATTAACTGTAGAAAGTAGTTTGAGAGATTTTCTGTAACGATACAAAATTATACATGATACACAAGTTAAATTTATTTGCTATAAGTTGTTTAAAGTTGTTGAAACTTTTTTACTCATTATCTATCTCAGACAAAGACGTAACTGGTTAACCTGTTTTCCATCACCTTTGATATAACCGTTGACAAACAAGGCATAACATGTGTATATTGTGTTGTTTATTGACAATTGTAAGTAACCTTAACTTTCTCTTATAGCTAATTAGATTCTAAATGTCGTTAAAGAAAAGATTATATTTACATGGTTAGAAATAAGAAGATTTATTTGTATATAAGATACCACGATAACTAATCTGAACATTACAACATTAAAATAATGTCTGTGGTCACCACCTAATTTAACCCATTACTTAATGAGCATTTTGTGAAAAATGGCTGTCTTCATTAAAAAGCCTCCCTGTTACAAGTTCAAATTGCAAGTAAACTATAAAAAGGCTTCAATACTGTTCAAACTTAGTATAAATGTTGACCGGATCATAGCCTTTGTAACAACATACCAAATCTTAAATTTCCTGTTACCATGGCAACAACGGATCATCCCAAATTTGCGTTGATTTTTCCAATAAAGCTGATTTCAAAGTGCTGCAACTTCTCAATGGATTGAGATAGAGTCAAAGGTATTTCAGCGTTGGATACACGTTACCTTAAAGTGGGCCTGAGGCCCTTTTATGGCTGTCACAAGCCCAAAATTTTCTTGGAAATGAGGGGGTCTGCCGACCCCCTAAAATCGCCAAATAAAAGGGCGCACATCCCCCCTCTGGCACCTCCTTTTATATCTATTGGAAAGGGGATGGCGCCGAAAAAATGATAACTTTTTGAACACCATTTTTCAAACGAAAACAAGAGTTTGAGGTCTAAATTGGGCATATTTTTTCACTACATGAGTCCTCAAAGGGAGGAGGGAGGGGGTGTAAAAAGGCGTGAAAATAAGTGTTAATAAAGGAATGGGTTAGCAAAAAATGATGAAAAATATTGGAATTACCAAAACACATTGGAATTATCCAAAATATTGGAAATTTCCATGTTAAAACAACATATTTGAAGAAAAAATGTTGTTTTGCGACATTTGTTTTCATTAATATTGATATTCCGACAACAGTCTTGACGTTTATACGATAAATTCTAAACTTGGCAAGTGTTACGCTATGAACAAGTATTGTTAACTTATTACTATTTCCACTTTAAAGAATACTTCATTTTCAAGTGTCAAACTTCCTATTAGTAATCATTTGTGTTTTAATTATCCGCCATTTAATTCCTATTATTTTCTTAATTGGGAGTCCTTGACGATTGTTTAAAGGAATAGGAATGGATAGATTGATGTCTGTCTGATATAAATATTTATTATTTTAAATGAAGTACCATGACAGTTTTTCTGTTGAAATCAACCGTATAACTGAGAAATTCGTATTTAAAGACACTATTTTTTACTTGAGAAATAATTTCATGGGCGCCGCCATTTAAGGAAGTACACCCCTAATGCACTATCTCCACTTTGAAGAGTATTCAAATAGGCTAGAATCACTGTAAAGTGTATTGAAACTGAGGGGCGTGGGTTTTCAAACCCCCATAAGCGGGCAACTTTTTTTTTTCTTTCTTTCTTTTTCCTTTTTACAATTTTTTATTAATCTTCTCAATCCCTCAATGGAAGAAAAAAGTGTTTCATTTTGATTTATATAATTATTTGGTAGGGTATTTATTTACTAAAATAATGCGAAAATTTTTAATTGCAAATATGATACCAGATATTTTCAAAAATTTAATTTAAAATAAAAAACTACACGGTAAAAGTATTTTAATATTTTGCAAAAGACCAACCAATTATACATTTAAGAAAATTTAGGCAAACCTTTGAAAACAGCCCCTCATTGTGGAAAATTTTAAGGGATATTTTAATTAAGGATTTTTACATAGGGAAATTGTCAAATAAGTGTTAAAAATGGGTGGGGTAGGGTTACATTTTTATATATTTTAAAAACATTTCGTTTAAAAACAAAAAATTTGCTTGTTTAATTTGTTACCTAAATGTCATTATTTGTTTCTTAACAATGAGCAACAGGAAAACTTTTTCATAATGATGATATAATATATTAATTAGAGTTTCCTCATTTCTGAAAAAAAAAGCCCTTCTAATGGCAAAGTTTTAGTTCAGAAAAATGTCCATAACTCATAAACCACACGGTAAATTTTGTTTAAATTTTGCATACAGGCGGCATTTAAGGCATATAACTGTCCTACGTTGTCAATTTTAAAGTTCCTTATAGTGCCCATTAGGGGTGTTCTACCTTAAGCGTTCTTTCACTCTCGCGAGACAGACGAGACCGATATTATGACGTATTACACCCACTTCCGGTAAAGGTGTACACGCTAGTACTACTGAAACATATCTTGACGAAGAACTTATTAATCTTTTTACGTACATAATATATTATTTACAAGGTTAGCTATTAAAAAAGCTAGTAGCGACTCGCTTCGTAATTTTTTTCCAGGGGTGCGTTTAAATATAAACAGGAAGATATGTCGGTGAATTACCAGAACAGAGGCTATGTACATTATGTGATTCAGGATCTATTGAGGATGAAATGCATTTCGTTTTAAAATGTAGCTTGTACCATGATATAAGACTCAACCATTTAAGTGAGATTTTTTCAAATGATCAATTTTAAGCCCAATTTACAGACAGTGACAAATTTGTACATATTGTTCAGAACCACCCTAGAAAACTAGCTAGATTTCTAAGTAGCGGCATATATGAGGCTAAAGACTATTTTTTTCATAGACATGAAACTTGATTACTTATTCATTTAAATATTTACTATTTTTTGGACTGTATTAGGACATTTTATGACATTGTAATCTGAAGTTTATTATCATATTTTATTGATATACATTAAGGTTTGAACAGTCGTAACGGTTTTTCTATAATCTTTGATAATCCCTTATTTATCACAGTAACATGTATGTTAGAGTTATTATCGACTTAGAAATAGTATAGCATGATTTTTATGAACTATAAGACCTTTCCGGTTTTTCGTAGCGGAACATTTAGCCACACCTTTTCCATTCATTGCTAGGTCAACTGCTCACAAACAGTATCACAAACATAAGCAAGTGTTCTTTTGTGCAAACCAGGTCAACCAGTGACTATGCATTATCTCAGTGTAGCGATTGGATAACAAGTAAGCCAATTTACATAAAACTGTAAACACCGGAAAGGTCCATAATGCATTAAAGGGACGTGGTCAGTTATCTTTAGATTACAATTTAAGCTAAGCCATCAAGGAACTTTGAATAATGTTTAAATTTTCGTTTTCGTTTTAAGTATTGTTTAAAATTAAGTATCGGTAAGCTTAAAATCATACCACGTTTAACAAAATTTCAGAACTTTTTTCAATTAAACGTGTTTTAATTTGTACATGATGTTACAATCATACTAAGTTTTGAGATAAACCATAGTGAAAGTTTTATAAAACAGGTGATACATGATATTTTATGAAAAATCTGTCATAAATAATTCAAACGTATTCAAATGCTACAAATTCTTCGAAATGTAACTTGTTAAATTTTGGGCATTTCGATTCTTATTTGTCAAATATATTAACGGACAACATTGACATTTATTATACAGTACTTTCTCTTGTGTTAAACTATTTAGAATAATTAGTATTTCTTTGAGCTAGAAGATAAATAAGAATCTTTCTTCTTTTTTCTTCTTTTTTCCTTTTTTATCTAAAACATAACCTTTTATGTTTGTTCACGTGTTTTCAGATTTATTGTCTTTATGTTGTTTGTGTCTTATAGGCCCATTGGGCCGGGTGTATACTATTGGTTATACATGTCTTGTTTGTTCATTGCTTGTATGTTTACATATGACACATTAATAAAATATTTATTTATTTATTTACTTACTTATAAAAATGATAGTTCTGTTAGCTGAAGAGGCTTCAGCGAACATCAAAATAAAAGTGAAATAAAGTTATGGAAGCCAGTTCTCTAAGTTTAACAAAGAGGAATATGAGTATATATGAGATGCATGTAAACAGACTGAATGTCCTTTATGTCTATGCACATTTACTGTATGGCCTGTTGAACCTTGACCAAATAAATCTTAGATAGGTAGAATTCATAAGATGTCTCTTTATACGAAGTTAAGTTGTAATATGTTTATTTTAGTATTGGAATGAGTGACAGACAAGTTCCTAAAGTAAACACAAGTTGTCAGAGAAAGCCGGGATCCTATTAAAAATAATAGGGATCCCGGATTTTGACCAGTCTAAGATGTTTTTCAGAAAAGCCGGGATCCTATTAAACATATAGGGATCTGGGAATTGTACCAGTTCAAGAATATAAGTTTTTCAGAAATGGGGATCGTATTAAAATATAAAGAGATCCCAGGAATTGGCCAAGTTCAAGGACATATAGTTTTCAGACAAAGTTTTGGGATCGCATTATAACATGACCGGGCTCCCGGATTTGACAAATTTCAAGAATGTAGTCTTTTGAGTTTTTCCAATTTAATTAGGCATATAATTTTAATATTGGGATTTCCACATTTTAAGTTTGTTAAAAATACTCCTAAATATATTATATCTAAGTTTTGATTAATTTAACGTTCATTACATACAATAAAAAATACTTAACGTTTAAATGTCCTTTCAATTTATGAAATAAATCACAACAAATATAGTTTATTAGCTTTTCCTCTATATTTTATACGATCCCGCGATCCCGGCCAGTCCGGGCCTCCGGACCCCGGCCAGTAAATATATCACTAATCAGATAGAAGGATAATACATGACCGGAAAACAGGAAAAGAAAAAAATGGAGCAGAACCAGATGTACATTATGTTAACTGAACAAACGAAAACTTACTATAGAGGAAGAAGCAGGTGAGATGCGCTACAACCAAAAGTCAGTGTATATGATTTTTTGAAAAAGAATTCATGGAAAACAATCATTGTAATCATCATTATATCTTTTGCGGTCAAAATAATATTGGCTGCTTTTTAAAATTGGGTGAAAAAATTGAAGGTTTTTTGACGCTATGTAAGATTTAAATTTGATTGGCTAAATAATTTTGGATCCTAGCCCTGATAGATAAATTTTGTAGAAAGCTGGAAGCCAAGCTTCGATTAAATTTTTGGAAGGATTCGGAGTTTTAGGTTGTTTTTCAGTAAAATCCTAACGTATTACCGGCTCGCCGTGGCGAGCCGGCATGAAAACATTGTATTGAACTGAATTGCTTTAATTAATTAATTGAAGACACCGCGACATTAATTAATATTTGTCCGATGTTCAAGCTTGCTGATGATCCCTGACCACATGATTTAAGCAATGACTGGCCTGAAGTGTTGCGACCGGTAGACGTTGATTTTTTATTTGTTTCTTTATTTTTTTTCTTGATATTGTTACGCTTTTTGAACCAACAAAATCTTCTCTACGCCTCCTGTGAAAATTAATTTGTCTTGTCAATACTTTATAATATATTTATATTTCGCTACGATTCTACCAGATTTATCATAAATCTAAAGTTGTGGGGAAATGACATCACGCGCACCTGTTTTTATACGGCTAATACACAAACATGGCCGCACCTACTGATTTGAAGAAATCGGTGATTTAGCGATTTAAATTTTGTTATCATTCGTTTAATATTGTTATTTGGAGGCAGAAAATTTGCAGATTTACTATTTATAGTAATCTATTTCTGATATCAAGTTTTTATTCTAGCATTGCCTTTCCCTTTAGGTCATTGATATACAAACACTTGCCCGTCTCTGCTACGTGTTCGAATTCCGCAAGAAACTTAGATTTTCTCACGTTAGGAAGCTATAAAGGGACATTGTTGTACTTGAGTGCCCGCTCTAGCCTGAAATAATACAAGTAGGGATACTTGAGGTTTTTCTTCATTAGTAATGTTGGAAAGTCGCCATATGATCTATACAGTATCGATGAGCCATAAAAGAACTACCCTCAAAACTGTTTACAGGAAGGAGTTAGAAGTCAAAGTAAATATATTACATTATAACGACAGCCGGTCATTTTATTAATGGTTTGCATTTTGACCTGCAACATTCAGTGGTATTCCTTTTCTCATATACGAAGTAGTCTTCTTATTACGTCAAATGATATCAGATAAAATATGTCTACCATACAGAAATAATTTGTTTTGAAATGACATTTAATTAACGACATGAGACAGTTGTGGTTATTTGAAATTGACTAAAATTTCTCGAGATACACATTTTATGCGTTGAATGTCAATGGTAATATCAAAGCTGCCATGAAAAGCAGGTTAACCAGCTACGTCTTTGTCTGAGATGGATAATGAGAAAAAAGTTCTGTAAACTTGCAGATAAAAAATGACTCATGGTGTTATGTTAAATAAGATTAAGTCCATCAATACAACAGATATTAACAAGAACATCTAGGTTTGATTGCAACTTTGGACTTTGATTTTTTTCAAGTAAAGAGATCATGCAGCTAGCCTCAGGGATGCCGGTGATCACGTGCTTGTATAATGAAAAAAGGGGCGCCTGAGGTCTTCCTATAATTTTGCAATATAACCTGAAAAGTACCGTTGTGACCTTGTACAAAAGTACAAACATACAAAAACAACAACAAAATTAAGAAAGGAAACGGAATGACAATCTTTTAACAGAAAGCAGACATTTGAAGCAGAATTTCTGTGGTATTTTCTTTTACCTGATTTATTATTAAAATTATTTCTCATGAATATATAAAAAAATATCGCATAATTTAGTTATACGAAATTAATAACTTGTATTAATTTAATAAGGCACACCGTGCTATAAAATTTTACAAAAATAAGGATTGAATTTTTCTTCACAAAAATAAATTTAATAATGAAAATAAAAAAAGCGATTATAACAATAAAATAATGATAATAATAATAATTCTAAAATTTAGATTGTTGTTTCTACAATTATTAAATAATTATAAAAAATGATGTTGATGATGTTATAGAATTCAATCTTTGACCAACTGTTGTATACCCCAATTAACAGCAGAGTTCACATTCCTAAATAACATATCTTCCATGTAGATATTATAAATTCTAAAACAAATTTTAATTTACGTTACACGGCAGACAGTGCGAATAAAATTTAATTTTTACGACATTTAATAATATGTGTTTTGTGTCATTGGTGGTATTAAAGACTTCACAATGTGCATATTTATCACATACGAATGTCTATTTTCTGTGAAAATTTAATGTGAGTTTTAAGAATGAATAAAAGAAAATGGCAATGTTACAAATTATGCATTAACACGTACAAAAACGTAAACGCAGCTACAACAACAGAAGGAAAAAAATTGTTTGCGTACTTTGTAGACATAATTGTTCAACATTTTCTTATCATTTATGCTTTGCAAAACTTTAAATCTTAAAAAAGTAAAGAACAACAACAATAAGAACAGTTTGTGCAATCTCATGTTTGCATTGTTAGACTTTTATTATCGTTACAATTCAGCAAACTCATATAGACTGTTCATTTCTTACTTCTAATATTTCATGGCATATTTTAAAAAGCTTCTACAACAAAATATCTATGTTAACTTCGTATCTTATTTTGGTATCATATAGACAGAAATGATCACACGATGACCTTAAATTGAAGACGCAATTATTTTACAAAATATGCTTTTTCTGCATAACTAGGGGTAAAAGCTTCTTCTGTTTGTTTCGTTTCGACATGTGTACTGGTATGTCGATGTATAAGCTGTGAGGAAAGGAATAAGAGAAAATACGACTCTTTTAGCTTAGGTACTGGGTTTAAAAGGACACGTTGTTCACCTGCTTAGCTCAATGGCGAGGATTAGGTTAGTAACCCGGGAGTCGCTAATTCTATCATTGGGCTGGGCGAAATTTCTCTGGGTGACAATTGATCATGGACATTGCATGGAGTATAATGGTCATTAATCTTTCAACGTTGATTCAGAAATCAAATGGGATTAAAAATCGGTCACTTGGGTAGAAATGTGTAATCACGTGTCAGTTATCTAGGACAGTCTGTTAGATTGATTGTATATTCATATTTCAAATTTTGATGTTGTAATTATACGCTTTTACCCAGAAAGAATGTTGTTATATTAAGGATATACAGTAAAACAAAAGAAATCGTATGGTTTAACAGTTATTCATTACTTGAAAACTTATATAAAATTGTATTATAAAAGAAATAGAAAGGACCATTTTATTGCAAGATTTCAATCGGATGTATTTTGCATTAAAGGAAATATATAAACGATTACTTAAAAGAATTGATATTATTTATTAATTTTCTGGCAAAATTTATATCGCCTTTCATTTCTACTTTATGTTATGTATCCTTTAAGTTTCAATGAAACAAATGTACGGAATGTGCATTTTTATTTCGAAAACATCATTTCAGTCTTGCAATTGATATTCTTTTATTTTATTTAATAAAGTTGAACTAAGACACTGTGTAATTTATAGACTATAGATAAATGGAGCATTCAATCTCCATTTAAAGTTAATGAATGTGTTTACTCAAACTACATAATAGGTGATCATGTAATACAATGTATTATGACTAACGATTCAGTAAAATAATGCCCACCACATTATATGTTTTACTCTTAACTTTGAAGTCCATATTTGAAACTTTCATGAATAAAATAAAAAATAGATAAATAAATAAATAAATAAATAAATAAACAGATGATGCCTATTCATTGCTTGTTGAGATTATAACAATGCTTCTTGGTTTTAGTTTAATAGCTAAAGCGTGTTTTGACTTTCTGATTTATAGTTCCGTTGCCACTATTTATGTCACCGGTAGTTTCCATGCTTTATTATACCACTATGTACAAAATACAATCACCAAATGCATTTTATCAAGCATGATCAGTAATACGTATCTATAAATATACATTCCTCATAATTGTTTTAATCAACATCTATTATTAAGTTTTAAGTCATAAATCACAAGCCGAAGTACGACGGTGTATTGCCAAAATAAACGGAAAGGTTTAATAATTCGTGTCGCTATTTTTAGTCCCTTCTATGTCTGAACATAATGCTATCTCCTGCACAATCATTTTCATTCCCCTCTCAATCAACATGCAATGAAATAATCATTTGGATGCAGTTGAAGTATTCTTTATTCATTGTATCAGTGTCCATTCATCATCTTGAATTTAATGTATACTATTTACCCGTTATAAACCGCAATATACATCTTGATACTTTGTTGCATTAGTTGTTAGACATAGTCCAAATTTGTGTAAATATTTTCTATCATATCATATGTTCTACTTTTTAACATTCAAAGTAAACTGTATGAAACATAAATATAACTAAAAGAAATTAACTTTTTCATTTTTTGTGACTTTATTAGTATCAATATTCAAGGAAACCATTCTCACTGAATCTAAAACAAAATTTTTGTACAAGTTTTGATTGTTATCAACAATTCAAGTTACTGTTAAACTGCAAGAACATCAATAATGCCAGATACAAATCTTCTACAACAGCTCCTATGTTGACAGCTTACAAAAAGTTAGTGTTCTAACCAAATATTCTGTGGAACTGAATTCGACATACAATTACCAGTAACAATGACATCAAAAAGGACGATCCCGAAAATCGGCAATCGATTACTAAAATATAAAAAATAAATTCGTTTTTGCATGGTTTAAAAACATGGCTTAAGGCCATCATAAAAAAGCTTGGAAGAATATTCAGTCAAAATGTCGATCCCCTCAAGCACTTTAAATATTTTCGACAAGTACAAACTTAAGGTTTTTGTATAATACATATTGGTAATTAACAACTAACTAAAAACCATGAAAAGGGGGCTCAATGAATAAATAGGCCAAAGGAAATACAGATAATTTAAAATGACTCAGATGAATAAAATCATTTGTTCCTGGTTAAAATTAAACACAGGGTTAGTCAATTAGTTGAGAGAACACACACGAATGGATGGTCTTGAAGTGAAGGGGATAAAGGAAAGTTAGATAAACATACATTTACGGTTGGCCACAAGGGACTACTACATTAAATGTAAAGTTCAATTAATTTCGTACATGACAACTAGTAAATATCACACTATATCATTAGCCTTATATACAAAAAATGAAAGTTTATATCAACAAGTAATAAATATCTAAACTAAAAGGCTTTTGCAAGATTCTCAAAGTTGCCTTAAAAACAACAACAAATACACCCACCGAAAAAACAACAACAAAACAAACAGACACAAACATGAAATGGGTTGTAATCATAAAAGCGGAAAACATAATCCCTAAAAAAAGCCCAACACAAAAAGGTGAAAATGTTTCAGGCTCGGTTTGATTGAGCTTGTTCTTAACTAAAACTATTTTTACCATGAAAAAAATCCTTGCAGGAACCTGAACAAGTAGAATAACGTGCTCCAAAAGTAGGGGTTGGGGGAGGATAAAAATATATGACAGAATTGTATCAGAATAAGACCAGTAAACAACGAAACATGCGATACGGATATACAGTTAATTCATATTCTATATAATAAATGAAACATAACGGATCCTATACTGATAAATCATAAATTAATATTTGAAATGAAAGTCTCGCCGGGACATTACAAGTGTAATCATTTCTAGTGCTATTTAACGATCGAATGATTGATAGCTCTACCATGTCCTAGGATGTTGCTATTAACTAATTAGTAACTCTAGCTATTTCCTATTTTGTAACTATAAAAGCGATGTTTGATTCTTATTTTCAGCACATCTTGTACTTTAAAGAAAAAACTCCCTAAAGAACGATGGCCAAAACGGCAATATTAAAACAGGTTTGCAGACTCGGTTTGATTGAGTCCGTACATGTACTGGTTATTGTAAGCTACCCTCCACGTCCTAAAGCCTTTGGTAGTTTAGCGCGGAGGAAGGTAGTCTAGTACTGGTGTAACTCTCCAGGAACGAAGGTTAGGAAACTACCCGCCTATTTGACTGAAATACTGTTGGAAAAAGGCGTAAAATGAAACAAACAAACAAACAAACGTCCTGAAGCGGTTTAAGCAGAATTCAGCATTAAATCATGTAAATGGTGAATATTTCGTGATTCTTTTTTCTGGACCTGTCCATTGTATACGTAAAATGCACAATTAAATGAGCATGTAACATCTATTTCATTTAATTTTTATCTAATGAGCAATCGCAATTTTCAGCACTTTCCGTTTTTCAGATAAAGACTTCGACCATATTTGTAAGAATACGCAGAACGGATTTAACATACGCTAAATATGTATATTGTTAACAAAATAGTTAATAAGTGCTGAGATTTGTTCACTAAATTTATTTCATATTGTGTAAAAATCCACCTAAATTAAGTTTAATTTATAGATAGAACAGAAAATATGAAATAATTGTTATATTAATTATTCGGTTTGTAGAAACCGAAGGTACAAATGTTAACCTGTGCACGATATTTCGGATTTGTAAAAAATTGTTCGCCAGTAAGCATTTTTAAATTGACTGATCGCCCAAAATACTGACCGAGGGTATTTTCTTATCTGCAATGTCAGAACAAGCGCCGTGTTTCTCGGTTACCGCCGTAAGGTTGCCGTGCCGACCCAGAAATGTATCCCACTATGGCTCAGAGCCTGAGCAAAATCGTGCGGCAATTGTGTTCAGTAATAGCACTTTCACTGAGATAGTAACTTCGATTAAACTGACGAGAGAATAATCGCCATCTAAACACTCAGAACGCAGTAGATGCGCTGTACGAGCACAGACGAGCGGAAACTAAAATTGCTTCACACACAAAGACACATTCGCACGCACAACCGCCATGGAAATTCCGATGCAAATCCTTGGTCGCCGTGACAACGCCGTGAAATTTTCAACTGAACGTAAAGTTTCAAATTGCTGTTGCACTCTGCAGTTAAAAAGCGTTAGATAATTGTTATCAATGCAGTATGACCTGCTTTTAGTTTTAAACCATTTTTTAACAAGGGTCAATTTTCACGTGTAGTAGGGTCATTATATAACTGACATGTACAATTTTGTAAATTGATAATTCATCTGTCGAAAAATGAAAATGGGTTAAATATTCAACGGGTTCTAATTCTAATTAATACTATACTGGCAAAGATGTTTATCTCTTCTTAAGTATAATACTTATATCACAAACATGTATATTTATTTAACATATATACGATATGATATGGTATGGTATGGTATGATAAGGTTCTCAGAATACACACTCTCACTTTAACCGTTAGCCTACTGATCTGTCCGCTATTTAGTTAGTACATACACTGAAATTTTGCAAACCATGCTAAAAGGTTAAGTGCATATTGAAGATTAATAATTTCATTTAAGACATTTAACGTTTCGGTTAAAGCGACAAGAGTAACGCTGTGGAGCACGTTCAAGAAACTAATTTTAAATACGCAGAAGTGAAAACAAAGTAAAACCCAATCCAAAGTAAAACATTTTCTGATGATTTTTAAAAAAAATGTTTTTACAAACTTGCAGTTTCAATGCTTTAACATAGCAAAATGTATAATGAAAACTTGTCATTCAATTAACTTCAATTATTGTATGATGATGAAATGAATATAAAATCAGCAAGGTCCTTTATTTTGGATATTCACCGAAGTCTTTATACAATAACTGTTTTATTACATGATCAAAAAAATATTCTTTATTTGGTTTATTCCCAAAGTTATCAAATATTTTTCCACGCAAACAAGATCTAAACAACGTCTTTTATCTCCCCTTTTAAAGCGTATAAATGTTAAAGTAAAAAAATAAACACATATTTATTTTTTCGTTGTATATTTGTCATCAAAAAAGCTGGCAGAATTCGTATTTAACACATGTTTTTTTTGTAAAGTCACGTTGTTTTTGATCCTATATCCCGTAAATCCATTAATGATATGTCTCAAATAGTATGCAATTATATTAAACTGAAGTTTGATTTTAATTCAATATGTTATTTTAGCATCATATGAAAAGAAACCATAATATGAACGGAACATATGAATTAAAATGCGTTAAGAAGACTTTGTTATTTCATCGAGGGCGTAAAATAACAGCCGCTCCTAAACAGAGTTTATTGGCAGTTTAACGCCATTTTTTGTCTTCTTTGTGTATAGTGACAAAACCGCAAGGAACATATTTTTAATTCATGTCAGTTTTAATCAAATTGCTCGATGTCACTTCTTTCATGATGGACATAATACTTTACACATTATTGATATATCGAGATCAAAGCTATAACTTTTTAAAGAAATGAAATCTCGATCTCTCGCCTTCATATGAGACGTGATTCCAGATAAGGTGACAATAAACAAGTTATTATGACGAAATCTGGGATGACATTCATTTCATTTGTAATTGCCAGAATGTCAAAGTAGTTAACATTGTGGTTTTTTTTTATCGAATCATTGTTAACAGATTCGCGAATTAAATCTCAAAATGTAAAGAAAAATAATGTGCCAACATATTGTCGTTCCTTTAAATAGATGCGGGAATAGCTAATAGAAGTCATAATCAACACGATTTTCACAATAAGTTCAAATGTATATAGCCGCGACAAAACAGTATTAGTATCGTTAAGGGGGCGAAGACCTATAATAGAGTTATGAAGAATAAAATATTTGTGATGTTTTTTTCAAAGTCATATAAATATCAATTTGGAAATTCTTACATACGTCAACGTGTACAGTTAGATTTAAAGAAATCATACAAAAATAGAGAAGAAATCATATAAAATACAAAACAGAAATATTTTCAGAATTTCAGAAGTTTTTTGTTCGATTATTGACCCGATGTGTTTAAACGCATGTCCATTTTGGGCCATTTTGTACAATATTTTTCATATTTTTCTTTCTTTTGTTTTTGCTCACACATTATATTAATTGGTTCAGATATACTTCGTATGGTGTTCAATTTTAATAATTTCTAGTCTCTTTATGAAAAAAAAACACCAATAGAGTCCCATTACTCTAAATTATATTTTCATAGCACACGTTAATATATTTGATATTTTAATATGTTACAAATGCATGGACTGATGAGGATTGTTCTAAAATAGTTTTATTACCCTTCCAGTTTTTTTCCGCCTTTTTGATTGGATATTGATCACCCGAAAGAAATTGATATAACCGAGCCAGACGGGTAATATACACACTAAATTTCCCCGTTTGGTACCCAACGTTGTAAACAACATGCGCTGAGGTGATGCGCGTACGGTTCGATTTTACGCGATGTAAATTCCGATTTAAAAGCACTTTTTAACTGTCAAATGATAAATATTTACCAAAGTAGAGTAATGATACATATTCTCATCAGTATTGAAAACAAATATGAACTTGTGAAAGCTTGATATTAATTACAAAATGTGCGTTCAATAGACTACTCCTTTTCTCTTGTTCACATTCGTTAGGTACGGGAAAAATACGTCATGTATTTATGTGACGTCATGTTGTGACGAAGGGGTACCCTAAAGGGAATCTTATTTCGACTTTCATATGAAAATGCAATGATTTTTTAAAAATCGTCTAAACTCGGCAGGGGAAGGGTAATAAAATTATTATTTTGGTTTTGGAGTGATATATGTGGAAATATTACCTGCCAAGATAAAATATCTTATCAGGTAATATATCTTGATATATCACTCCAAAACCAAAATAACGTATAACGTTTTACGTAAATTCAAATATTGATTAAATAAAAGATGTATCATTTGAACATCCTTACAAACTATTTTCTTCGAAAACTGTTGATCGAGTTCGAAGTGATTTAGTACGAATATTTATATGTATAATAATAGTTTGTTCTAGAACAATTTATTATCTGTTACATATTAATATGTAATATCATATTATATATCTATACAAGTAATATATAATTCTTTCGTGGTTCGGTGGCATGTAATATACTATATTATCAACATAATTATTTGTGGTGTTACATATCGTCCATTATGGACCAAATTATTATAATCGTGAATATTTCACATAATGAATCTATTTTAGTGTACACACACGCATAATATCTAAATAATGTATGACGTCATATTCAGAAAGCCGATTCTGGATCTGGATTTTTTTACTGGACAAAAGTGACATGCTATTCATCCCACACTGCTTTACAAACATTACAAAGCTTTGTGACAATCAAATCAAGTCATAAATATTACAAGTGACAAAGGAATGACATGTCATGCTAGGTTTAATCAATCTTTGCTGTTTACTGTCACATAATTAGGATATCAAGGCTATTTGAAGACGAAAGTTCGTGACTCCTTTTAAGTAATTGGATGATGTGATATACATCTTTTTTATCAATGAATAACCAATGTTTTTCTAAAGCTCTGTGTGCCTTATGGTAGAGTTAAATCATCGTATTAAGATTAATTTATTTCAGCAATAATATGGTATAGAAACAACATAAACAAGTAAGGCACGTTTTCCCTTTAAGTTGAGGGCAATAATATTCGGCATATCTGGTGACTTTCTTTTTGTTGCAATCATATTTGTTCAATGTTTGTGTTTGAAAATGTAAAAACAATACATATGCTTGCATTAATTAAATAATTACCCTTGGTCTTTTTAAACTTTTTAATACGAGCAGGTTTAACATTATATCAGTACGTATCGCATATTTTCCTTTCTATTAAACACTCTTAACATTCATGCAAGTCCAAAATCGAGGTCTGAACGCTCACATGTTAGCTAAAACTATTTTCAATGAAAGATGTATCGATTAAAATATTTATATCTGACCTTTGTTTCCAAACTGAATTGACCTTTGTTTTAATTGTGACATTGAAATCATTAGGAAGATACACGTCCTCAAGCCATCGTTTTCATAAACCAATTTATATATGCATTGGAGAAGGAAATCGCAGAATTCCGATTTAAGGTGGCTAAAACAATTCACATACATACTAGCTGATTAATGTCCTAAGATTTGTTAATTCATGTATCAGGGTTGAGCAGTTTTGTTATTCGAAAGAGTCTAGAAATACAAAATAATGATTTCATTTTCATAATTATATTAGCCCTGAAAAAAATGATATAAGAGAATAATTTTCATTTATTGACTAACCTGATAAAAATTGTCATTAACAACATTTTATTAAGTTGAATCGTAACAGAAACAGTATTAGAGACAAAAAGAACGCGTAATTCTAAAGATATTGTAGCAACAATGATGCTAAATTTTAAGAAGTTTTCCTGTTCATCACTTTTTCCTCTGCGGAACAAAATCTGTCTTCATTTTCCTATCTAATTATTTGAACTTTTAACTTTCAATAAACATGGATAGTTGATAAACTGTGTCTTCCTCCAGATTATTATAAAAAAATATAATTTTAACAGTAAAGAATACTTTCCATTTTTGGTCGTTCATGTACTGATTGTTCTGAATTCACAAGTTACTACTGTTTGTTGTGAAAAAGTAACAAAACGTGTCATTGTGTAATTTTTTTTATATTTATATAGTTGACCGCAAGTGTTCATTAAAACAGATTTAATCAAAAAGATTACAACGCATTGATATGTGTGCTACATGACAATAACGGATTCTTTTATGATCGTAAGATTTGTGTAAACAGACTGTGTTACGCATCTTAAATGGTCGGGTAGGAAACGACAATTTAAAGGGTTAATATACATTTGTCGGGCATAGAGGTCGCATAGAGGTTGTAGTGCAGTAGATTATGTAATAGTATCACAAAATTTAGTTAGTTATGTAAAAAGCTTTGAGGTATAGGACCCAAACATATTATCTGATCATTGTGCTTTATCTTTTCTATTCGAATTTGATAAACCGTATAGTTGTAGAAATGACTGTATGTATGAATTGATAAATTATGAATATGTATGATCAAATGACCTTAAAAATATCTTTGTAAAAGATGAGTCGTCTATTGATGTCGCACATAAAATAAAAAGCTTTAGTGAAAATGTAAATTTGGCTGGAAATATTCAGGATAAAAATAAAAGTGTTAGTCAGTGATATTTGTTATTGGATGATGTTGCTTCACCATTGTTCAAGAAAGATATCAAGCAAAATGAAAATATAAATGTATCAATGTCCGAAAATCGTGAATCGGGATTAGTGAAGAATGTCATGAGAGGAAACTGATTTTTAATAAATGTTAAATAGGTACAGAGTAAATAAAAGTGATAAAATCAAAAGAAACTTGATAAATGCAAGGTCACAATATTAATCATGTAAAAGAAAAAGCAAAATTTTAATATGAATATGACAAAATGGAAAAACTGAAATTAGCAAAGTCCAGTCATGTTAAAAAAGAATGCGGTATTTAATATTGTATCATAGTTTGGAGACCTTTCTGTTGAAAATGAATCAGGGTTAAATCGTATACATATACATGCACCGTGCGTTAACTGGAGTGCGGGTATTAGTTACCCGCACTCCAGAGCATGCCCATTGATTGGCTCATTTTTGCTGGGGTTTACATATTGTGACGGCAGAGAAAGGGAAAGCGACAGAAATATCATATTCAGATGTTCGTTCATTGGTTCATTTTTGCCGGGGTTTCATTTTGTGACAAAAGGGAACGTGTTTTTATGTTGGACTATGATACAAAAGAGAAAGAACACCAAAACACTCGGCAATCTGATTAATACTCGGGGGCTACGCCCCCTCGTACAAATCAGATAGCCTCGTGTTTCGGTGCTCTTTCTATTACTTGAAATGTGCGATTAAATGCTTTTGAACAATACTTTAAGTCTGTAAACAACCCACAAAGCCATTTTTTTACACCAAATGATGATATTTTGTATTCTATTGATAGATAAGAGAAAAATTAATTATGAATTAAATGTAAAATTTATCGAAGACGATACTATTTAAGCTATACATTAGCTTAAATCGGGTTAAAGTGGTGGTCCGGATTTTCATTTAAACGAATGTTTTATTCATGGTAAAATATACTTGTATCACCCTTGGGTAGTGACTTAATTGTTGTTTAGTTATCAAAAAAAACAAAAAAATACAAAAAAAAACCCAAATAAAAACAAGCAAAACATCAACAAACATTGCAGCGGTTTCAATGTTATGGAACAGACACAAAATATAGATATTTGGACACGTGATCTATAGATATATGTGTGACATTAACCTTTATAAAGTAACCCAAGTATTGCGTTCTGCACATCGTCTCATAATGGTGATCACCTGTGACAAGTCATTAAAAAATCAGCGGGTTTAAAGTTATGGAAGGAACACCAAATGTAGACATTTAACACCTGACCTTTAAGTGTGATATTGTCCTTAGTAGTAGCCATAACGGTGATCACTTGTGCAAAGTTTTTACAAAAAAAGAAAAAAAGAAAAGAAAAGAAATGAAAATTTGGATTTAAAAGTTATGGAGCGGAAACGAAAGTGTTACCGACGGACGGAGGGACTGACAGACGAAAGCCATTTCTATAATACCCTCACGGTTTTACGGCTATGTTCATAGTATTTCAATGAACTTAAGTAATTTAATAATTGAAACAAGTTTTAACTTCGAACTTGTAGTAACTTCTGTTTGGCTCAGAATTACGTATTCAAAAACGTGTACTTATCGAAAGACAAATGCTGCATCAAAAGTCATCCATGTAGACTGTTTACCCTTTTGAAAATATTGCACCTTGAAATTAACATTTTATAATCCTGAATCAAAATAACCTTATCTTAAATACGTTATTTTCTAGAGTTTACACAACATAAACATTAATTTTATAAAATTACTTTCAGTGCTATTCGTTAACAAGAAATGACAACGATAAATGGTTTATTTAAAAATGTGTCTTATATATTCTTCATCTGTTAGCTTTGTAGTTTTCAATTCAAGGACGTTTCTGCTACGAATCCCATTTCAGCATTCTAAACCATGCTGAATACCTTAACCAACAAAAAGGTGATATGTGGTAGATATCACAATTTTGCCATTTTATGATTTTCTATTTTTACTTATCACCTTTTTTCAAATCCTGATTGTGGGTTTTGTGACTTATGCACAATGACGGGAACTAGATAGGCACATGGCCTCTACTCTGTAGTATTGAATTATGCTATCATGCAAGAAGGCGTTAAGTAACACTCCCCCGTATAGCACTATGCCATCGGTATATATGTTATATTGTATATCTTCACTGGTATTGTGGCCTTATAGAATTTTGAATAATAAAATTTCACTTATCATGTTAAAAGCACAAAAGTTCTTGAAATCAAAAAGGACAGATCACCAAGGTGACATGTTATGAACTGTTTTATTTTGATATTACAGTAAATAACACACTTACAGTAGACTGACCATTCCTTGAACTTGATCGTGATATTAAGCGGTAAATGAAGTAGCACATTTATTTCAACTTATACAACTCAGGTGCAGTATTAAACAAAACTGTGACCTGTTATGAAAGCAGGCTTTTAGCAACTGAGTTGACAAAAGAGCTATTGTTGACTCCCACATTCATTTGTTTCACATGAGAGAGGCTTACTGAAATGGAGGAATACGAAATCCCTCAAGAACGCTCAAAAAGACAAAATTGAAAATATTACAGGCTCAGTTTGATTGAAGAGAATCGAGGCAATTAAAAAGTAGAAAAAACAATTAGAAATTCAATAACATGATCAGAGAGAAATTAATCAGAAAAAAACTTTAAACAAGGTGTTTAACATTAATTGCATCATACCAATTAAAAAAATGATAAAACATCGAAGAAATAATTTTCGGATATTTGAGTACAAGTTATCTTATTTGGTATCACAAAAAAGGGAACAAATGCGACGTTCACAGAATGCAACAACCGGCTCAAACAAGCAACGCCATGCAAGGCATCCAACAAAATGGGAAAGGGCACAAGAACTGAAACAGCCAAGACATTTGGCGCCAAAAGAATAAATAGATAAAATTCCAAAAAAAAAAAATAATTTATAAAAAAAATAATAAAAAAAACATAAAAGAATTGGGAGAGAGCACATAAATAAAAGGAGGAGCGTAAAATTTTGCAATAACATTTCTAGCTTGAACTCATTTCGCACTATTAAGCGGAAAAAAATTAAAATAACAATTATGTTTTGCATGACACAAGCGTTGTCAGCAGTTTAAATGTTTATAAATTGTGCATGTTAGTTTAAAGTGAGATATGTCAAAATTATTAATCCTTTAAGAGAGAAAGTGAATGGTGACAAAATAAATAACTGTATTAACGGAAAACACATATATTCTGAGATATTTAAAGCCTCTAAAACATTATCAAGTTTTCCCTTGCGAAAAGGAAATGACGATAGTCGTATACCATATGGACAACAAATACACGATTATAATTTAAAAAACTTATTTTAACTATGAAGTATTGACGGATTATTCCTCCCTGTTTGGCTAAAACTGTCTTTTTAGAGTTTAAGCTACCAATGTACGATCAATATAGATCCAAACGAGTAACAGTTTCATTTATCAGCAATCGCCATACTTGGAAGTATTTTTCACTGTTGGTTTGACCGCTAGACAATGTGAGTCATCACAGCTGTTATAGGACCTTGTTAATGTATTCATACAGCTATTGTTCCTCTTAAAATGCATGATCAGAAAATAGTGTAAGGTATTAAAAAACGAAGGAAATTATAGCACAATTAATAGTCAACTGATAAGCGTCGTTTAGTCAATGATGTATCAACATGAAGTCATCTTGTAAATACGCTATTCAGTTGTTTTACAAATATGGACTGCATGCTGTTATAAAGCTGTAATAATTAAATGTTATTTAAATATAAATATGTAATATATAAATAATTATATATTAATATTATTTTATTCTTGGAATTAGATTTATTTTGACGATAACTTAATCATTTAATTATAGAAGCCAATTTGTTCAATTCTCTAGATGCAATGTAAATATTCGTCTGATATTATATTGGAGAGTGCATGGCACCTTCATTTTTGTTTAATTCAATTGTATGCCTTTTAATTAAAGTCGACATAATTATTTGAAGTGAAAATATGAGAGCATCTACTATTTGAGCATAATTATGACTGTCAATAATTTAAGTCTGATAATTTTTTTAAGTCGTCACTTAAATATTAAATGATTTCGTTTTCTTTAAAATTTCATTTCAAAAGAAATTTTATTGACATCCTAATGATGTAGTTAATTGACATTTCAAACATATTTATTGGAGTAAATGCTTTGAAGAAAGAAAAGAGTTCAATAAAATTGTCATTGGTTATACAAAACAGTACACCAAAGTCACTTAACACAATAAACTTCAAATACTCGTTAATATAAAAACACAGAGCCACTTAATATGTATTATTTTATTATAGTAAAAGAAATAAAAGCTGGCATGAAGCAAAGACCGCCATGGATTTCCTAAAGCGATATTACATCTAATAGATACAACATAAACTACTAATATTACATCAGAAAATAGCGTAGCGGGAATGGACTTTTATTGTATAGATCAATAAGACAAAACAATTTTACAATAAAAAAAAATCGTAGTTTTGTTTCATTTTAGATAATTACCATATAATGATGTTAGATAAAATACAATGTCATCCTTTTGTAAACGTATTTGGTTTTTTAATATATACTTTTAGTATGTTAAAATGGTAGAAAGCAACAGTACATGTAATTCGTGTGAACGAAAAATATTACATGTGCATATGGAGATTTCAAAACAGATTGAGGAGAACATTTCAACTTTCATGACCTTCTAGTGTACATTCAGAATTTAATAATTTAAATATCTTACATATATCCTTACTCATGTCTCGTTTTGTTAGTGTAAAATTGTTATTTACCTCATATTCACATGTATTGTGCGTTGAGTAAAAAAAAATCTTTAACCTCTTGAACACATTTATTTCAAAGGCAAACTGTAAGGCAAATACATTGGAGTGTAACATAAATTATTAACCCTATGGCAAAATTTCTAAGGATCGATTTAAAATAACTACGTTACCAAAAGAACCTTCAATCAGGAAATCTCAACACTGGTGGCGTGGCCGAGTGGTTAGTAGTAATCTTAAGACTGCTGGCCGCGTGGGTTCAAACCCCGTCAGAGCCAAGCTGTTGTTTTTGTGAGCAAAAAAGTTATACTCATTTCTTAGTACTGGATGATTCCAGGAATGGATTAGAGAATATTTCAGTAAGCTTATAGCTTCCAACACAATTGAACCTAAATAAATTTGTATAAACTAAACCTCAGCAAAATATACTTAATTCAGCAGTAACCAAGACAACGAAAAGTCACCAATAAGACAAAACATAAAAAACTAAAAGTGCAAGTATACTCACATAAAGGTTTATTACAAACAATCCATTTGAAAAGTGATAAAATATAAGACACCAACAGCTTCTATAAAACCACAATTAATAGATCTACCTGCGAAAGGCTGTCATTTGTTATTTTGTATTGTTGATTTATAAAGGATGAAATCTGGAACAATGGTGATGCCTCGGAAGCTTTTATCATAACAAAATAACACGAAAATTGCAAACTCTGATTAAGTCTGTACATGAGGAATAATATAAAAAGTACAACACAAAACGTCTCCTTGGACCGGCTTGGAGCGATCCCGAAGGATCAGAAAAATATAACAACACTGAAGTTAAGTAAGGGGCAACATTGTACTGCTGCCACACGGCACTTGACACCTGAATGGTGTGTTTCTTCCTTAAAAAATATGTTATTAACATTATAAAGATTTATAAACATTTTCTATTATCTAAAAGTTTTTATTTCAAGCAAATTATAGAATGTTCTCTAGTTTGTAAGCAATGCACAACTTAAATAGAGAAATAAATATTGAGTGAATCATTTAATATGCATTTACCTGTATAACTGACACTATCACACAAAATTTTACACAGAAGGTTAACCGCATATTTAGGCACAATACCATTACAATTTTCAACTATATTAAAATGGATATGAACGCCGCCCTTCTTTGATGATCTTGTTTTTCATATATATCATATTAGGCACATTTTCCTTGATTAGTGTTTCAAATATTGATGAAGCAATAAAACTGTATCTTTTTAAACGCTTCTTAAAAATATAATATTGATTAAGTTCTATGTGATTTAGAATGACAATGTATCTGATGTATATAATAGTTTGTTCTAGCACATTTTATCTATCATATAAACATATATGTAATATCGAATCATGTATCTCAGACATGCCAATAACTTCCATGTAAAATTCTTTCTTGGTTAGTTGTTATGTCTCACACTAAATATGATCCACGTAATAATTCATTGTATTACAGACCTTCCATTATAAACGTATTCACTATAACATCGTTGCCTTTTAGTATAAAAAATGCAGCATTATTGTAAAATTGTATCTTAAATCGAATTATAATCGTATAATAGTCGTTGATTTATATGGTAAAAAATGTGGTAAACAAGATCAACAAGGAAGGGTGGCGTTCAAAGAACGGAACCTCCACACGACCCAGCAACAACGGCCAGGACCCCAGGGGGACCCCATACAAAAACAGGACAGGGCATAAGGGAGAACACGGACAGGATAATTACTTAATGATACATGGAAGGAAATAATAGTAACCGATAAGGAAATCAAATACAATTATCTGATTAATAGGCCCACAAGGTAAAAGGGCACAGGGGAATGGGACCTGGAATACGAGGGACGGGAGGGGCAAAATTAAAAAAAGTAAAACAAGGGACAAAAGGGAAGATACCTACCGTAGACAAGATAACAACAAGGGACACACACAAAAGTGTCACCAAAACAGTATGAAACAACAAAGACATACATTTGAGGAACACAGAGGGGCGCCGCCTTGGAACGGTCAGAAGCCAAGTACTACTGAAGAGTTTAAACCGGATAATGGTGTACCAAACCTCACTCTTAGCCACACTATGTTCCTATAAACGAGACAGTGCAATTAAAATAAATCCCCGCCAAGTAAAAATCTAACAGTTGTTATAGTTACAAAAGGTGAAATAAGTAAAACACCGCAATGATCATGTAGAAACATATGAAAGAAAACTCAAAGACTGTAACAAAAGTACTCCATAGCATTAATCGACATATACCAATATAATTCAACGAAGGTACTGGTAATGAAGGTGTAAAATAAGTAAACTTGGTCATACATTTGGTCAGCCGGTAAAACTATTTACACTCGTGATACGAGTAGATATCACAATTTTAATTTAATTCTTAACAAACTTTGTCAGAATTTCTATATTTATGATGTCATTAGAGTTCGAATATTGGTCAATTTGGGTAAAAATCTAGGTCATCAGATTAAATGAAGAAGAACTTATGCCACAATTTTGGTTTGATCTGCACCACACTGTGTCAGAAAATTTCATAGATATCAAGATCAATTACTTTCTTGCTATTTATGTTCTATAAATCGTTTGTTAAATATTATCTTAAAACAAATACACAAAAAATGGATCTGAGTACAATCACACTTTGAATAAAACATTTTGCTCTTGTGCTTTATTGCGATTAACATGTGAAGTCCAAAAGCACGTGTTTAAATTATTTTCATGTCAAAATGTTATAAAATTGCACTTTAATGTTTTACAATGTCATATTCAAAACATGCATGCTTGACATCAGATATTATTTTGAATTGTTGCTTGTAATAATTAGGTTATTGTAAAAAGAATTGAACATTTTCAAGATGTGATGGCCTTGAAAAAATACTTTGAACTGCTTCAAAGCTGTTATCTAAACTGTTCATGTATGACTTGTTTGAAGGTTGAAATACCGGTTTGTAATTGACTCAATATATTTATTTTAAAGGGTTATGGAGAAATTTTATGGCACTTTCATCGTAAAATTATTACTACCGATTATTCCTGTGAATAATAACTTTGACATATGTACATTAAGATTTCAAAACAAAAAGACTAGTAGATTGGTATTATCGTTTTAATGGATTCATGATGGCATGCCAGTTTTTCTTTTCTGCTCTCGGGGGTACAAACAAACTTTTACAGTTACAGCTCGTAAATAAGTATAACACATTGACCAATCTATTGTAAACGATGTGAAGCTAAAACGGTAAAAGTTTGTTTGTAGGATAAGTTTTGAACACGCACATTTACCGTCTTCCTGATCACAATTATTGAATAAGTAGGATGGCATGATCGAAATCTTTGATGGGACTGCATATGATATACCAGTAAAGGTTCAAATAATCACGTGATATGACGGATAAAAAAAATAATCCTTTCGTTATGTTATACGAATTATACGAAGTATTGACGCGTTGTTATACAACAAAGAAATGACGCGTTATTCTACTTTAAAGTTATGACGCGTAGTTACACTACAAAGTAATGGTGCATTATTCAACTACAAAGTAAAGTCGTGATGTTGCTTTTGAAAAGTTGACGCGTTATTTTTACACTGTTGTGACTTATTGTTTTACTACAAAATTAATGCACATTGTTCTACTACAAAATATTGACGCGTTGTTCTACTACAAAGAATGTACATGATAGATGAAAATTTAACATTTATAGTTGGCAACTACAATTTCATATATCTATGATTCTTAAGATGTTTTGACTTTACCATGTATATTTATAAACCATATCTGCCTGTACAAAACGAACATATTCCATTATTGGTAACTTATAAATGCAAGTAGATTTCTGTTTGTAATAAAAAGAATTTATATAAAATAACTTAAGGTTTGATAGATATACCTTGTAATCTTTACTTTGGCATACATTGAATATAGTACATTTTGTGATTGATTTTTTAAAAAATCTATCGATCATCCCTACTACATTGTTTTAAAAATGTCGATTTACTCTGAAATTAATTAAATTGAATCGTATAATATTTATATTTAGAATACAGAAGAAATATGTACTTAACCTATTAACGGGAAAATTATTCAGTTCAATGCTACCTTTAAATAGATCCCTATTCTGACCTTTCATTTGAATAACAATAGATAGAACCACAAACATTGACGTGCATGCAATTTTGTTAACAGAATTATATCATGTGGCGGAATTCGTATTGTAATCCACTAATCTGATTATAAGAATTAAAAAGGTAGGTGATATTCATTGAATATTATGATACAATTTTAAGCAGTTGACATAGTTAAGAAAGGATTCCATTTTGTATTCAATAAGATTTGCATTGCCTTTCCCTTCGCACTTCCAGATAAATACCATAAATACACACATATTTAGTAACAACACAACAAAGAAGTACTCGGGTGAAATTTGACGTCATCCAAAATGAGACAACGGCAACTTCCAACCACGTCCAAGCCAATAATAATGTAAAGATAATTAATAAACAGTTTAAAAGGTAAGGATGTTATGTAACACTTTGTTTCAATGTACATTGAACGATGCCATTGACGTTTTCTATTCAACCTTTTCTCCCATTTCCCCAATACTGTTTACTAACATACTCATATTTTATCAAATTGATATATTAGTATCATACGTACTTCTGTGAATATCAGTTGTCCAAGGCTACTTTAATCCGTTTTGTTACTACAATATATGGAACGAGATATTATTTTATCATATTGATTTGTTACCGATCCCTTTAATGATGTCAACTGTATAAATTAAACCATTTACTTGAGACTTCTATAACCTGTAACACCTTCGTTATAAATACAAACAAAGGTATATAAAGTATCAAACACAATATTGTAAAAAAAAGACATATCATTCTGGTGGTGTTGAAATTGAAACATAACAAAAACACTTGAGCAAGGTCATTATTTTGTGGTAATAATATTTAGCCAATCGAGCGAATACGCCAAGTTATCATTTTACAGAAACACGTCAAATTATCTCTCTTCTCACTAGCGCTGGTAATGTTCAGACAGAAACTGAAACGAAGAATAAGAAGAAAAAAAGGTAGAACGTTTATCATTTAAACTACAAGTTTCTCATGATTAACATATATACATGCATACATATAATGACATGAATGTTAACATAATATTGGATGGAAAAAACTTAATAAGCAATGACATGATGGCTAATTCATACTTTGGCATTAGTTCGGACCTATTTAGTACACGTAGAAATAGGTTTAATGAAATAAACATCCATGGTGTTCGCTATCAGTTTCTCTACTTGTAATAGGGTTTGTAAGCGAACAGCATGGATCCTGATCAGACTGCGCGGATGCGTAGGCTGGTCTGGATCCATGCTGGTCGTAAACCCATTACAGTAGGGTGAACGTTTCGGTTGTCAAAAATAGCGTTTTTCGTGCGTCCGTTTTTCGTGTAACGTGCGTGCGTTTAGCGTGCAACGTGCGTTTGCTGAAACGCTTTCTCAAGCGTGCATCGTTTACAAGCGTTTAACGTTTATCGTTTTCCGTGTATCGTTTTTCGTTTATCGTGCGTCTGAAAGCGTGCGTTTCTTATTCCCAGAAACGTTTAGCGTGCGTCTGCGTTCGTCTAAGCGCTTAAGTACTGTGTTTTGCGTCTGTTACTCTTGAGAAGTAAAAGAATTTCTTCGATAGATATATTATGTAAATTTGTTGTTTCTTAAACATGTA
This sequence comes from Ruditapes philippinarum, assembly GCF_026571515.1. NCBI lineage: Eukaryota > Metazoa > Mollusca > Bivalvia > Venerida > Veneridae > Ruditapes > Ruditapes philippinarum. Next base: position 311,228 of record NW_026865957.1, read on the forward strand.
AGAGATGTTCTGTGTTCCTGTCAAAGAATAGAAATATTATATAAAGAAGTATTATTGTGATATTTACATTAAAAATACTGGTCAGATTTCTACATGCTTAAAGCCGAAGATCAATTAGTTTTTTAATCCTATTTTACATACGCATAAGATATAATTACTAATTAATTGCAACATTTTTGATATTCAATTCAGCAAACAGATGTTTATATGCGTACCAATATATATTAGATACGAGGTTCGTCAGACATCAAATGATGTGATCAGACTAGCACCCCACCCCTTTACAAGTTCATCTTCTGACTTTTCATCAAAGACTGTCCGAACCCTATCCGAATAGTATTTAGGGTGATAATTATTTTAGACAGTTCCTTCCTATTTTTCTTGACGGATTTATATTGATATGTAACAGCCTGGCAGGCACTCGAACCCCTGACACTCGGAATACGATTCCGCGGCTCTTGAGTTCCTGAGCTTCCTCTGAGCTTATTCGGCCGCTTACACGTTTTTACTTGTTTAAATACTGAATAGTTATAAACCTACTGTGTATGCAAATATTGTTTCGAATTTCCCATGCTTACTTAGCATTGTGAATTAATTTCTAGCTGGGCTATTACAAATGTTTGTCAGTCACAGGGTGAGGAAAAAAGTGCACCCTGACACCCGTGACCATCTAAATACTGTACCGCAGCTGTACCGACATTTGTTAATAGTTTCATTATTTGTACATGTATAGTGAACATTTTACTAATTATACATTGTATATTGTACTATTTCTATATTTTTGTACAAATAAAAATAACTAGATATTTTTCTAGATAAAAAATTCTATGGTGGCTAAAATATAGCTGTTGAACTTTTTAGACATGTAATCACAACAGACAGGCTAAAAGCCACCCTTTACCAAATTCCCCTATCTGTCAGCTCATAATCAAGCCATAAACTACTATTTTTGTATGTGGCCTGGGCTTTTACTGGTCACTTACAAAACCATATAACACTGATAGCGAACAGATGCCCAGGCTGGTCTGGATCCATGCTGGTCGCAAACCCATTATGTTGCTTTTATCGTGACGGGCTCAAATATATCTTAATCTTATATGAGGTCCATAAATATAACCCACTTTGATAAACATATATAGCTTTCTTGATTTTTATTCTGTATATTATCTAAAATCACTTTTAAGGTTATCAATCCGTTACAATCATTACTTAACATAATACCCCTTTGAGATACCCGAGATTTGAGCCTGTGTCGCCCTTTGCTAACTTAAAAAAGTATATAACCTATCCATATAGTAACCATATAATTCTTTGAAGATTTTTTCTCAGCTGAGTAAGATAGGTATGCTGTAGTCCCAAGTCACTTGTTTAAGCCTCGGTCTCACTTACTCACGCAGAGCCCAGGACCATCCGGTAAGTTACCGGGATGATCCGGGACGATCCGGGATGAAATTATTGTTGCGGTCACACTTACCCCGGTAGCACTACGGTAGTTCCCTACTAACCACCCAGGATGCGCTCCAGATCATCCAGGCAGAGCCCAGGTGAAGCTACGGTTCATGCCGGTGCTTCCCCGCTCGTTCCCAGATGACGCCGGAAGAGCCCCGGTTGACCCAGGCAGAGCCCCGGTCGATCCAGGCAGAGCCCCAACAGAGCCCAGGACAATCCAGGCAGAGCCCCGGTGGATTGAAAAAGCCCGAAAATGATAACATTGATACATATTTTTTATTTAATATAATATCTAGTGTTCCAGAATAGTAATTCATGATGATTTTTCTGAAAAATCCTTATGCCATACTGGATAGAAAGGAAATGGGAAGGCTTTTGATACAAACAAGTTCAATCATCGCAAATTGTCCTTATTCTTTTGAAATGATCCGGGCTTTGCCGGGGCTCTACCGGGATCAACCGTAGCTCTACCTTTATCCTCCGGGGCTCTGCCTGTAGTTACCGGGGCTCTGCCGGCATATACCGGGGCTCTACCGTAGCTCTACCGGCTATATCATACCCCGGATCATCCCGGTTTGTGCCGGCAGAGCTACGGTGCTTTCCCGGTATAACCCCGGTCGTTCCCGGCAGAGCTAAGGATGAAGCCGGCAAAGCTATACCTTCCCGGACCACCCCGGTGATATTAAATATTTTATTCCATCCGGGGTCGAATGCCGGATGTCCCCGGATCATCCAGGACGTTGCCGGCAGAGTTACGGATGTACCCCGGTTGTTCCCGGTCGTACCTAGGTCGTTCCCGGATCACCCCGGACGTCTACCGGGGCTCTGCCGGCATGTAAGTGAGACTGTAGCTTTAACTTCCCTCAAGTAAGTTATAAACCTAGACATAACTGATAAAATTCTAACTATAATATTCTTAATATATAAATTTACATAAACCCATTTTGCATACTAATATATCTTTTGGGACCTGTACAATTTCAATTGATTGTAATTTTAATTTTCCTACAATATCAATTTTATGCTTCATAGGTAGGTCAGTTCATTAAAAAAGGCATAATACAAAATCCCTATGAAAAGTAATGTAATTGATAACTCAATCCAAATCAACTTTATTAATTAAAAGCTTTCATTAGATGACTTAAAAAAGAATATTTCAATAATTGTCCAGGAAAAATATAAATGTTATAGTAAATTTTATCTGGACCCCAACTATTAAAGCAAGCAGTGCCACATAAAATGTTGATACACCGGGTAATTTTACCTTAAACTTAACCTCTTAGGAAATGATACAGAATTTTTTATATAACATAAATCTATTATATTAATTAACAAACATATGTAATTGACTAAAATAAGGTAGTCCTAACAAATTTCATTACAAAATATGAGAATTATGGCAAATCTCCTAAGATGCCTAAATGTCCAAGATAGTGCACTAAATCACAACAAAATATGAAAATTTTACCTAATTAAAAGAGCCTTAGAAATTAAACAAAGCTACATGAGGAACATTAATCTATCATATTAATTAACAAACGTATCTAATTGACTAAAGTAAGGAAGTCCAACCAAATTTCATTACAAAATATAAGAGTTATTGCAAATTTCCTAAGATACCTTACTGTCTTAAGATAGAACTGCACCAATTCACTACAAAATGGGGATTTTTGCCTTATTATATCAGCCTAGGAAATGAAACAGAATTATAAATGCAACATAAATCTATTATATTAATTAACAAGCATATCTAATTGATTAAAATAAGAATATCTCAATAAATTACATTGAATATTCAAAAAAATTATGGCTTATTTCCTATGATGTATAACTATACAAGCTAACACACTAATTCATTAAAAATGGGAGTAATATTACCTGATTATAACCTCATGGTAAATGAATCAAAGTTATATAAGCAACATAGTATTATTATATTAAGTTAAACCTACATCAAATTGACTTATATAAGAAAATCCCAACAAATTTCATTGCAAATTAAGAAATAATGGCTAATTTTCTATAATGCCTTATTAATAACTTTACCACACTAAATCATTGAAAATTTGGGTAAGTTTACCTTGTTATAACCTTTTGGTCACTGAAACAATGTAAGTAAAGCCAAATAATGTTATACTATCAAGTAACTACTACATCTAATTGACTAAAATAAGAAAACCCCATTGAATTACATTGACAATGAAGAGAGATAAGGTAAATTTTCTATGATGCCTATTTGTTCAAGCAAATACATTACATATTTAAAAATAGGGGTAATTTTCCCTTATTATAACCTCCTAGGAAATGAAACCAAGTTAGTAAGGCAACATATCACTATAATATTGAGTAACAATTACATCTGTTTGATTGATATGGAAAAAATCCACCAAATTTCATTGAAAAATAAAAAAAAGGTATGGCAAATGTCCTATAATGCAGACAGAGGTGTTCAGATCCACTATCAGTAAGGAAGTGTTCCCTTCCCTGTCAGGGGACCATTACTGACATGGTATATGGAATCACAAAAAAGATACTGTAAAACTGATTTTTTCATTTTTACAGCTCTGAACTATTCACTAATGAGGGGACATAAGATATGTTAGTTAACATAAACCCGTTTAAAATACATGAATGGCTAGCTATCATTTAACCCTTTTGCTGCCAGAGGGTTATTGTTTTATTGTTCACCTATTTGCCAGAGGATTTTTCTAAGAAATTACTATATTATTAATTAATATAATTATTATTATTTGTTATTAGTATTATAATAATTATATATGTTTCCAAATCTGTTAGTATAATAATAATTATTGTCGATGGTATAATTTTCTTTATATTTATTATTATTTCTATTATCATTATTATTAATTTATTATTATAACTATTATTTTTATAGAAACGGCTAGGGCTGGATCAATATACCGGTAAATCGGTATTTATCGATTTTCCGTTTTTCAATACGGTACGGTTATCGGGTTTTAGCTATACCGATACAAAGGGAAACAACCTAATAACTTATAAACATGATCAGTGATGATGGCTTTACATTAAAACTATCGTCTTTAAAATGTCCGCACAAAAGTAAAAAGTGTGGAATTTTCTCTAAAGTAAATGTTAAGAAGGCCCTCATCAATATTTGAAAGGCTGCATTGATTAGTTCAGGTGGAACAACGAATATGTCAATACACAAAATGACGGATAAATCCGTGACAAAAATTTATCCGGCCATTCAATCTCCTATTTCTAACACTGGTAAAAACTACTTTCAGGTCGGCAGTAGTTTGTATTAGACCAAACATTTACTTGTAATTTTTTAAACACATATTGTGAACACATAAATCCTACAAATTTATTGATTTTCAAGATGTAGTTTGCTAACTAAATAAATGCGACTGCGCGAAGATGTAGCTAAACACCGTTTCCCGGTACGTTACGGATTACGACACCACAACATCATGACATGATACTTATATTCTTATTGTAATTTTACCGTTTAAAATAGAAAAAACATGTTTGTTTGAAAATTTTCAATGTTCCAATACTTTCTCAGCGTATATATTTCAAATTCTACAAAAATTTGATTTTATTATAAAGATCTTATAATATAGAACAGTTGACTTGAAGACAGTACTAGTCTACTAGACTCCTGTCATAATAAATAGTGATGTTTTAATTATTTTCTGCGTTAACTTTTCCTAGTATTTACATAATTATATTTTTGCATTGAATTATTTCTCTACAAAGCTTTTTAATTTTTTTTTCAAAATAATTGTTTTATCTAACAAAGGGACCATCATGTCATTTTCAAAATATTACCTCAAATGTACTAATTAAGGTACCTATGCACCTGCTCTGTATTATATATCATCATTAACAAAGTCAAAATCTAAAACAGATTTAAGAAAGATTCAATAATATTTCACCAGGGCATCTATGAAATGTAAATAGTACTTTTAGTAAGTACATTCTAACAATGAAGCGTCATTGTACTGTATCGTCAATACGTATTGTGTATCGTTGGTCTGTATCGCAATACGTATCGTATCGGAAATTTCTGATCAATAAATCCCAACAAATTTCATTGCAAATTAAGAAATAATGGCTAATTTTCTATAATGCCTTATTAATAACTTTACCACACTAAATCATTGAAAATTTGGGTAAGTTTACCTTTTTATAACCTTTTGGTCACTGAAACAAAGTAAGTAAAGTCAAATAATGTTATACTTAACTATCAAGTAACTATTACATCTAATTGACTAAAATAAGAAAACCCCATTAAATTATATTGACAATGAAGAGAGGTAAGGTAAATTTTCTATGATGCCTATTTGTTCAAGCAAATACATTACATATTTATAAATTGGGGTAATTTTCCCTTATTATAACCTCCTAGGAAATGAAATCAAGTTAGTAAGGCAACATATCACTATAATATTGAGTAACAATTACATCTGTTTGATTGATATTGAAAAAATCCACCAAATTTCATTGAAAAATAAAAAAAGGTATGGCAAATGTCCTATAATGCAGACAGAGGTGTTCAGATCCACTATCAGTAAGGAAGTGTTTCCTTCCCTGTCAGGGGACCATTACTGGCATGGTATATGGAATCACAAAAAAGATACTGTAAAACTGATTTTTTCATTTTTACAGCTCTGAACTATTCACTAATGAGGGGACATAAGATATGTTAGTTAACATAAACCCGTTTAAAATACATGAATGGCTAGCTATCATTTAACCCTTTTGCTGCCAGAGGGTTATTGTTTTATTGTTCACCTATTTGCCAGAGGATTTTTCTAAGAAATTACTATATTATTAATTAATATAATTATTATTATTTGTTATTAGTATTATAATAATTATATATGTTTCCAAATATGTTAGTATAATAATAATTATTGTCGATGGTATAATTTTCTTTATATTTATTATTATTTCTATTATCATTATTATTAATTTATTATTATAACTATTATTTTTATAGAAACGGCTAAAGCTGTCCATATGGCAAATACGCCTAAAATAACAGGGACGGCTTAAGCCGTCCCTATGGCAGTGAAAGGGTTAATTAAATCACTAAACGATCTAGCTTAGAAGTTGTTAAAAATTTATATGATAAGGATATCTTATTAACGTTTAGAAACGATTTCTATTTTGCGTGAGTGTTAGCGTGCGTATATCGTGTAGCGTATTTCGTTTTGCATGCGTTTGCGTATTTCGTTTCATAAAGGGTGCGTGTAACGTGTGTTCGTACAGCATGTAACGTGCATGCGTTTTTTTCGCAACGTGCGTTTTGCGTGTAAACTGAAACGTTCACCCTACTGTATCACATACACAAAATAAAGACCGTTTAAAGTGAAATAAGAGTAGTTGTTTTTCATTTACACGCCTATAGTATAACGCTACCATTTAGCCATCTTTACATAATGTTTTTATAACGCTAATGAGGTCATGTCAAATTATATGCATGGATGTGCAATACCATATTTACTGAGTGGCAAAATCAGCACTGGTGTGTGATAAAGCATATTAATACGGGGAAGTCAAAAACCGCGGGTCCGGCCGGGCTTTGACTAAAATGCCCGGCTATAGACTACATGTGTATGTTTAAAAGAAAATCAAATAAAAAACAATTAAAAAATATGTAGAATTCTATACCTATCAATGAAATTTTCAGTGTCAGTTCTAGTCGGGGGCCACCATTTACAATGTAACTCAATGATAAAAGGCGGGGTATTCCGATAACGGAACAAATCTCAACTTTTCGGATAAATAATAAATGTCGAGTGTTCCGAGTGAAAAGGGTATTTATCGATTTTCCGTTTTTCAATACGGTACGGTTATCGGGTTTTAGCTATACCGATACAAAGGGAAACAACCTAATAACTTATAAACATGATCAGTGATGATGGCTTTACATTAAAACTATCGTCTTTAAAATGTCCGCACAAAAGTAAAAAGTGTGGAATTTTCTCTAAAGTAAATGTTAAGAAGGCCCTCATCAATATTTGAAAGGCTGCATTGATTAGTTCAGGTGGAACAACGAATATGTCAATACACAAAATGACCGATAAATCCGTGACAAAATTTATCCGGCCATTCAATCTCCTATTTCTAACACTGGTAAAAACTACTTTCAGGTCGGCAGTAGTTTGTATTAGACCAAACATTTACTTGTAATTTTTTAAACACATATTGTGAACACATAAATCCTACAAATTTATTGATTTTCAAGATGTAGTTTGCTAACTAAATAAATGCGACTGCGCGAAGATGTAGCTAAACACCGTTTCCCGGTACGTTACGGATTACGACACCACAACATCATGACATGATACTTATATTCTTATTGTAATTTTACCGTTTAAAATAGAAAAAACATGATTTGTTTGAAAATTTTCAATGTTCCAATACTTTCTCAGCGTATATATTTCAAATTCTACAAAAATTTGATTTTATTATAAAGATCATATAATATAGAACAGTTGACTTGAAGACAGTACTAGTCTACTAGACTCCTGTCATAATAAATAGTGATGTTTTAATTATTTTCTGCGTTAACTTTTCCTAGTATTTACATAATTATATTTTTGCATTGAATTATTTCTCTACAAAGCTTTTTAATTTATTTTCAAAATAATTGTTTTATCTAACAAAGGGACCATCATGTCATTTTCAAAATATTACCTCAAATGTACTAATTAAGGTACCTATGCACCTGCTCTGTATTATATATCATCATTAACAAAGTCAAAATCTAAAACAGATTTAAGAAAGATTCAATAATATTTCACCAGGGCATCTATGAAATGTAAATAGTACTTTTAATAAGTACATTCTAACAATGAAGCGTCATTGTACTGTATCGTCAATACGTATTGTGTATCGTTGGTCTGTATCGCAATACGTATCGTATCGGAAATTTCTGATCAATAAATCCCAACAAATTTCATTGCAAATTAAGAAATAATGGCTAATTTTCTATAATGGCTTATTAATAACTTTACCACACTAAATCATTGAAAATTTGGGTAAGTTTACCTTGTTATAACCTTTTGGTCACTGAAACAATGTAAGTAAAGCCAAATAATGTTATACTATCAAGTAACTACTACATCTAATTGACTAAAATAAGAAAACCCCATTGAATTATATTGACAATGAAGAGAGATAAGGTAAATTTTCTATGATGCCTATTTGTTCAAGCAAATACATTACATATTTAAAAATGGGGGTAATTTTCCCTTATTATAACCTCCTAGGAAATGAAACCAAGTTAGTAAGGCAACATATCACTATAATATTGAGTAACAATTACATCTGTTTGATTGATATTGAAAAAATCCACCAAATTTCATTGAAAAATAAAAAAAAGGTATGGCAAATGTCCTATAATGCAGACAGAGGTGTTCAGATCCACTATCAGTAAGGAAGTGTTCCCTTCCCTGTCAGGGGACCATTACTGGCATGGTATATGGAATCACAAAAAAGATACTGTAAAACTGATTTTTTCATTTTTACAGCTCTGAACTATTCACTAATGAGGGGACATAAGATAAGTTAGTTAACATAAACCCGTTTAAAATACATGAATGGCTAGCTATCATTTAACCCTTTTGCTGCCAGAGGGTTATTGTTTTATTGTTCACCTATTTGCCAGAGGATTTTTCTAAGAAATTACTATATTATTAATTAATATAATTATTATTATTTGTTATTAGTATTATAATAATTATATATGTTTCCAAATCTGTTAGTATAATAATAATTATTGTCGATGGTATAATTTTCTTTATATTTATTATTATTTCTATTATCATTATTATTAATTTATTATTATAACTATTATTTTTATAGAAACGGCTAAAGCTGTCCATATGGCAAATACGCCTAAAATAACAGGGACGGCTTAAGCCGTCCCTATGGCAGTGAAAGGGTTAATCAAATCACTAAACGATCTAGCTTAGAAGTTGTTAAAAATTTATATGATAAGGATATTTTATTAACGTTTAGAAACGATTTCTATTTTGCGTGAGTGTTAGCGTGCGTATATCGTGTAGCGTATTTCGTTTTGCATGCGTTTGCGTATTTCGTTTCATAAAGGGTGCGTGTAACGTGTGTTCGTACAGCATGTAACGTGCATGCGTTTTTTTCGCAACGTGCGTTTTGCGTGTAAACTGAAACGTTCACCCTACTGTATCACATACACAAAATAAAGACCGTTTAAAGTGAAATAAGAGTAGTTGTTTTTCATTTACACGCCTATAGTATAACGCTACCATTTAGCCATCTTTACATAATGTTTTTGTAACGCTAATGAGGTCATGTCAAATTATATGCATGGATGTGCAATACCATATTTACTGAGTGGCAAAATCAGCACTGGTGTGTGATAAAGCATATTAATACGGGGAAGTCAAAAACCGCGGGTCCGGCAGGGCTTTGACTAAAATGCCCGGCTATAGACTACATGTGTATATTCAAAAGAAAATCAAATAAAAAACAATTAAAAAATATGTAGAATTCTATACCTATCAATGAAATTTTCAGTGTCAGTTCTAGTCGGGGGCCACCATTTACAATGTAACTCAATGATAAAAGGCGGGGTATTCCGATAACGGAACAAATGTCAACTTTTCGGATAAATAATAAATGTCGAGTGTTCCGAGTGAAAAGGGAAGCGGTGCATGTAATACCGAATGACAATTTTAAAACGGAAAGAAAGAAAGGAATTTTTAACGACTTCCCCGTTCATAGGCTTTGCCTAATTTCATATTACATATTAAGCGCAGGTCAATAAGTTTCAATTCTAAGTGATATGAAAAATATTTTCTGTTGTGCTGTCTTTGTAAATCCAATAATTTTCCTCATTTTTTTCCTCTTGATTACAGTTTCAGACCTAAAATAAAATTGCGTTCTTAATTTCACGGCGTCTCAACGCCGTGATATTGTGATGGGTAGTTGTCGGTAGCATGGGCAAAAGTCACGTGACAAAATGCCTTTCGATTTCTACAGCCGACATTTTATTGTTTTTACGCAATCATTGTACAGCCCATTTCCGTGAAAAGTTACATAGAAACAGTTTTTTTTTCAAAACCATATAGAATCTAAACAGTATTTTTATCAACACACGAAATATCAGCGTTTTATATTAATACATTTCCGGACATCCTTTCGACATGCTTGAGAAATTCGCCTTGAATGGATTATGTATGGTGGCTGATTAACGCCATCCAAATATTTTCGCGTCTTCGCCTCAAAATGCGAAAATGCGAAAACACGAAGGGACGACATATTTTGACTAATGTGTTCTCATGTCGGATCTATGTCTCTCTCGGAGTGAATCTTTTCACGTGTAAAATGTCTTTGAACATTACATTCCTAAGTTTCTATATTTGCAATTAAGAACTTAAATTGTCTTTTTTTTCAGCTCACCAGAGCCGAAGGCTCAGGGTGAGCTATTAGTAACAAAGGGGGATACTCCGGCGTCCGTCGTCCGTCGTCATGCGTCACCAATCATCTTCTTCTCTGAAACTGCTGGGCAGATTTAACTAAAATTTGGTCTGTAGCATCCTTGTGATAGTCACACTTAAATTTGCTCATGTCATTTCAATTGGCCCCTTTTAGGGTTCAGCAGAGCTAAAGATAGAAAAACCTTTAAACATCTTCTACTACAGAACTAATGGATGGATGATCACCAAACTTTGTCTGTAGCATCCTTAGGTAGTCTTTATCGAGTTTGCTCATATTAATTTGATTGGCCCCTTGTAGGGGCTGCTATAGCTAAAAATAGAAATACCTTTAAACGTCTTCTTCTACAGAACTAATTGATGGATGATCACCAAACTTTGTCTGTAGCATCCTTAGGTAGTCTTTTATCAAGTTTGCTCATATTAATTTGATTGGCCCCTTTTAGGGGTCACTAGGGCTTAAAATAGAAAACGTTTAGACATTTTCTTCTACAGAACTAATGGATGGATGATTACCAAACTTTGTCTGTAGCATTCTTGGGTAGTCTTTTATCAAGTTTGCTTATATTATTTTGATTGGCCCCTTTTAAGGGCCGCTATAGCTTAAAATAGAAATACTTTTAAATGCTTTTTCTACAGAACTAATTGATGGATGATCACCAAACTTTGTCTGTAGCTTTCCTAAGTAGTCTTGTATCAAGTTTGCTCATATTAATTTGATTTGCCCCTTGTAGGGGCCGCTAAAGCTAAAAATAGAAATACCTTTAAACATCTGCTTCTACAGAACTAATAGATGAATGATCACCAAACTTTGTCTGTAGCCTTCTTTGGTAGTCTTTTATCAAGTTTGCTCATCTTAATTTGATTGGCCCCTTTTAGGGGTCTCTAGGGTAAAAAATAGAAAAACCTTTAGACATCTTCATCTGCAGAGCTAATTGATAGATGGTCATTAAACTTTGTCAGTAGCATTCTTAGGTAGTCTTTAATCAAGTTTGCTCATATTAATTTGATTGGTCCTGTTAAAGCTAAAGCTTAAATGCACTAGCATTTCTTTAAATTAAAGTTTAAAGATATTCTAAGCTAACAAAGTATATTCATTCTTTTATCCAAGCAAGAATTTCATAAATTTCATTGGCTTGGGTCATGACCTGTTTATGATGTGTAAATATATTTCAGCTCTGGAATTCGGACTATTGCATCATTGTAAGGTCAGTTGTAGGTCATTAACCAGGAAAAAAAAATAGGCCTTAAGAAACATAAAATTTGTTTCTCCTGTACTTTACTATCAAAGATGAGTTTATCTGCTCAATTCTCTTATTGAATTTTGTAAAAAATTGTAATTTTTTCATTTTTTTTGTTGAATTAACAAGGGACAAGGGGTTTAATTTCTGTTCCTGAATTGAATTTTAATATGAACTGGCTTACTTTTGATATATTTGATATCGCTTTACCTACTTTTTTTGTCTTTTATGTACAGACTTGAAATTTGGACTATGGGTGTAATTTGTGTAATTTTTGATGTTGAATTCAATTTTGATACCAGCTGACCTACTTTAGGTATTACTGACATCATTTGACCTACTGTCCTGTATTTTGACATTCAGATTTTAAATGTTGACCAGGTTTGTAAATTCTGATGCCGAAATGAATTTTGATATCAACTGACCTACTTTTGATATTTTTGATATAATTTGACTTTCATTCTTGTGTTCTTGACATACAGACTTGAAATTTGGACTAGGGGTGTAATTTCTGATGCTGAATTGAATTTTGATATTAACTGGCCTACTTTTCATATTTTTTTACAATGTTTGACCTATTGTCTTTTTTTTGAGGTACAGTTATGTTACCATACAGAATGTATAAAAAAAAAAATTTGTCCAAACTGTGAACTTCAAACATCTACACCTTACATGTTTTGCCTGTGACATTTTTGTGTTTTCATTCAAAAAAAGTTTTAAAAAAAATTGTCCAATCAAAATCAATCCTGCTCTAGTGGTCAGTTGTTCTGCATTTATTCTACATAGTCTCATAGGAACACACTTGCAACATACATATTTTAACAAATCCTTTCCAAAATATTAGGGCAACATATTACAATTTTTATAGTGAATAATGAAATGATGGGTTAGATGAGTCATCTAGGGCCATCTTAGTGGTCCTATTGTTTATTATGAAGAAAAAAAGCTAAAACAATCAGTGTTGTGAAAGTATATTACTAAAGGGGCAAGTTAAAGTTGATCGAGCTGAACTGCCGAAAGAGCTGGACTTGCCTTTCAGCAAGTTCTTTTGAAAAATAATTTCCAACACTGAAAAGCAGTTGTTTCTGGTGAGCGACTCAGGGCCATCATGGCCCTCTTGTTTAATAATTTCATTTTTCTTGCGCAATTCTCTAAAATGAGACTTGGTTTTTCTATATGCGTTTCACAATTAACATTCACCATACCAGGTTGTAAAATAACTTAATTTGGTCCTTAAATCAGTTTTTACCACAACATCAAACTTCATTCAGAATTCATGTCACGTTATTGTGAGCAAAATTCTGAGTTTCCTTTAGATATGAGCAAGAAAATGTTTATTACCCCCCCCCACCAAAAAGACGGATATAGAATTAGTCTCCATCCGTCCGTCCGTCTGTCCTTCCGTCCGTCACTCTACATTTTTGTCCGGAGCATATCTCAAAAAGTATCAATTTGAAACTTCATAGGTGGAGGTATCAACTTGAAACGTCATTTGTGGATAAATCATATTTAGGAAAAGTGCAGTGCACAAGAATGATAACTCTACGCTGCATATTTCTTCATTGTTGCCCTTTGTTATTCTTCAAACTCAATTTTGTCCAAAGCATAACTCAAAAAGCCTTTGAGATATCAACATGAAACTTCATGTGGATAGATCTCACTCAGGAGGTGTGCAATGCAAGAGTGATAACTGTACCATTTCTAAATTTTGAGTTATTGCTCTTTGTTATTTTTCATTCTTAATTTTTCACCTGAGTGGAGCATAAATTAACTAAAAAAAACAAACTTTGAGATGTCAATGTAATCTTCATAGGTAGATAGATCTTTTTTGAGGATGAATGTTGTGCGAAAGAATGATAACTCTAACCTTTATAATTTTTGAGTTATTGACATTTGTTATTTTCTTACTTTTTGTCCGGAGAATATCTAAAAAAGTGGTAGAGGTAACAACTTGAAACTTCATAGGTGGATAGCTCTTTTTGATGAGAAGTGCAGCACACTAGAATGATAACTAACCGTGCATTATTTTTCAGTTATTGCCCTTTGTTATTTTTCATACTTAATTTTGTCCAGGGTATAACTACAAAAGCCTTTGAGATATCTACATGAACCTTCAAAGGTGGACAGATCTCACTCAGGAGATATGCAGTGCAAAAGAGTGATAACTCTACCCTTCATAATTTTAGTTATTGCCCTTTGTTATTTTTCATACTAATTTTTTCACCTCAGTGGAGCATATCTCTGAAAAAGTCTTTGAAATGTCAACATGAAACTTCATAGGTGGATAGATCTTTTTTGAGGAGGAATGTTGTGCGCAAGAATGATAACTCTATCCTTTATAATGTTTGAGTTATTGCCATTTGTTATTTTTCAAACTTTTTGTCCGGAGCTTATCTAAAAAAAATGTTAGAGGTAACAACTTGAAACTTCATAGGTGGATAGATCTTATTGGGGAGCATTGCAGCACACTAGAATGATAACATACCGTGCATTGTTTTTTCAGTTATTGCCCTTTGTTATTTTTCATACTTAATTTTGTCCAGAGCATAACTACAAAGGCCTTTGAGATATCAACATGAACCTTCATAGGTGGATAAATCTCACTCGAGAGGTATGCCAGTACACAAGAATGATAATTATTCTGCTCTACTACATATAAACATGGCTCTTGTAACAAGTTACATGATTATGATATTTTAAAACCTTCTGAACAAGTTAACATGTCAATTCAAAACAATGCTATTTGGAGATACCTTATCAATATATTTAACTGGGTTTTTTTTGTTGGTTTTTTTTTGTGTTTTTTTTTTTTTTTTTTTTTTTTTTTTTTCGCCGTGACAATCATATTGCTGCATTTCCACTTTCAGCACTTTTTACTTGTGGAACATACAGGACATTCAACTTAAATCTACGTATTGTGCCAGCAATTTAATCATTCTTGATTCTGGAAGCTTTTCCTTTAATGTTATCCATTTCCCTCAATGTTATTCCGTGGTAGAATCCTGTGTTTTTTAATCTGTTTTCGTGACTTCTGTCAAAATAGTTAATTCCTTTATTTTACACTCAAGCTTATATAGTTCGATTGTTTATGATGCAGCCTCACTTAATATATAGATTTGCCACATAAATCCATCTGAATTTAATTGTTACCACTGTATATTTATAAAAATTTGCAATGAAATTTTTTCAATGTCGGCCATTTTGGACTATTACGTAGAGATTACGTAGTGAATGCAAGGGATAGTTCTTTATCCGATTGCGCATAAAAAGGAACACTTTACATTAACTTTTTTTACTTTCGATATTAGCGCATGATAGCTTATAAATATATCTAAAAATAATTTGTTGAGGCTGTGACAAAAAATTTATTTCGGGTGCTAAGATTGAGTGCATTTCAGTTCTTACATAAACTCGTTTAAAAATACATTTCTAGCTACCTTACAGTATAGATCTATATGATAATCAAATTTATCGCTTAAACGTTCTACATGTAGCTAAAGTTGTTAAAAACTTAAAATGATTACGATGTTTTAATAAAGGTTTAGAAACGTTTTCATTTTGCGTGCGTTTTAGCGTGCGTTTATCGTTTAGCGTATTTCGTTTAGCGTATATCGTTTTGCGTGCGTCTGCGTATTTCGTTTCGTTTTGCGTGCGTATAACGTGCGTTCGTATAGCGTGTAACGTGCGTTCGTATAGCGTGTAACGTGCGTTTTGCGTGTAAACTGACACGTTCACCCTACTGTACGTTGGTGTTGTCATGACGCGGCTCAATTATGGTGATGTTTTATTATTACAATCAAAAGCTGAATTAAAAAGATATCTGTCTGTATTACAGAGTGGACAATAAGTGCATGAGAAGTGTTCTACTCTTTGATCTTTCATACATTAATTGAGATTCCGTTATTTATTTATTATTATGTTACTTTGTCAATCTAAATAAAAGTCTGTTTTGGCTTACAAGACTGAAATTGAACTTGAATAATAATTATTTCACGAACCATATATTGCTTAAAAGTGGACTTTTTTTAAAGCTAGCACATATAGATTTCAATGTATTATTATTATTATTATGTATATATATACATGTATGTTTTGAACTAATGCAACACAATATTTGAAAGATTTAGAAGCTCATTTTTATGTTTGGGTTATCCGTCGCACTAACACTATAATTGTAATATGGCGACCCTCCGTGCATTGTGTAGAAATACCAATGTTCATTAAGCAAGTTTTAAGCTTAATGTTAATATATACTTACTAATCATTCATGCTAAGCAGCAAAAATTGAAACAGTCAAAATAATAAAATATACACATATCTTTTTCTAATCTTTTTTTGGGCAACCATTTTTTAATCATTTACTTAAGCAAAGAAGAAATTGTTAGCCGTAAAGTGATATTATGATTATTTCCTCTCGATCATTTAATATATGTAAACTTTGAACATTCTATAATGATAATGATAGACTTTTAATTGACACTGTTAAAACGTTTTCAGTAAAAATAGAAAACCTTTTAAATACGAAGACTACCTAATACTTTTTTTATCAACAAAACGTCAACAATAAATTATGGAAAATATAAACGGAACCTACTCATGAGTTATGAGGGTAACTGATTAAAATAGTACATAAATTCCAATGATCTTAGAATGACAATATCTTTTATTCATCGCAGTATCTAACGATCATTTATTTCCATGAATGTTTGTCCTTTTGAATTTAGTTCAAAGGCTTTTTAAAATGTGTTTTATACGACTGGCCGTATATCGAGTCAATAATAATAATTATTGGCAAAGCAATATATATTCGTTGTTAATTAATCTCTATAGCGGTCATGTTTTGAACAGTAACTGTTAACTGTTTGTTTCGATAAATAGTAACAAGAATATAGATAAATAGATATTAAGGCATTGTTCAACAATATTGATCTGGTATTTAATTACCTTTCATAAAGGTCATTTGATAAACACTGACCAGTATCTGTCGAATATATCGATATATTTGCTAACTTCACTCGTCAGTGAGCGTGATGTATTGGTATAGAGTGTTGGGCTACCGACCTGAATATCTCTGGTTGGACTCCTTACCAATACCATATTCTAATTATATTTTTTCTATAAATTTACTTGCACGAGTTAATTTGAAATCGTTCTACTACACCTGGTTTTATGATACCTTTTAAGGTACATCAAACTTGTGAATTTGCTACTCCTCAACATTACATGGCAGTATCTGAATTACAAAATAGAGAAGAGTTTTTATAAAAAAAGTTAATAGTTAATAAATATATAGGGATATATCACAATTAGAGGGACTTTTGAATTTTGAAACTGAAAATTACCCACATACTGCTATGTCAAAATTCTGTTTAAAGACTAGGAATTAAATTAAAATATTTTCATAAACATTTAGTCAATCTATCAATGCAGTGCACCCGAGTGATAAAGTTTTGTTACATAACCTCTTTTACGTATTCAGAACTTTTTAACTTGCTTAGGCATACATTTTTGACCTGCCATTTTATCAAATCCTTCTGTTTTTACGTCGTATTTCCTCAAAATATATTATATTTATGCTTCGCTTATTAAAATTAATTAAAACAGATTCATATTCCTATGAACAAAAATATTCATAGAACAAACCTAAATACACAGATTTCGATTGCTTTATACCTGACATAGTAATATCTTTCTAGTATTTATTTACATTTTGTCGGCTTTCTATTGACCGCATAACGGAAGGAAGTAAAAAATATTGAAGTATACCTCACCTGAAAGATCGGGTAATTTTGGCGTATCTTAATGAAAGTTACAATTCTTTTATCACTTTATTTTCGTCCTTGTTAAAAATATATATAAGCGACATATTTCAAATACACGTAATATTTCATGGAACTATGAACAATCGCGTAAGTTCTTTTAATTTTGTACAATTTGGCAGATATACATTTCGTATGGTTACCCGACTGTTGTAAGCGTGATAAAAATTATTGTTTGTTAGAACGGGTACCAAGTAATCTAACATGGCGGAGATGTAGACACGCTGCTGCGGAAAATTTTCTTTTCAAATGATTTTAACTTATTCACGGTAAGATCGGATGTATTGATTATAATTTATACACTGGTACTTCCTTCAATTTCTTTATTCTACAAATAAACAAACCGATCGGCCATGTTGTACGATGACATACCATTTACAAATAATTTACTTTCGTTTTCATTCATCAAAATGTAAACAACAACAAGAGGTTCTCACATGGCCTGTAAAAACGATTTAATTAATTATATTTTATTTCTTTGAAATATTTATGCAACTTTATTATTAAAGTATAGCTTTGAAGGTATGTCAGCCTGACCTTTATATTGTATTAGAAAAATATTTCCGAAACTCATGAAGCGTAAAATGACATGAATGAAAGTGCATATACAAGTAACTCGCTATGGTGTACTGATGTGCTCAAAATTAATGGAATTTAATGTGGATATATTATTTATGGAATTTATTTCAATTGTTGTGTCATTGTATTTAATAATTTGAAAATATTCATTTCTTGGATAACTTGTGGTGAAAACTTGTTGTGAACATATTGCTTGAAATTTAAGAAATATTGTAGTGGCAACTGTAATTTTTACCCCACCAGGATGGGAAATAAAAGAAATAAGAAAGGTAAAAGACAAGTTTTTAATAAGACCACTGGAATTCATAGCTTGAATTATAAAAGGAAAATTGTGATGAAAGATGAAAAGTTGAAAAATAAGTTGAGGAATCTTAAACATGTGGACCCATTCTATATTAGGCAGAAAAAGCAAGGTTACAAATATATACTAAGTAAAATAATTATTCAGAAAGCCAGAAAATTTAACATGACAAAGAAAACGAAAGACTTCATATAACGTCATTAAAAGATAATTTAGAAGGTAATAGAGTTATGAACAATCATAAACTGAAAGATCACATTTTAGAAATATCTTCACATGCCGCTCTTTGTACTGAAGCTCACATGAAAGCCCTTTCAAATGACAATGAAATTGTCCTCGAAAGTGAAAAAAGGAATGGTTTCTATACCATCATCACCTGTAAATGCCAAGGATGTGGTAAGACATTTGAACTGGAAAACAGTGAGAAGTTTGGTTCAACAAATATGGTGGATATAAATGTTCGTTCAGTTTGGGGTAGCATGGTAACAGGAGGAGGTTGTTCTTCCCTCAATGAAGGTTTTGGAACTATAGGTGTTCCGGGCATTACAGAAAAAAAGTATTCGTCAATTGAGACAGAGATTGGGCGTATGTGGAAGTCCCTTCTTGATGAATAACTTGTGAAAACAGGTCAGGAAGAGCGTGTATTGGCAGAGGAAAATGACGAATATTTTAAGGTATTCCAGCAATAACTGTCATATGTGATGGAGGGTGCAGTACGCGTACCCACAAACATAGCTACAATGCCATGGCTGGAGTTGCTGTCATCTTTGGTGCAAGAACAAAGAAACTTCTTCATTTAGGTATCAGAAATAAAATTTGTTATATATGTAGCCGTGCTGAAACTGCAAATGAAGAACCAGTACAGCATGAGTGCTTTAAAAACTGGACTGAATCTTCCCAGGCAATGGAAAGTGATATCATTTAAGAAGGTTTTTAAATTGTGAAAGACAACATGGAGTAAGATACGTGCATGTAATAGCTGATGGAGACAGTTCCGTCTATGCAAATATTATAAAGAATGTACCTGTTTGGGGGCAATATGTAGAAAAAATTGAGTGTGCTAACCATGCCACTAAATGCCTTAGATCCAAGTTAGAACGCTTAATATGTGAAAAACCCCATTATAAAGGAAAATGTGAACTGACAAGAAATAACATAAGAAGAATTTGTTCTGGTGTAAGATGTGCTATTGTAATGCGAAGTGCTGAAACCAAAAAATGACAGCAATTAAAAAACTTAAACAGGATATAAGAAATGCCGGGAGACATGTCCTTTACGTTCAACAGATTTTTGTAAAAATAAGGAAAAAAATACAGACATAACAAAATCAGATGATAGCAAAACGGAAAATACCAATAATGATGAAGAAGATATTATAATAAGCCAATGCGAGTACTGGACTGACTCGGTAAAAATATTCTGAAACTGAAATTGAAATGTTACGAAAGGGCGGTAAGACAATATCACAGAAAAATTTTAATATTGAAGAGTTGTTAAGAGACATTTTTCTATTTTTGAATCGTCTATCGGAAAAGGCAAACCGACTTATTGGTAACTTTACCAGTAATTTAGCTGAGTCATGGATGAGCATAAAATGTAAATTTGAAGGGGGTAAAATGTTAAACAAATGCTTCCGTGGTTCATTTTACGCAAGATGTTATGGTGGAGCATTAAGGTCTTTGCTAGGTCCAGCATGGTCACCATGAGTTTACAATCAGCTTACAGATTAACGCCAAGATAGAGTTTTTATTAGTACTATAGACAAAGGTTTGTACGCTACAGGTGTACTAAGCGTGCCAAAGATAGTCAAATAATCAGGAACAAAAGGAAATTGAAGAAAATGAAATCATCTCTTCAAAGCACCAGTAAGAAAGCAAAACAAGAATACGGCGAAACTGTGCTGCAAGATACAGCCGATATCAGTCCATCACAATTAAAAAAGGAATGTGATATGTTTTATAAATCCAGTAATCTACATGCAATAGTAAATTAATTGAACAGCATACACGTGGTCAGTCAAGTAACCTTAACTGGTTTGCTTAAAGAAATTAAACACTCACAAGTTCCGTATTTGGAGAAGTGATGTCAAGATCGCAAAATAATAACAGTCCCTATTTAGTGAAAAGGCTTCTCTATTCCAACTAACTTTAAAGGTAACATGTATACTTTGAAAGGTTTAAGTGAATAAGTGAAGAGGATAATGCAATAATTGAATACATTATTTTGAAAGAGAAAGATGAAAATATTAAATACAATATTGATGTTCCGGGTTTAATTGTTGACAAAGATAATCCTTTTTTAGCAGCCTCAAGCGATAAGTAATACTTGGATCCAAAGGACCTGAAGGTCTCATTGAAATTAACACTTTATTACAGAACAAAAAGCAGTGATCAAAGAATCTGCAGAAAATGATAAAGCCTTTTGTTTGTCAGTGCAAAATGGCATTTTTCAACTGAAAAAAAATCATAAATATTTTTACCAAATACAAGGTCAGATGAATATTATGAATTACAAATGGTGTGATCTAATAATTAGAAGAATAAATCCACATGATATGTTAATTTAACGCATATACAGTGATACAGAATTATGGAAAAAAGTTATGATTTCCAAATTAAAGGCTTTCTATTTCACCCACATGCTACCTGAATTAGCAGTTCCAAGACATGGTACTCTATCTGGAATAAGAAAACCTGAGTTTCCATGGGTATGTTCAAAATAAATGTACTTCTAATTTCTTATACTAGTAATGTTTTGGTTTCTTTCACCATATTTACATTTGCATAAATATATTTCATCCTATGTAATAACTTACCATTTATAATAATAAATATATATTAATTGTAACCTATATCTTTTGCCTAATCCTTCATTTTTATATTTTACAGTTTTGTGGTACGTCATGCAAGAGATCAGAGAAAAAACACTCTAAGAGAAGTGAAGTTGACAAATTGGACCAAAAAGACTTGCATACTGAGATTAAGACAGACACAGATATTTACATTGCAACCCCATTAATACCAACACCAACACAATCAAGTAAAAGGTGATTTATTTTAATGTATATAACTATATATAGTTAATATCTTTAAAGAATTCTGTTAAATAGGAAATATTACCAATGTGAACTCTTTTAAGAGCTGTAAATTTGTTTAGGAAATACCAATATGGAGAAAACATGAAAGTGTTCTTTAAAGTCAGGTGCTCTTAAGTAACAGGTAATTTTGTTTCTTAAATTATGGAAAGGGACAATTGAAATGTACTTTTTAAGTACAGTTGGTATTTCGCAGTATTAATGTTTAGATTGCACAGTATACATGTATAAAGAAGTATTTTAATGATGTTTAGAATTTTCAATATACCCTTATTTGAATTTAATAATTTTTGAATGAAGCTGTTTTATTAATTTATGTTCATGTACTTTTTCACTGTGTACTGTAACACAAATGTTGACAAAATATTGTGCAGTACATGCAATCCTTTCCTATCATGATGAGTATAAACTTATATTATTGCCTTTATACAATATTCGCACCTGTAAATTATTCTCAAATTAACTTTTGTTAACTATTTTTAAACATTAATTTTGCATAACATCCAAATAAATGAGCAAATTTAACTTGCAACTTTATTTTAAGTTTAAAAATGGCTAAAAATTATAAATATTTATTTCAGATTTTAATTGCCTTCAACATGTATTTGAAAGGGATAGTTAATATTTTTTATACAAATTTGCAGATCAACACGTTTGAGAAAATTAAAATTCCTTGGGAGGAGAATCAACCACCAGTGGACAGAATCAGACGGCTCTGTGAAATGGTACAAAGGCACCGTGCTTTCTGTTTCTTCTGGAAAAGACGGAAATCCTGATGTAGCATATGAGGTGCTATATGAAGGCGAAGACGCGTCATATGAAGTTGATTCTTTGATCAAAGACTATAATGAAGGCACCTTAACTTTCATAGATTTGTAATGGTATACTTAATTTCTCTACCCAATTTATAGTATACCATGTACTGTATGTTTTTATATTTAAAAATTGTATTTAAAAAATATTTAAATAACATTATGCATAATATCTTTTAAATATTAATATCATATTACAATAGCTTTGAATGTAATTAATACTCTATAATAATTTACAGTTTCTGAATTTATGCTTTTATGTTTAATTAATTTTGCAAGAAGGTCATGTTTCAATTCATTTTAATGAATTATTACAAGAAGGAATATTATCCTGCTTATCTTATGGATTATTGCAGTAAAAATTTTTATCAGTAAGCCATGTCCATAATAGTACACCATACTTAACCTTGCATTACTTTTGTGTAATTGGATTTAGATAATGTTGTGTTTACTGGCCTTATTGGAATATAAATTTTCAATTGATAAGTAATTTTTTCAGGTAATGGAGATTCAGTGTCACTAAAATAGATGTTACTTTAAAAGTTTTCATTCATCATATCACATATTTATCATTGGAAGGAACTTTATTTTGACATACAAGTTACATGTGCTGCAAACTTATTCAGGTAAGGCTTTTGCTTTTATTTTAATTTATTTTCTTCTTCTTTTTAGGCAATGTAACAGCTTCTTTATAGGTAAAGGATTAATGCCTCAACAGTCTCCTCTTCAAATGTACCTCAGAATACTTCAGTTGAAAGTTTTAATTTTTGACCTAAAATTTTCAAAAAAACAATATGGCTGACATTTGCACCTTAAGTAGTGTTTTTAATCACAGTTATATCTTTATTTCATTACAGTATCTTTCAACGGTTCTCTTTGTGACATTATGCAATCGAATATGCTTTAGCGCATACACGCTGTAAAGGCGGTAGATAGTTCGCACAACAAAATAAAAATGTACTAGTTTTAAGAGAATTTAAAATTAAATTTAAAAGAATCGTTGTATCAATCCACGTAGTAAATGATAAAATAATAATCTTAAGATACGTAAAAATAAAATCTTTCAGTCTTAAAATACAAAAAAGGTACTTCAGCAGAAGGAATTGATAACAACTTAATGAAAATGCTTGGCAAATAAATATTTCTTAACATAAGTTTGTCGCATTCCGAACAACAATCTCATGGAAGTTTCATACGAGTTATTAAATTAATGCACGGTAAGTATATTTACTTTTTGTTATATAAACAAAATTGATTTTATATTATCGGTAATTATAAACATTCTAAAGTCAATACCAAGGCGTAAAAGACTTAACGTAATATTTTTGTGCTATAGCATATTTCAAAACTGCTACATGTCATAAAAAGCCTTATGTCTGTTAAAATAGAGATAAACAGAATCCCTAAAGAAAGCCCAACACGGCAAAACTGAAAATGTTGTTAAGCCGTACACGAACTGTCACATTGCTGCTTAAACTCATTTAACTATTTATCATGGATTCTAAGTCTCATAAAGCTCTCCTCATGGCTGATCATCTTCATTTAGCAATGACTTCATGACTTATGTTCTCTCCTATGTTTGTTTGTTGTCATGTTGGACTCATTTCTGGTTCATATGTGTTGCTGGCTTTTGTTATGGATGCGTCCATGTAATACCTTCTTTCCTTATTGATCTTTGTTTTCATATGTCTGTGTTGAATCTTTGTGTAAACTTGTTTAAACAATATCTTAAAAAATAAAATCATACCTCATCCACCTGTATGGTGTTTATATTTGTAGTTATAAGATACAGACCTCTTGCCTGTTAAATCAGAGTCCAGAATTTAGCCCATAGATGTGGAAAACAAACAAAGAAGAGTTTGAAGAGTCGAATTTGAATTAGTCATTTTAAAATCATGGAATCTCATTGGCCGTTCTAAAATTAAATAAAATGTACAGGATAGTTCTTTAACTTTCTAGCTATATTCCTGTTTAAACATACTTCCTCCCACAAAACATTTTATCTTGTATTAAGATATCATTACACTGTCTAGTGAAACGTTTATTTTAATATGTTAGAACTTACAGTTGAAGTGTTATATCGTTATAAATTTTGTTGAAAATTGCAGGCCACAACTAACGTTCATGATCATGTAAGTTTATTCATGAACATGAAACTATTGAAGAACACACCATTTATGATGTTCAATAAGTGTTCAATATATTTTATGATCATTGATGCTGTCAATTGGTATAAATTAATGTTCTAATTTGCATATCAATCAAGTTTTTATAAATCTAATTTTGCACTGACTGCGTAGGTGTTAGAAAATGAGTTCACTTACGAAACCACAACAGATTTATTAATGAACACACATCTTTAAGTGGTCCATTTTCAAGATCAATAAGTACATTGTTTATTCTGTCAAATAAAATAAATATGTATCGAAAGTTTAGAAATAAGAAGTTAACCAGGTTTGCTTCTGCCGAGAATCTTATTAAAAGATACTTCTCTTGTTTCTTTTTGGCGTCTTACTATTTCTAAGTTAAGCATGAAAGGTATTGACATTGAAGCATGAACACATCTAGGTTATAATTTAGTTTATTTTTAACCAGCTGATATTGGCATGTTTGTCCCAGTTGAAGTTCTCGTTTAAGATGCATTTTATACCTCTCATTATGATGGCTTTATTTGCTATTCCTCTATAAATATCCTATAGTGACATAAAAACATTGTTCAGGAGAATAATTTATATTCTCTTGTTTATTAAGAATGATTTATTCATCCTGTTTTTATAGAGTTATAACTTCCGGTAAACGGCGGTGGTGATATAGTTGCAATCCTATACTTCCGGTTTGTCGTAAAACACATATTTCATATACACATCTTGCGGTTTATTGAATTTGATTTATCCAAGTCATGATAAAAAGATAACAAATATTTCTTGATCCATACATTGATTTACTGCAATCGTGTTACGTACGTTCAGAATCATTCTGAGCACAGGATGTAACTTTATTTCATATATTTTATATCTGCTTCATTTGCATTGAAGATAATAAAAGTAAAGCAATGTAGATTTTATTTCGAAATAAGATAAATAATTAGAAATGGTCCGTCTTTAATTTAGAATTGACAGGTCACTTAAAATGACCGTTCACGTTTAATAAACATATGTCATAGTTTTTGTCATTTTCTTGTATGTAAATCAAAGTGTTATTTCATCTCGTTTTCTTACCATCAATGTATCAACGTGTGTTGCCGAAGGTTATACATCTTACATTACTTGACTTTCACACTCAAATGAGTTGAAATGGTAACTTTACAGGTAAAGTTACAGACGATAATTAATTAATTTCAGCAGGAACATATCCAATGCATTAACACCAAAGCCACAATGTTGACATATAGACATATAAAATAATAATAATAATAAAAACAAAATCCCTTAAGGTAGACCACTGCTAATGCATTATCTTTACTTTGGAGAGTATTCAAATAGGCTAGAATCACTTGTCAACTGCATTGAAACTCAGGGGCGTGGGTTCAAACCCCAGAAGGGGTATTTTTCTATTTTTATTCTTTTTAACATTATATATGTGTCTCTCAGATCGGTGTTTGATTTTAATTCTATAATTATTGTTGGTATTTATTTGCTAAATAATGCCAAATTTTATACCAAATATGATACCAGATGTCTTTTCAAAGTTTAATAGAATAAAAACTTCACGGTAAAAGTATGTTTTATTTTGCAACCAACATACTTTTAAGAAAATTTAGGCAAAATTTGAAAATATTATTATTTGTTTCTTAACAATGAGCAATAGGAAAATATTTTTCATAATGAAGATATTAAATATTATTAGAGTTTCCTCATTTCTGAAAAAAAAAACAACTTTTTTAATAGGAAAGTTTTAGTTCAGAAAAATGTCCATAACTTCTAAAATATACGGTAAACTTTATTTGAATTTTGCATTCAGGTCACCTTTAAGGCATATAACTGTCATATGTTGACAATTTTAAGTTCCTTAAAGTGCCCATTATGAATGGTTCACCTTAAAAAAACCCAACACTGTGAAATTGATAATATTGTATACCAGGATTGCTTGATCTTGTTCAAAACCAATAATATGGTCATTGCTTTATAGCAAAGTCTGCAGGAAACCTTGTATGAAACAAAGCAGTTTTATTAAAGAATTTTTCACATCCGTTATTATAGCTCCACCAGTAAAGCAAGAAAGTCGTCATAGTTATGACCTGTACTAAGTTGGTGCGATCTTCAGATATGTAGTGAAATACCCTTTAATATAACTATGATATAAAGAATGCAACCAATACGTTAAACATGTTTTACAAACAGCCTCTAAATAGTGCAGCTCGATTAATTGTTATCAACGGGAAAGAATATGCATTGTTATTGTTACAGACGCGCAGTCTGATCAGGATCCATGCTGTTCGCTATCAGTTTCTCTACTTGTAAAAGGGTTTGTAAGCGAACAGCATGGATCCTGATCAGACTGCGCGGGTGCGCAGGCTGGTCTGGATCCATACTGGTCGCAAACACATTATGTTGGTTTTGTCGTGGCGCGGCTCATATATCAAAGCATATTACGTCGACTCAAACGTTTGTTGCAAGGGGCAAATATGATATTAACCATTCAGTCTCCTTGTATTTCATGTGAATGTGTGATTGTTAATGTTTCCAAAATGATATCCATGAATTGAATTGTAGCAAGTTTAAGAATAATAAGACATTGTTGCTTCTGTCTGTTAATTAATTGGATAGCCGCTATTGTGTCTATGTATCTTCACTTTTGTCATTTTATAATGGTAGAAATTATTAGTTGATATTTATGGTACATTAATGATGCTTAGAATAATGCTAACGATAATTAACCTTCCTTTAAAGTTTTAAGGCTATATCGTATTTCTTAAAACTGTAATTATTTTCGCATTATCTGCTCAACCTTGTGTTATTTTAATCTTCTATTTAAAGGTGATAAGCTGTCTTATGCATATACACGCAACTTTAAAATGTTTTTATTGTGTTGTGTTGTAGTTTGTTCATTATCAGAGGAAAAATAAATCTCAATATTAATGCATGTTTACTCATTTATATGTAGTACATATTATTCAATCTAAAATAAAAGCAGACGTAATATTTCAAATCTGTTATATGGTTATTTAACTAATACATCAAATTACACAGAAATGCAGAATTTAAAATTTTGGAAACAAAGTGATCCCTCGGAAGCATGAATCACAACAAAATTACAAGAGAACTGCAGAACAAAATGTTTCTTAAAACATAATTTGTATAAATCAATAGTGTTGAATAATAGAAACAACTACTGTATGTTAAATGTTAAATGTTTATATTGTATTAATCAATTTTGCATTACTTTACACTTTTATTTTTTTGATCATTTTGCAAGGACATCATATTTTGCTTTTTTTTGTCCATTTTAAAATTATTCTATTGTTACTGCGACCTCAGTATAAAATGTAGTTTTATACGTCATACGTAAAGAAACAAACCATTTAGCATGTATAAAAACGTGACAAAGGATTATATGAGACTACTTATCTACATCTGTAAAACATACAGTCTTTAAATGAACTTGTCGCAGCATGACATCTGAAAAATTTCAATTTCAAAGTTTAAATTTTATGAGAATATTAAAGTTAACAAAAAGTTAAATCCATTCAGTAATTTATAATTCGTTCTTATTAGTTATTGTTAAAATTACGTTCCTACTGTGAAATTACTTATCTTACTTATTCAAATAAAAGGGAAATATCCTGAACAACAAACTAAGTCTTCGATATTCTTTCTCTACGACAGTTACTTAAAAAAACGCATTTTTCCAATTATAGGGAATGTACGTATCTATATGTAAAATTTAACAATACCTGTAGAATACATATAAATAAAAATATATATTTATATGGTCGTGACAGAACTAAATAAACTTACCCATTTTCATGTTCAAATGTTAAATTTTGGTTAAGTCGGTGCTAGGGGGCGTGGACGGTAGTTTGCCCTTGGCACTAGCGTTCATGAACAGGCTCAATTAGATCTATCCTGCAACATTTTCAATTTTACCGTGCGGTACCTTCTTAACGTATTATTATTTTCTCTATTGAAATTCAAAACTGATAACTGCATCTATATCTAAATTTAACATTTCTCTGTAGTATATTTATAAATAAAGACTGAACTAAATAAACTAAATAAGCTTGTATTTGTGCAATTATATTAAATTTATTGTTTGATAAATCTTTTCCATTAACAATAGCATAGTGTTAGAATTTTTATCATATAGTTTTATGTTAATTTCATTCGCAAGTGAATATTTATGCTATAATTAATCTATAATGTGCGTTATCGCATGACTCTGAATGTTTACGTTGTTATTTGTATCCCATTATATCATTATATTCAGTACCCTTTCAATAGGGATCTCAAAACAGTATTAATATATAACAGAGCTGGATTTTTCCCTTGATCTTTATAAGAAGAAACACAGCAGTTGAGTATTTTTATGCCTTCTATACAAAGTTTAGTTTTTACGTGTTGTACACGTTTTAATTTGTATTCAAATGTAATATAGTGTATGTAGCTCAACCTGTATATTTTAGCACTTTATTAAAAATCCTAATCAAACGATGGTAAGAGTAACACTAGCGCTCATATTTCTTTACAACAATGTTTCTGTGCTTATCCAACCAACCAGGGGCATCTACCATAATTCTGTTTGGCTCTTACGTTTTGGGGTTTACGATGAGAAAAATCGAAATTCGGTCATTTACTTGTACCATATATGTATCCAAGGTTCTAAGTGCGGAATTTAATCTGTTAAGGGAAGAAAAAGTATAAAATGATATTCCCTGTCTTATCATAATTCTTATTTCTATTAATCATGCGATAAAACAGTTATAGTACATCGAACTCAACTGTTATTTAGAAATATCATTGCCTGGGTCTCATATCGTTTTTATTCCACAGGCGTAAGGACTCGATCATTTTCTGTAGGGAAGTACCCGTAATGTCGCCCCAGGCAATGATGTTCCCAAGTGATTTGCGCTGCAACCATTCAGACAGTTATCTTTCTTTACAAACATGAAGAAATATTCTTGCAATGCCAGGGGCTATTATGCGCTGATGGAGTTAAACAGCCTGCATTACCGAGCTGTCTGGCAACACTTTATACTGTTTGCTGCGCATGTTAAGCGTATTTGTATAAACAATCACGAATAGTTACAAATACAAAGTATACAAGGTCAGAAAAAGGTTACTTTATAATCTGTTCATACACGCTTTTTAATAGGGGCGTAATTTCTGAACTGAATTATTTGAAAGAGAAGCAATAATAAAATATCACGTATACATGTACACTGTAAATGAACTTTACATTGTTGACCTCGAATCATAAACTTTCAATATGATACGATAATAAGATTTTAATGCAATACAAATTGCAAAATGTTCGACAAAATGTATGCCGTAAGTATGATTGTATTGTTTGTTTGATTAAGAATAACACATGACGCCACAATTATAACAACAATGATATTAGCAATGTCTGAAACAGCCTTGGATTAAATATTTAATCTGTTTGTCATACTGAAATAAATCTTCAATTATCTTCGGTATTATTGTCTTTGGAAATTAGAACAGAAACGATTTAGTATTCTAAAACAAACAATTAAGTGGTCAAGATGTAAGATATGATATTTATGAACAATATTAAGGTAATGAGATAACCATTAGATGATGTTTTGATTGTGCAGCTCTTAACATGCAATTAGTTAGATCTCTTATCTTTATCATTTCCTACTTTGTCTTTTTAAATGTGTTGAAACGTTTAGGTAAGATTTGCAATGTTACTTTCAATGAACCCTTAATATGATTTGTAACACTGTGCTCGTAGTTAGCTTAAATGGTTGATTTACTTTCACTTTTTTACTTTTTTAAATCTTCTAACACAAGCGTTTAAACTTAGATATTTGGTATATGGTATTTTAGATGACATCATTTATTTTAAGCACTTGAAATAGACTTCGGTGAGCGATCAAGAGAACATCATGATCAATCTGACTTAAGTTCAGATCTACACATTTCATGTTCATTTTGATTTGGATTTCCCGCGAAAGTATTTTTTCGCAATGCAATCAACCGGATTTTTAGATATAGGCATGAGACGAAACATCAAAATTTAGTGGTCCCTGGAAGTATAAAAAATATTAATTTTAGTTAGAAAAAAATTGTTTGAAGTAATTTGAAACCAGTTAACTGGGAAAAGTAGACTCAACTTTTAATGGGCATGATTTTATTGCCAGTCGGCTTTATGGACAACACCATGTTTGCTCTCGAAATCGTGAAAATTACATACTCAGTATTGGTTTTCCAGTGGTTAAAATTAGAAACCGCATCGCTTTCAAAATTGTAAAAGCTCGCCGATTATTGGCTGTTTCAAAGATTACAATTAGTTGACAACCTATTGCTGATTGTCAGATCCTAATGCGTAGCGTTATTTAGGAGCTTACTTTAATCAGATTGCAATTTTTGAAACGTTTTTATATTTCTGTGACAAAAAATATAAGAATCAAATTTATCGTTTCCAAATCTGTTGTTTCGTACAAAAACAAAAGAACGAGGTTGGGTTTATTTTTCAGTTGGAAGGGAACTATGGGATGTGAGTAGGATACAAGTATCAATCTTAAATATGAACGGGGAAGTTTGCTTTATGAAAGTTGCCAAAAGTATCGGATCGAATTTTAATTAATCTTAAATTAAAACTAACAGCAACATAAATTGATACGGATAAAGAGTTACAGAATAAATTTAAGATAGAATTAAACAAATTGATTATGCAATACTTAATAAACTATGTTATATAATTTTAGTTTAAAATTAACATGTTCATTACACTGGATCGAATAATACGAAAAGCCATTCATGGTAAACGGCGATTGTAATTTCTAAGGTAACTGTAACACAAAATATTAAAAACAAGTACAACAGTGTAAAAGTTAAGTTGAAGGAAGTGTCGTTTGAGCGAATTTGTAGAATATTATTTGATAAAGAATTTCTTTTGATATAAATATCATTAAATGGGAAATATCAGAACACAGCAGCGATTGTTTGGCGTGTTTTGTTTAATAGATTTATATGGTTAGTTAATTCCTGAATGATTGGGCTATTACATATTTAAATATAGAACTGTTTCCAATATCATTGTATATTTTGTTCTATGACGTTTGAGGGCTATTTTTACTGACAAAGATTTAAAACCGGTGTGGCGTGAATTTTGTCAGACCCGTGAGGAACGTAAGACATACGTACTGCGCATGTTCAGACAGATGTCGGACTTGGCCGTGAGAGATGTAAGACTTTCTGGTGTAAACCGTGTTAAGAAGCTCATTAATTGATCAAATTGTAGTTCTTCGCTTTATTCTTGAGCATAAAGCCATATTCTACGATATCTACCTTTATTTAATGTGTGGATGAAATATTGTCCGTCTTTCGACTTCATCCGTTGCCGATGTCACTAAATCATGTTGATGTTCATCTAGGTACACGTTATATTAGACAAAAATGATCACTGACGTATTATCTTTATGTAAATCTAAAGTAATGTGTATTTTTAAATTATTACTTATGGTTGTTAAATTTATTGAATATGACATTAATTATCTTGCATCGGTTCAAGACAATTTATACGTACAATGAAAGTCATCCTACATAAAGTACGCAAATAGACTAACAAACGTAAGTAGTGGTTTTATATTTTTTTCTTCATCAAACGAAATTTACATTGGCTGACGGGCAATCAACAAGTTGAATTTATAAGATATGTATTCGTCGTCTCGCCAGTGAAAGCACACATTTAATAGACACCTTTGTAATCATGGGACAAGTAAACGACCGTAAAATCCGTTGTTTTAATTAAGTTTGATATATATCTTAATTGTGAAATAATAACTTTTCAACTTCCTTTAACCAATCAATATTAAAACAGATGTAATCTATATTTGCGCTACCACGCGATGGTGTATAATAGAGAAATGTACTTTCACATGTGAGTGTTTATTATTGTTACTCGATTAATTCTTACTGTGGTTCACTTTCAATTGGTCATTGAAAACAATGTTTGCTTTAAATCCAGAATATGATGCTTGAATACAACATTTCAGCGTGTGCAGAAAATGAGGCGACTTTTCGCAAATTATAACCTATTAGGGAAACAAGAATATTAGGCAGTGTATGATTTCTCAGTTGCACCACTCCTCTTTATTGGATATAAAAAAACATATTTCCCGTTATTAATCTTTTTAATGAATTACCAATGTACTAATTGATATGTATTGTGAAGGTTTGATGTTATCTTAGTAAAATATAACATAATTTGTGGGTTTTCAACATATTTGTCATTAAAGGTCTGATACTTTGCTTCATACATATAAGGCAAGGTAATAAACAAATTGTTTACGTGAGAAAGAGTAAATACAACTGTGACTTGCAATGTTTTAATATTTTAAGGATATGATATTCGATTTGTCAAATCTGTAGACAAATTTTGTAAAATCTCGTAATCTCTTAAGAGTTTGAGATACATTTTGAATGAGTCTTAGACATGAAAATAATCAAGTCATCCGGATATATCGGTTGAAAAATGTAACAGGAAACTTCAATTTAAGTTTTAAGCGCATCTTTTTATTACGAATGACAGTATTTAATAGCTTTTAACCAATTTGGAAAATAAAACGGATGTTAACATCCCGTCATTTCATCAACTTTCGTTTTATAATATAAATTATAAACAAACGGAGAGCAGGCAAAACATGTCAATTAGGAGCAAGGTATTCTGTTTAAGGAATTTTTAATTATACATTATTAGCCTATAGATATACTTGCTCAAAATGAGACCCAAAGGGATAAAAATACAACATTTGAAAATCGTAGTACTACAAAGATCTGCTTTGCACTTAAAACAAAAAATCTTATGAAAATAATAAGAAAGGAAACACACATATATGTTCATTTATTTAAATTCGATATTTAGTGACACAGTGATTTTCAGACCAATTTGAGTAAAGATCCTTTAAATGCTTTTTACTTTTATTCCTTATTTAATCGGCAATTCTCTAATCGTTGTGCTTATATATCTGACCAAACCTTGTATTATTTAGAAACAGGTTTCATGATACAAATTAGGTTGAAATAAAAGTATTTTTTCTTAGATACCTCGTCCGCAGATGGCGTTATACATCTCGGTAGGTTTTGTTATCCTGATAGTAATGCTTAATTCATTTTTCTTAAATGTTTAGATATTTCGGAAATTCTTTGGACTTTGCAGCGAAAAGCACAGACTGCACGTATTCTGTTGTTGAAAAAAACAACAAAAAACAACAATTCAAATGCTACATGAAGAGAGTATGATTTATGTAGGTAAAAGATGAAAACATAAAAAAAATATGAAAATACAATATGAATTATTCAAGAAAGAAAAAATGGTATTGGACATGTATTAATTGATTGTTTCATAATGGCCAGGCTTTATATTACCTTAACCTTGCATTCTTTCAGGGTAATTATGTGACCAAATTAGATGATCTACCGTAGGCTCTTTAATATTTTATTTTCTTTGAGCAAAATAGAAAAAAAAACGGAATCCCCGAAGAATGCCAAAAATGACCAAATTGAAACGTTGCAGGGTTGGTTTGACTGAGCCTGTTGTTTGAGGGTAATGGAGAGTGCCTTTGTAAAGAGATTATTTAAGTTGCTATTTTATTGCTCAAAGCAACTGCCTTTTGAATTTAAGTGTCCTTTATATTAATATCCATATTCTCTGCGTTTGTTTCAAATGTTCAAATTAATGAAATATATGTTCTGGTTTGCATTGCTCAGATTTGAACTTTGAAATACATATGTTTTATTAAGTTCAATATACCAAATCATTTTAGTTCGATTCTGTTGGAAACTATGAGCTTATTGAACTCTCTTGAATCAATTCCTGGAAAAACCCCCCTTTCCCTTAACCATTTAGTAAATGAGCAATAAATTTTAAGTTTTTCTTGGGTCACGCCCAACAACGGATTGCCCCCCGGCGGTGTTTGAATTTACAAAACCCCCGTTTTTAAATTATTAGATTACTAGTCCCGACCCCCTTTTTTCAAAATCGGGCACGGCGGCACCCTTATTTTTTTGAAATTCTTTAAAAAAGGTTTTTATTTTTTCAACTAAAAGCTTTCCCAAACAAAAATTCCAAACATTCATATTTTCACTAAAAAGATCTCATATTTTTTCTTTTTTTTCCAGAATTTTTAAAATGGACCCCATAATTTCTGAAAAATAAATACAGTAAAAAGGGTGTAACAACTTTTTTTGGGTTTTGGGCTGTGTAGAAAGTGGAGAAAACATATTTTTACTTAAAAATTTCAATTTAATTTTTTACTATTTTCTTTAAAAAACAGTTTCTATAAAATAACGGGGGTAGAAAAATTCGAAATTTAGTTTAAACTTTAAAAGGGTTGTATTTACCATACTTAAATTTCCTTAAACATTTAAAAGATGCAATTTGGGAATGAAATAATTTTCAAAAATTTTAAAGTTTCCAAAACTAATACTTTACAAATCTAAAAAAATTTTTTTAGAAAAAGAAAAAACCCAAAATTCTTTCCAAATTTCCTTTAACTTTTTTCTTCCTAGTCCGATGAAATAAATTTGGGCCCATTTGGGGGTTGATAGCGTTCCCTTAAATCTTTTTGAAATTCCCTGACTTTGGTGAAGGGGGAATTTAATTAACAATGTTTGCCCGCCCCACCACCCTTTTAGATTTTTTTTCCATTTTTAAATTTTTTAAATTTTTCGTTTTTCTTCCGTAATTTCCCCAAAATTTAAACCCTTTTCTTGTTTTTTCCCAAAAACTATATCCTTAAAAACTGGAGATGCGAAAAGAAAAAAGTAAAAAGGGGAAAATTTTTTTGCCGGTAAAAGTTCGTGATGCTCTTAAATTGGGGGCAATTCTTTTTGTGTTCGAAAAAGCCTCGTTGTTC
Source organism: Ruditapes philippinarum (assembly GCF_026571515.1). Taxonomy (NCBI): domain Eukaryota; kingdom Metazoa; phylum Mollusca; class Bivalvia; order Venerida; family Veneridae; genus Ruditapes; species Ruditapes philippinarum. The sequence goes on from NW_026865957.1 coordinate 347,041, forward strand.
GAAAATTTAAATTTGGGGGAAAAGTTACTTGTTTTATCAAAAGTCATCTTCCCTCACTATTTAGTGTTTTATCAAGACTTTTCCTCTAACTTTTGTTTTCCGGGAAATTTCAAAAGGAAAACGATTTTCCGAAACAATTCTGGTGCTCTCTTTATTTAAGGGTTTTTTTAACCTTTGTAAAACTTCCCTTTAACAAAAAAATCTGGTTTGTCTTGCTTAAAAATTATGTTTTCTGATGACTCGGAAATTCCCCCTTTTTAAAAAAAAGTTTCCCTTTAGTCAACAAAATTTCCTTTTTTAAAAAAAAAAATCATATTTGAGTCAAAAATTTTTTCCCCTTATTTTGTCTGGTTTTTAAATGGGCATCTAAAAATAATTCATTGACCTTTTTAACCAAATTTCCCCTATGAAAAAATCGGAACTTTTTCAATTTTTCTTTTTCGCAAGATTTTAGGGGCAAAATTTTTACTGTGAATTTTCTGGGGAAAATAAAAATTGGTTTCCAAATTCATATGGATTTTTTTATAAAAAACTGTTTAAAAACACTGCCCGCCATTTTTTTGTTGTAAAAATAAAAAAAAAAAAACTTAACCCCCTAAATATATAAAAAACAAAAAAATTAAAAACCCTTTAAATTTTTTCCGGGCTTAAAAGGCAATTAGAAATTTTTTTTTAAAGGGAAAAAAATGATAAAATCCCCAAATGATCGTTTCCTTTTTTTTTGATTAAAAAATATACATTTTGTCTTTTTTCGTCTATTTTTAATTTTACATAATAAATTCGTGGTTCGTTAAAGGGTTTCGTTTTGCTTTGCTTAAAGTTTTTTAAATGTTTTAACGAATTTTTTTAATGTCAAAATTTTTTTTATTCTTTTTTAAATATTGTATTTCTGACCCCCAGGGATATTTTATATTAAAGAAAGGACAAAATGCTTTTGTTGAATCGAAAAAATTGAAAAATTTACGTTTTAAATGGGCTATTTTGGGTTTAAAAATTGTTCAAAAAGTAGAAAAAATGTTGGGAAAAATTTTAAAAATTTTAACAAAAAAAATTAAGTTGGGGGCCATTTTGCAAAAAGCACTGGAAATTAAAAACATTTTCTTTTCCCTTGTCAAAATTTCTGACTTTGCTTTCCTTTTGTCAGTCCCCGACTTGCGTTGCTAAAAAAACACTTTTAAAAAAAAACATGAATTTTCCCTTTTTTAAGCACTCCCTTTTGTTTATCGTTTTTCCCCTTTTAAAACAATGGAAATTTAAAAAAAGATGAATTAATTCATCCGGATAGTTGAATAGTTTCTTTATAGTTTAATCGAGCGGATGTTTATCATTTTTCTTGATGATTTTATTATGGGGGAAATTTGTCTTGATACAAAAATACCTCAGTCATTGTAATTCCTTTATTAGCCAAACCGTCCTCTTTTAGCAAGTAAAAAGCTATAAAACTATTAGTTATCTAGACATATTTGATAGTGTCATTGTTTTTAATGGTTCACATGAATTGATTGCAGGATACATGCTCAACAGTTTAGATACAATGGTCTGTAGGGAGTGTGTCATAATGACACTACTTCACGGGTTATTGATTGTGCATTTCGAAATCGAATAGAAGAAATAGAGGATTTGAAAGGTATGTTACAGCCATGAGTCTTCTTTTATTCCATATTTTTATTTTGTCTATTTATTCCACTATTATTTATTTTTATATCATGGACTCTGTCAAGCCATAATCTGATTTTCGTATTACAAGAAAATAAAACTCGGGAAAATATACTAAGATTTTAAGAAAAGTAAAGGGATTCAAGATTAAAGTAATAATTCACATGTTATGCGCCATTATACATGTTATGACTTTGTAGTATTTATCATCATATTTCTAGTGCGTGACTACCGCAATAAGGGCTATTTTTGTATATTTTGATATTTTTTCACTTCACAGTATTTTCTTTTTAAATGCATTTTCAATTTTTTCATGAAAATTAGCATTTGTCTGGAGGCTTGCGGCTTAAAGAAGAGTACGCACGTAAATAAGTCGTTGATTTATTGCTTATTCCCAGACCAAATGTTTTTACCAGAACAATGTATTAAGATTATTTCTATTTATCAACATAATGAAAGAGAATAACAAATTGTGAATATTTGTTATTAAAGGTATATCAATGGAACAAAAAGATATCAACGTGTAATATTAAAATAATCCTACAGATCCTAATTGCGCGTGCTATTCGAAACAAAACCACATTGAAAAGCTGCCAGGAGGAATAAAGATAAGCTAGAAAAAATATTCAAGATTTTTATTATAAATAATAACATCCATTTAAAAGACATTAGCTTTTGCTGACCTTTGAACTTTAATGGACAAAAAAAATTTCAAATCAAAAACTGGAGACGGAAAACCTATATCTAGGTATGAGAGATTTTTTAATGTAAATGTATACGCCAGATCGCTGCTGTCTGTTGTTCATGAAACATTTTTTTGAATTTTGAGAAAAAAAAAAAACAAAAAAAAAAAAAACCAAAAAAAACAAAAAAAAAAAAACCACAGCAAAAACACATCCAATTTACCATTATTAAAGAAAAAACACATGTTTCAGTGAATTTTGCTTACACGATAGCATTACTTAAGGCTTGTTACCCATCTTTAAGTTGAAGTATAATATTTTGGTCCGGACCATTCTATTCTGTTAAAGTACACAAAACATGTGTGTTAAATTAGAGGTATATTCTATAATTTTAACTATTTCGAGAATTGATCATTAGATAATGAAAAAAGCATAGTTTTACAGTTGCTTTTTTCAATCATAAGTTAAAGCTTTAAACACATTATACTGATAGGAGAAATATAGATTTATATTTCCAAGTGAATTTTTGTGATTTTGTCTTCAACTAAATCATTCTTTATATTTTGAAACAACATTTCCCGACATCCTGTTTGTAAATAAAAAGTAAAAAAAATATTTGTTCAAAAGGCAAACTAATTATAAGAAATGTATACGATTTCCTTTTACATGCCGGTTTTATTCTTTTCATGAAGGTGTGGAAATTGAAAATAAAACCAAAGACAAGTTCAGTAACAAGTTTAAGCCAGAGAAACGTTTTACAGCTATCTCATTTACCTTAACAACTTAAACGCAGGGGTTGTAACCTTTGGCTTAATATCCAATTATATATATCTACCATATCATTATGTGACAAAAATGAATCTTACCTAATTTTTTAGCGTTTACAGACCACGTTTGTTTGTAAATGACTAATACACATAGAACTTTTACCATTGTCATGGCAACTATTTGAAATGTGTTCATCACCATCTGTAACCTGAAATGTAATAAATTATTTTTTTTGTTAGAAACTAATTTTATTATAATAGCATTGTGATAAATTGTTCTCGAAGAAGAAATATCAAATTTATGACGACGACAATACAACGTGTTAATGGCGTTGTACTTTTTGATAAAAAGTGTCCAATATGTTGTTTAGTTTGATAATAAAACAATATGTTCCTTTGTTATAAAGGTACATACATAAATGTCAAGAAAAACATGCTATCAAAATAAAGAGATTATCGGCTTCATGTAAGAGAAACATAAAGAACGCCCAACAAGGAAAATTGAAATTGTCGTTGTGTCCATTCTTTTGACAGTTGACACACATGTTTATTAAAGTATTGTGCTGCTTAAAGTCAGTCCCATATAAGTGATTGAAAATAATCGGTTCATTTGGACAGATTACAGATAAAGAGAAAATAGAATAATGGTAGAATTCTATTTACCATACTATTGTGCAATCAATCATATATCAAGAAAATGAGGATGGAAACAAACAAATAAGAGACAATTATTGGCAATAAAAAGAAAAAAAAAACATTTTCAAGGTTAGAAAACGATTTTAACTTACTTATTTATGAGGGTTTATAAAAAAATCTAATCAATTGAATTAAAATATTAAAAGAAACATATTTTTCGTAAATTAAATTGTGAACATTTAAATTTGAACATACAAATCACGATATTTGATTTTAAATGTCAAAACCTAAACTTAAAATCCTATATTAAACGTTCAAATGCTTGACAATTAATTATGAATAATTGAATATAAAATTTCTAAGCATTTATTTTGATATTTATATTTAAAGCAATTCGTTTTGAAAGTTTTCTTTATTCTTTTTTGTTTGGAGAAACATGTTTCATTCTAATCTTTTAAAATCAAGATTACGAATACAATATAAATAAATAGAAACAATAATGTTAAAGTACCTTTACTCAGTATTTTTTTAAAGATTTGAAAATTTTTATGGTTATTCGCAGTTAATGAAATTCCAGTCCAACATGAACATTATACGGGAAATGTTATCAATTTTAAATTACAAAACCAAAACAATGTTTTTATGTAAAAATGTTTTGATCTACTAAAAAAGATCAAATATAAAAACTAAAATGAAATATCAAATGTTTTTTTAGATTAAAGTTTAAAAAAAAATACGGAAAAAAAGCTGTTTTAATGTAATTTCAAACTAACAACATTTAAATTTAATAACTTTTTGACGATTTCTGTTGTAATATAGGTATATTATATCTATTTTATCTAGACGTTATATTCATATTATTAAGTGCATTTAATGCTGGTATTTCTTCTGGTATTTATCTATCTAATAACGAGATGATAATTCAGAAACTAAATTGTCCTCTGTATTTAAAATTCTAGCACATAGTTCTATAATATATACATATAAATTTAAGGGTTTTAGTGGATTTTGGATTGAGAAATATTTAAAAACAAATGATAAAAAGAGGAAATCCTATGAAAATTAATTAAAAAATTATCAACAAAAAGGAACAATAACAAACAACCTTAAAACCAATAATGATAATAAACACAAACCACTGTAATAACGGTATATTGCAAGTTGATACAAAATATAAAATATTTGTATTCTTTATATTACAATATGATTTCAAAAGTTTTAAATATAAAAATATATTCATTATATCCAAATATAACTAGAATATCTCAAGAAACATAGATATAATTTGTCTCTTACCTTTTGTGTCCAAGTCCAGTACCTACTTTAACTGTTTTAATTTTTCTCTGTTCACGTCTTACTTTTATATGCTGCCGGAGTAGAATTCTTTGATTTCATTAACGTAAAAACGTAATAATATATATATGTCTATAGTTTCATAGTTCGTCACATGTAATATGAACCGTTAAAGACATTTCCTTTACCAGTATAAAATAGTAACATCGATGTGTGAAGCTGCCGTTTGTTTTATTAACACAACTATAATTTGGTATCGGATATTGTAACGTAGTTATAATAATGAAAAGAAGTGGGAGCGTTATCCGAACATATCAATGAGAATACTATCTATACTGGTCTAAAATTTCACAAACATATACAGTCTTTAACGGAATTGTTTAGAGCGTCATCATCACGTCAATTACTATTATAATGGACAATGGAGGTCGATCGGATGGGGAAACTGCAGCGTTAGAAGTTTAGAAATATGAATAGAAATGTAAAAAATATATCCAATATCAAGGTTGTTATGAGTTTATGAAAAATATTGCAAAGTAAACTTTTTTTATTATTTGCATTAATAATTTACAAAAAAAAATAAAATGATAGTTTGTCTAAGATTTAACAGTCGACATGTTTTTTTCCAAGAATATAAACAAAACAAAATACAAAATATGCTATATACACTGCGGACATAGATAAGAATAAAACATATCAAATATGATAAAGTTCTTATCAAAGCTAATATTAAATTACCAAAAGAAAAGATGGCATTTATTTACTGAGAGACAATATATGGCTTAATGTACGAGGACAATAAAGAAGGTTCAACTGTTGTAAAATTTTGTATTAAAGGGACTCCACTGAGGTTTTTTGACATGACGAGACTGGAAAAATTAATGTTCAATTTGATGTAGGTCCAGACGAACGCTTGTTACTTATATAAAAATAATCATATTGAAACTCACACAAAAGTACGATTTTAAATTCTTTTCTGAATATATTTCCTAATTATCGGTTGCATATCTTTTGGTGTTAAGTGAACAAGCTGGTCTATGTAAGAAATTCATTTTTCCATTATCGGCTCGTGTGGATTGTTTACTGAACACAGTTTCACAAAGTTATGTAACAACTGCGCTTAAAACACACTGAATTATGATTTCATGTCATACAATATGGAATGTCTTTTATGTTCATTAACTGAGCATTTATATGGGGGTAAGCGTAACACTGAGAATACACTGGTTACTGAAAGAACAACTCCTAATTCTTGTTTATATGATTTGATTTTATGCTTTTCAGTGGATTATCCGTGAAAATTATATTTGAAAATTTTACAGTGAAAATAATCAAAATATGATTTCACACTTTTTTCATGATGAGACTACTTTTAAGATTTTCCCCATGCAGTACCTCAATTTTATCATTGTTGACATTTCTGACATTGTCAGGGCTGTTTAGAGAAAAGCAAAGCTGAAATTGATAAATACCTGAAATTTCAAAAGTAATTAAAAAGAAGAAAACTTACTTCAATTCATTCAAATTACCAATCACCAAATATCGTCTCTAAATTTTTGTTTCATTTTTACAGTCTGAAAATCACAATTCCTGCCACATGCAAAACTGCTCTTGATGACATTTGGGCATATTTTAGTATCCTACGAGCAATAACTGCGTAATAACTTGAAAAGCAATGACAGACATCAGCCCGAAGAATAAAGTAATAACCCAGCGTTCGTAAGTTCATAAGGCAGCCTTTCAAAAGTGCCATGTTTTCCGATTTCCTAGCAGCTTTTTGAATGTTTGCACATCTGTCAACACTTATTCATTGTCTGGAACAATCCTCAAATAAATTTTCTTTCTTCTTAAAAGATGTATGACTAGCAAATCCAAATGATATCCCCTGAATCAAACAGAATTATTTTTTCCTCCCAAGAAATACATAATTTTAAAGAATGGCGGCCGCTTACATTTCACAGACCCAAGTCTAATATAAATTCGCCGTAAGTAACAGAAATATGGATGAATGGTTTGACTTGTTCTCCTACTAGAATTGTTTGTTTTTTATTATTAAAACAATCAATCATTCATATTATTTGAATAAAATGAATTATATCATCCCAATTTAACGTTAATTGTCGACTTGTAAGCTCAAGGGTTCTTGCATTTTATGAGAAATTCGACTCAAAGAGGCTACCAGTGGGGAAAACAGATTATAATATTAAAGTTAATATCAAGGAAATTTCGTTTTAACTTGTTTGTAAGCATAAAATAAAAAGTGAACTTTAAAAACATTATTCTCACGAGTGGCTACGCCACTCGTGAGAATACTGTTTTTTAAAGCTCACTCAATGAAATCCAATAATAGGTTGAACTATTTCTTAAAGAAGAAGAAGAAGAAGAAGAAGAAGAAGAACATTTTATTGACTTAAACTACATAGTTTCTCGTCATATACATATACACAAACATAATGTACATAAATCATTATATAAATAATCAAGTTCATAACTGCTAAATAATGAACAAGTCAATTCAAGCATTCGAGTGAGACAGGTCCGTTCGGTCCATTACATATATACATGAAGGTGTAAAATTGCAGTGAAGATATCCGTAATTGGGTCAGAATACCTGTAAGCTATTTCCGTAGTAAACATTACCATATAAGGAAAACCAAAAGTAAACAATCATTTGCCCATTCATAAACTTTATCGACGTCATTGTTATTTACTAATATCAACCAATCATTACCGTCCCCATGCCAAATATGGAGACCGGAAATAATAAACCGTCACGCCTTTTTGCGACCACGCTTCATGACTGGAAAAAGATTTTCAACATATTTGACCGCATTACTGGATATATATTTGAGTAGGTAAGTTAAAAATATGACAGTATGTTACATAAATGTACAGAGCAGGTGTTCCAAACAAATATATGCAGCGACATTTGCCCGTAATAACATGATATTAGATAATTCTCAACTGATGTATAGTACACATGTACAAGTTTATATATACATGATGTAAACACTGTTCCAAAATTATGTAAAAAGCCCATAGGTTGTGACTATGTTTTGTTAGCAAATGTCACTGCATGAAATAACTTATAATACATCTCTATGATATACATCTTTGTACATAATTCTAAAACATCTGTCGAAGCTTGTATCATACATTTTTATAAGTAAAAAAACAGAGAGGAAAAAAAACGTAAATTTTACAATGTCATGAACAGATACCAAATATAGACATAAATTTAGTTAATTTTAACATTAATATATTGTCTATTATTACAATTTTACCGTACTGTAGAAAAAAAAATACAAAAGTAATACAGGCCTGTGCATGTTGAATTATATTTAAAACAGGTATCAAACATTTACATTTCACAAATATTTCATGTCAATTTAATGTTTCTCTAAGCTTAAACGCTTCATAAACAAATTTACCTAATTTTTTATTACACCAACCTTTTTTTGACTGTAATAATTCATTGAATTAATACACGCTAGGATTTCTATAGAAATAAGGTTTTATATACATCTGTCTTAAAGGCATGTAGGCTTTACATTTGATAACAAAATGGTATTCATCCTCTATATCTCTTTCGTTACAGATAGTACAATAACGCTGGTTTCGTTCTATTCGGTTCTGTGCATATCTACCAGTTTCTATGCGTAGCTTGTGGGATGACAACCTTAATCTAGACAGTGAATTCCGAAGGGTGCTAGGCAACACATTCAGGTAAATTTCAAAATCAATACATGTTTTAAAGTGTTTATATAAATAAAGTTTTTCTGAATTATTTACAGAATTGAACCATGCAAAGACATCATATACTTTCTGCCTAAAAATGTCTGGGAAAGTATTCATATTCACAGCATTAGGATTATTCCACACATATGAAAAACCAAAGTCATTTAGTAAGGACCTAATATTTGTTGCCCAGTTCCTAACATTTGTAGTATCTACTGATTTACATAATTCTTTATACAGAGTATTTATAATAATATTATCAGATGTCAATATTTTACACCAAAACTTTATCATTCTTGTATATCTGTTTATGTAAAGAGGATATCTACCTTATTCACCATATATGGCCATGTTACTTGTTGAAGTTTTAACATTAAGTAGTTGTTTACAGAACTTTAAATGTATTCGTTCAATTTCTTTTGATTTAGAAAAACCCCAGATTTCACAAGCATAATTTAGAATTGAACCTACAAAAGCATCAAAGAGTTGACACACAGTCTGTGGGCTTATTTTATAAGCTTTAATTTTAGTCATTAAGATATTAAGGGCTTTGAGTCCTTTCCCAGCTATGTATTCTTGATTAGATGCAAAGTTTCCAGTATAATTAAACACTGTACCAAGGTAATTGAAATCATTTACTACTTCTAAGCTATTGCCAGCATAGGTCCATGTTTCATTTTGCTTTGTATTCCCACGTTTTCTAAAAACCATTACTTTAGTTTTGCTAGTGTTTACTGATAATCCCCATTTATCACAATATATTTTCAGCATATCAAAGTGTTTTTGAAGTTCTGAAGGTGTTCTACCTAATATAACCATATCATCAGCAAAAAGCATCAAAATGAAGGTAATGTCATCTATCGTAAGGCCACAAGTGTAATCTTCTTGCAAAAATAACTCTAAGTCTTCTATAAATAATGAAAATAATAAAGGGGACATAACTTCTCCTTGTTTTAAACCAACTGCACATTCAAAAAACTCAGAATAAGAGTTGCAACATTGGACACATGATTTAACTGTATTATACATACTTCTAATAATATTCAACATTTTGCCATTAATTCCAAGCTTAAATAGCTTAAGCCATAAGCCGTTTAAATAAACACTATCAAAAGCCTTTTAAAGAATTCATTGTGCATTTTGTTGGTCACAAAGCTTCTTTAGAAAAATGATTCATCACAACTTTTTTTGTGCAGACACAAATTCGGGAGTTACCTAGAATTGGAGTTATTTAGAGTGGGAGTTAGTTATTTCAATAACTTTTGACATCAGTTTATGTATGAAATTGCTTCTTTCAGAAATAATTATATATATATAATGCATTGCCTCTTATTAAAGTGACGTATAAGACACTAATGATGACAAAACAGACTTAAGTTTATGCAACACTCCCGTGTTATATGGTTTCGGGAAAGGAGGTTGTTATAATAAACAACAAATTAAATCATATACAATGTTATTGTTTTATGAAACGTTTGACTGCTTATTCATGAAATATGTTCTAAATGAAAAGTATAAATACAATTGTTAACTGTGATGCAAGATATGTTTCAAATTGGAACTCAAGTTAATAAAAGATACAAAAGGTATGTAAAATTTGTGAAAACAGAACTTTGTACATGCGTTATGTAACGTTATATTTTTTTCTCACTTTTTCCGTTTTCACTCATTCTAATGTGTAGATGTGTATACATGTATTTAACTGTCTAATTATATTACATCTAGCATAAGCCAATATTCTTTATAATTGTACATTTATTTTATTTTTAACCAATATCTTAATAAGATAAAAAAGGCATATTTTATTAAAAGCTCTGATATGAAAAATGTCACAATAAATTGAACTACATTCAGTATAGAGTAATATCTGACAATGGGAGTTAATTGACGGTGGCGTGATAAAATGAAATGAAATTAAAAATATTCATACAAAAACGTTTATAAGATGTGGAATTTTAAGTGTACGCTAACCATTAATGGTGATCTATTAAAGAGAAGTCAAACATATTTTGTTATCTCAGCAAAAACTTCTATGGTTTATCGGTAAGAATTATGTTTCAGGAAGAATTACGAATTATACTTAAAGGAGAACTGTCATCTTAGGTTTTGCAAGGTATAAATTACTTTGAATACTTTTATGTAAACGAGTCCGATTCCATATATTGTTATTTTGTTTCCTAGAAACAAAACATATATTTTGTTTTGTAACATACACGACGTTTTATTGCTAAAAACATTTATGCGTGATTGCTCGAATTTCTACGATACATTTCTGTACGAACATGTTTATTATTTAATCTATAAATAGCTTTGAAATGCGTTTCTCTGATTGGCTACGAAGTATCTTTTTGCAAGAAATAACAGGTCAATATAAGAGTATATGCACCGTTTTTCTCTCTCACAAAATAGATTTTCTGGAAAGGCAACAACAGGCGCGTGCTATGACGTGACGTCACGCCAAGGTTATTGTTATTTTTCTGAGAACATGTTGGGCAACCCATAAATAAAAATTAAATTAGTCTATTTTAGTAACCTTATTTATTTTTAAGAATATTTCGAATTAAGCATGCCAATGATTTAGCTTCAGAGCTTAATTAAAAAGTATGTATCTTTTGCTCAAATTTCAGTCAGTGTAAAGACCTATATTACCAATGACCTTTGATATGAGACAATTGAACAAAATCCAGTGTCATAACTTTTCCCCCTTCTTGAAGTGTAATAGTTGTAACTGTACAACAAAGAAAAACAATACCTAGATCAAAAGGTGATATAAAGGGGGATCGACGGTGATAATTGACAAAGTAAGTGACTTAAATGAGATTTAATGATGTACATCACATTTCACATTTTTGTAATAAGTTAGACACCATTCCTAATTAAATATCATGTTCTTAAAGGTTAACGCTAACATAGCGTTTATAAAGTGATACTTTTTTACAAATATTATGACGAACATGTCATGAATTGGAATAACAAACAAGAAAGACAATTGTTAGATCAAATAACGTTTGATTTGTGATAGTAAGCAGATCATAATATAGTTAAATTTTATTTTTTCATTTTACTTTTGTTTATTTACTACATATTTTATGTATTTCATGAATAATATATCTTGCCTTCTAAGTTAGACTATCTGGAGTACGATGCCAGAGAATAGAGGATATTTTTGATTTTAAAAATATTAACATTCATGATAGTTTAAAATATTAACATTCATGATTGTTTAAAATATTAACATTCATGATTGTTTAAAATATTAATATTCAAGATTGTTTAAAGTACTAACATCCGTGATTGTTTAAAATATAAACGATATGAGATGTAAACTAACGTTATTGAGGAATTTCTTATAGATCTAACTTCTGCACATTTATTGATATTTAGGTTCAGCAATAAATCCCAGTCTTTCGTATTGACAGAAAATGTTCCACAACGAAATTTCTTTTTATGTCTGGATAATTATAATCTTAGAAAATTGGGGCTTAATTTTCTTCATTATCCCTTCTTTGATGTTTAATGATTAATTATAAGCCAACAGACTCTAACACAACCAGCATTTTTTTCCAACGAAAGTGTATGTTATTATGCAATAAAATCACTGTTGACGTTCTATTTTAGATATGTGACGTAATCATTAGTAATTTGACGTAACCTTAAAAAATGTAACGCGCTAAAAAAGTACTGAAACAAATCAGGCGAAATTGATCTTGATATCAGGAACGGCAGCTTTTATTTTCTGATGTCGTGTTAGAATCGAAATAATATATCCCAATCAGTGATTTAATTGCTTGATAAAATTTCTGTTTGGCGTTCGGATAAACATCATTAAAACACGTGGGCTATGCCCACGTGATATTATTCTTCGCATCCGAACTCTAAACATTGATTTAATTTAGCGATAAAATCAGTGTCTGTAATTTATTGTTTCCTAATTAGAAACACTTATTAAAAGTGTTACTGTAAGAGAAACGACATAAAATGTTGTAAGCATGAAATTATAGTATTATATGCCACAATTAAGTGCACATATTTCTAAACTTAAAAGGAATTAACATCTTACTGTGAATTACTATAAATTGTTAATTATTGATTTAAAAATGGGATGGTGAGAGGGACCGACATTGGCGGGTGGACGGCGTCATGACAATTTCAGGCATGAATCGGGACACAACTTGTAGTCTACTACATGCCTGGAGGTATTAAAGTATTACTTCACCAGCATGAGACATTGTGTCGTGTCTGAACTACATCTTTGGCACAAAGGTCGAGTTTACATTAACAGGTCACAAACATCGCTTGTTCATTACATAACCTCTTAATGCATTGAGATTTAAAACAAACCCGCACAATAGTTTATTTTTGGTGTTGCAAAAATACATGGTAAAGGTCATACTTAAAGTTCTAAAACTATGGCCAGATGCATATTTCGACCGGTCAGGGTCACGAGAGATGATAAAATGTCCATATTTTGTTCTTGGTTTATCTTCTACATAAATGGATAGGTTTCAGTATTACATGATGCAAATGTTCTCCACAATGCCAAGTAGTGTGAATAAATTAAAAATATGTGTATTGCTCATTTAGTTATCATGAATTGTAGAATTGTAAGATAAAGGTTACCTTTATGAGACTGAGATTATTTGAATGGTATAGTGACATTTTGTCCATCTAAGTACACTGGTAAAAAGTCAAGAATGCTTTACATTTTTCCATAATTGCCTTTTTTGCATGCACTAATAATCAGTAATTAATGTGACAAATGGATATTTCTATAAATATTTTTTTCAGAAATATCGGTAGCTTTAAATATGTAACGAGTGGGTCAGTCTTTTTATAATTAAGTTTACTTCTAGATTTTATGTTAACTTATTTCATTAACAATTATTTGTCAATGATCATTAAAAAAGTCATTCGTTTGAAATATAACGTATTCGGCTCAATTTGACAGTATAAAATGAGATTAATGTCACTTTAAGAAAATACATATGATATAATTATAATATATTAAATATTTCCGCACTTACATATTTATCTTACCCATGAATATCATTAAGATGAAGATGTTTTACAAAAACTGCGACTAGATGTTTCTTCGATTATTTTTAGAAGAAATATAGAAATATTATAATGATATAATAATATAACTCATTAACTAAAACAGCAAAACTAATCTTAATTAAAAGTATTGAATATAACTTTCATTTTTATACACTTTGAAAGTGGATCAAATCAGGTATCAGCAGTAACAGTACTTTTTATATCAATAAACTATTTATAAAACCAGTTATGTCAAATTAGAAAATTCGCTAATTGCATAATTTATACTGAATCTCTGATAAACTGATTGCAGAACTGTATTCTAAAACATTGCGTTCATTTTGGAAATAACAAAAAGGCGGTACCCATATTTCATGTCGGTTTAATTTGATGCAAACAGTGAAAAAGACGTTACATGAATAAAAAAATATGTAATATTTATATTCTAAATGGTAAACACATTTTCCAATTATAAACGTACAAATATGAAAAGCAAAAATGTTAACGATAATTACTTAAAACATATGTGTATATAATTGATAAAATAACAGATTTATTGTAGTTGTGCTAATGTAAAATATTAAATACCCCAGTATCTGTTTTGATTGATTGATGATTTTACTGCATTTCATATTAAAATATTAGCGAACTCATTACTTTTTTACGGTTGTTTAAAAAAACAATCGAATTTTGCTTAGTCCTTGAAATAATTTAACAAGAAACTAGTGTTTAGTTTTACAAGGGCATTTACTGTTTCAATAAAAAACATCTGAACAATTAACTAATGCTGCCACATTGTCATGATTAAATAGTAAAGGGACAGGCCTAGGTTATACATAATATATTACATTTTAATATCTCATTCTCTACAACAGAGGTTCAGAATGCTAATTTGTTTTTACTTTTTTTATTCATTTTCTCCACAGTAACTCAGTATATGGCTTATAATGGGGATAAAGTAATGTTTTTACGCAACAAGATATTTAAAATACAGCTAGTGCGTTATGGGCATTTGTTTTTCTTGAATATTTACCAAGCTGTGAAGTAGATCAAACTTCGATAAATATGTTGTTTTTGTAAAAAGAAAATCGATGAAAGCAAGTATCATCTCCGAACTTCAAAATCAAATATTACACAAAAAGATGATAACAACACGTTTGCTGGATTGTTAGACATTAGCAGAAACAAATGCATATGATTAATATAAACTACGCATGATCTAGGAATATTATAACAGAAATATGTTGTGGTTATTTTTCCTTGCAGTTACATATTTTTGCTTAGTCAAAAGCCAGATAGAAGGTGAGTAAGGCGTTAATTCTGTTTTTGATGTGATCAAATTTTCCCATAGACACGTTGTGAGAAATAGCACGTTCTTATACCTTATTATTCAGTACTCATAATAAAAACATAATTTTTCTTTAAGAAATGTCACATTAAAAGTCATCTTGTTACATAATGACTACGTTTCTTTACGTTTCAACACTGCAAAAATTATATTGAAAAATTATCACAGAAATATTTCATTGTTTTATATTTATGTTAGTTTTTGTAATAACTTCTATATTTACAAACATTTTTTATCTAATCACATGACGTCCTATCGAACCATGTACTACATCATTTAGTGCTTGTCGTCCAAAATACAGTAATCTTATCATGTAGCTGAACTTCATTTGAGACATAGTGCAACATTTCATGTACTGGTAGCAGTTCGTTTATTTTTCTCCTTTACGTCAACCTATGCCAATTGTTTGTCAAGAAATCAGTCCATTTTCAAACATTTTAGTCACTTATCTTATATTGACTAACGGGAATAAAAATGATTTAAAGAATGGCATGTAAGTGTGTATTTAAACCAAGATTGTAACGAAAACATGTCCTAGTTTGACAAGGAAACTTAGGATTTAGTTTAGAAATACCTTGAATATACTTAACAAAATGAATTCCAAAACAGAAAGCATGGTTTATTGTTTTCTTTTCATTTGTTGTGTAAACAAGAACATGTATACTAAATGGAATTATAGTATCTACGTAAGCAAATAAAAAAACAGTCTACAAATTGTCCTATTCGCTTTGATAATAATAAGTATTTTCTCTGTATAACATTTGAAGTATTAAAGGTCAGTGGTCTTCATATTCACATGCCAATTGCAATATTTGATCATGATTTTTTTTTATAATGTACGAGTGTACAATTCGGTAATTGCCTTGGTAAAACCACATTGACAACCTAAAACCGGAAGTGAACTGTATATATCCCAATGTAAAAGATTGATACTTCACGATAACGATATTTTGCAGACAGTATTTCTCGAAGTATGATTTGCATTTACTTACATATTATGGATTAACTTAATAAACAAGCAATTATCATAGTATTGCAAGCAATCCATAAGTCCCCTACCGGTTAGAACCCCATCAACATTCTGAAGGGCCATTCACTAATGTTTCAATTTTTCTCTATTTTAAGTAAATTTGTTGGAAAAGTTCTTTAAAAGTGATCACAGGAAACAGTTTTTATGAACAGACAGACAGACAGACCGACTGAGGACACTCTAAAGTTAATATTTGAAACATCCCTGTTACCAAAATATAACATTTTAAAAGCAAAATTCTTAAAGAGGAGATAACTCTTGAATTAAAGATGCAATTTCATAAAAATTTTCAGCTCTTTTTGACTAATCACAAATATTGTTATATTTGCCATGTTTTAAGCCTATTTGTTGCCAAGGCAACTGATATTTTATCAAAATAGGAAGAACAGATAAGACATGCATAATCTCAAGACTGCTATCTACCCATATGTCAAGTTTCATAAAAATATTTCCAGTACTTTTTGAGTTATCACTGGATTCAGTTTATGTGTAAAATTTGCCAAATTTTCAGTCTATGTGTTGCCATAGCAACCAGAATTTTCAACATAGGAAGAAAAGTAAAAGACGTGCATAATCTCAAGACTGCCATCTACCCATATGTCAAGTTTCATAAAAATATTTCCAGTACTTTTTGCGTTATCACTGGATCCAGTTTATGTGTAAAATTTGCCATATTTTCAGCATATTTGTTGCCATAGCAACCAGAATTTTCAACATAGGAAGAAAAGAAAACGACGTGCATTATCTCAAGACTGCCATCTACCCATATGTCAAGTTTCATAAAAATATTTCAAGTACTTTTTGCGTTATCACTGGATCCAGTTTATGTGTAAAATTTGCCATATTTTCAGCCTATTTGTTGCCATAGCAACCAGAATTTTCAACAGAGGAAGAAAAGAAAAAGACGTGCATAATCTCCATACTGCCATCTATCCATATACCAAGTTTCATAAAAATATTTTCAGTACTTTTTAAGTTATCGCGGGATCCAGTTTTGTGGACGGACGGACTGACGGACTGACAGACGGACAGACGAACGGACAGACGGACGGATGGACAGACGGGCGGGATCCAGTTTTGTGGACGGACGGACTGACGGACTGACAGACGGACAGACGGACGGACAGACGGACGGATGGACAGACGGACGGAGGGTAAACCTAAAGTCCCCTCCGGTAAACCGGTAGGGGACTAAAAATATCGCTGATGGTGATCGATTTGTAGTTTAACGTCATATGTTTGAACCATGGCCACCGACAGAATCACTATTTAGCTCCAAAACGGCCACCCTAGCCGTTATGCAATATAACGATTAAACCATTGCAGTGAATAAAAAAAGATTCCATGGATGTAATTTTTGTTTGACATGTATATTCTATATGAGAAAATTTTAAAAACCAAGTCGTACGGAAAATGCACTCAATTCACGACAATAAGATGTGTTCATTTCTATGTAATAGTAACAAAATTGTTATTTTAAAATGATATGATGCAACAGGTCCTCAATTTAACTGTTAATGGGGATATTTTGATCTTAGCTATCAATATTGTTCGTTTGATTTATTCTAGTATATACGGATGACATATATATGCTCTCAAACCTGCTTACCTAGATTTCACATCAGGTAGTCAGATGTAAAGATTTGCCTTAGGAACTGATTTGAGAAAGATCAACTAGAACACACCTATTTTCGCCGGTTACGCATAAAAGTGTCTCTGATGGAGTTATGCAGCTTACAATAAAGTGGACACTCTGCTTTGATGTCTGTGTCATTTCTACTACTAAACTTTCTACATCTACCTTTGCTTTGTCAGAGGGAAAGAGGGGAAGGGGCGGGGAAAGTGGTGACTTATTTAACAGAAGCTTTATAATATCTTTAAAACTTTGTTACAAAATGCCTTCAAAAAGTGTAAGAATTTACACAAATACTATCTAACAAAAATAACAATCAACACGCGAGGCTAAAGCTATATTATATTCACGAATTGTGTAAAGGTAATGCTTGCGGAAAATGAAAGAATATAAACAAATACTATCTCATCAAAATAACAGAAATTTTGCTACGAGACAATAAGATTACTGATCATTGATTCGGATAGGGCAGGACTATGATATTGCTTGGTAATGGGGAATAATGCATCATTTAATGTAGACGATTCCAACCGTTAATTATAATATATAGGCGATCAATTATCATTGACTGCATGACCCAATCCTCCCATTATACAAATTAGCTTGAAGATGAATGACAGCTGACTTGAAATAAGAAGCAAAATAAGAAGCATCACAAGAATCGTCCTGATGGTAATATATTAAAAGATAGGTTTACCACAGTAAGTAAAAAAAAGTTCTTGTTTTTTTGTGTTTTATATAAAAAACACTAATTTCATTGAAACACCTAAGTGTGTTATTTAAAGTATATTGTTTGCAAAAGTCGATTCTTTGATTTTGATATATACCAACTGTAATATTTGATTATGAATTATTCATACACACTGTACGGGAAAACATGTAAAGGCATGAAAAAATATATTAAATACTAATTTGAATATAGATATTTTTTATGAGGTTTTGAGTCCGATTTAAGTAAGAAGCGGTTAAACGCTCTCCACTTTTATTTATTTCACATAATAATTAGATTAATAATATCTGTCATATTTTGCGGTTCGGATCGGAATATCCGTCCCGAGGTGACCCGCCCAATGGGCGGTAACGAGGCTTGCCGAGTTACCGCCCATGGGCGGGTGACCGAGGGACGGATATTCCGATCCGAACCGCAAACATATGTCAGATATTTTTTCTTGCATATTCTACCATATTCCATTATATTTATAATTCTTTATCTTTATTTTCAATGAAAATTTATATCATTACAACCGTAACTACTTTCATTCAACAGCGTATGAATTACAAAATCATTCATAACGATAAAATTACGTCATCAAATATCGTGCCATTTTACAGCACGCGACTCATCTGGAACCCCCCCCATGCCAGATGAAATTTCCGGCATGGGTAAAACTAACGGAAACGCCAGTCTGATATGCAAGAATATTCTATAATAATGTGTGAGCCACATTAAACGATATGAAAGTCTCTAAAACAAATATTTTCAGTCCAGTCAACAACAAACACAATTAATAAAAAGTTGCGTCCTTTTAAAGAATCTTGTTATGTTTTAATTGCTTATTTCAATAAGAGATAATTTGACATTTATCCTCCCGTAATTTAAAGTAAAGCACTACAAAAACAGAAAGTTCTTCATCATGCTACCTTTTTATGTCTATGGTGTATATCTTTATATAAGTTTACAAAACAGAGCGACCATCTTTAGTGCAATTATCATTTTACAACATCACTTTTATGTTTTAAAAAAGCAAATTGCTTTTATAAATGAAACTATATCTGATATATTTTATAAAGCCATTTTAAAATAATGACTGCCTTTTAAATATTAAAATGCTGTAATAAGCATATTGTTACTCAAGCCATTCACTTAGAGGTAATTATATTTTGTTAGAATAAAGCGAATCGTTAAATCAATTATCAAAGAAACACAGTTCATGTACTACAAATAACAGATAAACTCTCGGATGCAATATGCGAACATGTTTGCATATAATGACAACTTTCAGTATACTAGATGACATAATATAGGTAAAGCAATAAATTTTTATAATTGTTCTGTCCAATACATGTCTGACTTGCAAAGCTTGGTCGACTTGTCCAGGAAAAACCAAAAATAGAAAAACTTGTTATTTTTTTTGATATATTCGTATTCTATTTAAGGGAAATATATTTGGAACCTGTGCCGATTTGTCATCACAGGAAGTTTCGGTATAGTACCACCAAATATTGGACCTCATCCTTGCAAAAACATTTTACATTTAAACAAAACGATGAAAAATGTTAACACCATGTTTGCAGTCTATTTAAACAATACGTTTTATGTAACATATTAAAATGAATTTTATATTTATTATCATATCTTTCTTTTATTGAAATTGAATGCAAAAGAGCTTTCTCGAAAAGTCTCTCCCTAGAAATAGATTTTCAGATGTGAAACTCCGATCATGTACGGGCGAATAATGTTTTAAAAAAGGGAAAAAAGGTTTTGTGTTAAAAACGCTTGTTGTAACGTTGCATACTAAATATAACTCGGACTCCCAAAGATAAAATATATGACGAATTTACTAAGACTGTATACTAAGACACACTATTCCCTATGAAATATTTACAAAACAGAACATGGAAATGGCCCTTGGTGTCAAATCTATAGTCATAAAATTCTTATTTTCCACACTGATCAGACATTTTGAGACAGCGATTGGTAGTTTTGAGTAAATTGAAATATCTACCAAAGCAAACACTCTTAGATATTTCACGAAACCCTTCGAAACCTTAAAAATCCTTTAGAGAAATATCATATCATTTGATTATTTTCCGTAATAACATAAAAAGGAAAAAAAGGTAATGAAATGTAAGAACAAATGTACATATTTTTCCATATTTAAAATATACTTACAGTGATTAAATTTGAATGACACAAATATACAGAAATTTTTGTCTACTTTCAAAGAAATACCCTAATTATCATGTGCATCCCTGTAAAAACTTTTTCACTCAATTTATGAACTGTTTTCTGGCTGAATTCGTTCAAGACATTTCATGTGTTCCGTAACAATTAACAGTTATCTTTTTTGTACAATTATATTGATTTTTATAGCAACTCTTTGTGTAATGCCATAACCGTATGTTTTCATTAGATAGCATGTGGTATAGACTAACATTCCACTTTACTGTATATATTGTGTGAATATTATCACCGGCACATAGAGACATCAACCTTAGACAACGACTTTATTCTTTGAAGCAGCCTACATTAAAAACTTTTATGTAAATACAAAAATTATTATTATGATAAAAAAATTTACTAATGAACTAACATCTTTAGTCTTTCCTGAATTGACTTTATAGCAAAGTCTCAAGTTTTCTCTGCCCGGGTACCCCTTAAAGTGTTTTTTTAACTTTTAATATATTCAGTTTGAGAATCGGAAATGACTGAGAACCACTTGAGTTTGTCGTTTGGTTTGTAAAATCTACGGAACTCATCATAAAACGTGTTAGTTATATGTATTTGTTTTGATAAAACAATCAATTAGTACAAGAATTGAATCCTTATAGATAGAAAAAATGGAAATGCTACATTCCTGGTTTGTTTGAGTAGGTGTATGGCCAAGTGTTGAAGGTTGCAGTAATTTAAAATCTTTAGATATTTTATAGAAAGTTCTATTATATTTAATAACGCCCATTAGATTTAATATAATCATTTAGTGTATTTGGTGCTAAATTTTTATAGCTTTTATATTTTAGTGCAAACTATTTCGAGGACATAAAGAGTAAAATTGGTTTCCTTGAATTTAGAACAACAAAACGTGCGATTTTAAAAAATTTCTGTTTTCCTTAAAAGCTACACGCCTCCAGCTGAGCCAAAATATTTCAATAAAATCAAACCTAAAAAAATGTTTTAAGATTGTAGGAATAGAAAAAAGTGTTCATGTTTTAAGTAATAAATTACATGTTATGTGCGATTAATTGATTTATCAGTATTTATAAGTACATAAAACATTAAGATTGATTAAGGAAAGTTTAATATTATAAGGTACAGACCGGAATATCTTGCTCTAGGGTAACCGTTTACCGCGGCAACATGTCTCTGCTGAGTTTTTGCTTAACAGTTACCCGATAGCTAGATATTCCTAATCTGTGTTCACAGCCGGTGTTTGATTCTTTTACGAAAACTAATATTTTCATGCAACACTTTTTCCTATAGTTGTGTATGAATATACGAAACGGAAAAATGACGCAATCCTATAAACGCAATTCATTCTTTTAAGGTGCGCGGGAATGACCTCATTTAAAGCAAGAGATCTGTCTTACACTAGGGGTGTAGGACATGGATTTTACTACCACCAGTGTAAACAGTACATAACCCTGTCTGATTTGTAAGAAATACATGTTCACGTCGTACCTTTACAAGAATGTTTATTGATTTTCAAAAAAAATTCTCAAAATAATAGTTAATTTTGATATTAACCTTATTGAACAGCATCACAACCAAACATTAGTTGGCAATACACTTATTTCAATGCATTTGTTATAATTTTTAGAATTCTTAATTTAATAACATTTATATTTCTTTGTGGTCAGTTGGATGTCTTTAATAATCTTACTAAATTACTTACGGTAAGGATTTTTGAAATAATATCTTGGTCGCTGCCAGATGATTGTTTATACGTCTGGGAACAAACTAATTACGTTGTTGTAATGTAAACCAAATATTGTAATGTTTACATATATAGATAACAGGAAAACATAAGAAAAAGAGTACTTTAATATATGGGTATAGACAAACAATTAAGGTAAAGCATGCATATGAATCATTGATAAATACAGTGGTAACCTTGTGGACTTCCTAGTAGAAATGTTTGAAAGAAAAGACATCATAACGGAGGGTCTGTCATACTATAGATAAATATGTTGACAGTATTTAATATCATACATACGTGACAACAAACCACGAATGAAAGGATGTTTTTGTTGAGACTTTAGTTTGAAATACGTAATATGATACTACATTGCCGATATCGAATCAATCAGGAACAGAACAAAATTATTCATCATATAATTGTTCATACTTAATCACTTAGATCTCTTACATTTTCTTCAAAAACATTTTTATGATTATCCAAATAAAACCTCTCCATTGTTTTATCAATATTTGAAATACCGATAGAAATAGTGCCAATTGTGAACTATTCCTTCCTTTTAAAAAGGTAGATATGGGAAATACAGGAATACGGATATAATGCAAAGGGTTTGCGGGGAATTTCCTTTTAGAATTTTATAAGACTTAAATATTTATATATAACAACAATAAGCATTGTCGTGTCTTTTTCAAATTTATGCTTTTGTTATAAAGTTTGCCTTATATTTTGCTTTTTTAAAATGTTTTAACATGAAAGCTGTTTTATTTAAAAAAAAACAAAAACAAAAAAACAATGACATGCATACATTGCTTATTGTCTTTTCAAACTATTGAGTATATAACTAGTATCATATCTTTGGTTAAAAGTGATGGGAAAGATACATGCTATTCCGGTTTGAAAGTTAATATCTTTAAAATTATAATTATTATATACTATTGACTTCTCGTCACGTATTGCAATGTTTCTGCTTTTGTATGTATATAAGATATTGATGCTTTGTCAATGGCTCTTTTTAGGGCTTTAGCACAAGTAAAAGTTCTTCTTATTTATTAAAATGCTGTACACTTAAGATTTAATAATACATTTGTACATCTATTGTATTCATATTTTTGTTTTGTAAATTATGTATCAAGCTGTGTAGTATGTGAATGTTTCATTGGCTGTTTACTATTATAAGTCACATTCAAATTCGTGTTGTCCCCCGTCAACTACATGGCAACATGACAAATGTAGCAAACATTCTAACTTGGATTTTGGCCATATAATAACTGGTGATTTGGATTTAATAAATTACACGATAATCCGTAATTTAGTTCTTAAAGGACCAAAATATAGAATTCATGTTTCAATATTAAATTCTGCTTAAGCCGGGACCAGGTGGTCCTAAAATATATGTGACCACTTAAGTGATAATCAATGGCACAAATTTATGAGCAAAATACATTCTTGAGACACTTTCCACAAATCAACATTTTCTTTAGAGATAACACTTTTCAAATTCAAAAAAAACTACTATTAACTAGTAAGTGTCGAATATATTTTAAAAAATACATCAAAGTCTTTTATTGTTTTTGTAGCCTCTTTTCCTTGGTAAACTATCATTTGGACTGTTTCTGGTCTTATTATATTATTGGATATTACTATTTTGGCTCGTCTCCAAAAAAGCGCAGACAAGTGCCGGGGATCATCTCCCTAGAACTTACGAGTAGTTATTGCTGTTTTCTAAATGCTTTAATATCATGACATTATTTTCTATGAAATATGCACAAGAAACAACATAGTCACAGCAACCGGTGTCAAATTTATAGTCATAATTCTTACTTTCCCCTCTGATCAGACACTTTTAAGACAGCGATGGGTTGTTTGTCTGGACATATTATATAAGTACTTAGATTCGTATGCATTTTTCATCATTATCTTATACCAGAATAGACCAAACGCTTTAAAAGATATAGGCTCCGATAGCATTTCAGCGAAAGATATATACGATATATATAAGTCTATAGATATAACCATGGTTCCATGATAACCGCCGTATGAACACATCTGCGGATGTTTCTAAATTCAAAATTTTACTATTTCACGTTTAAATGTTGAATTCTGCTTAAGCCGGTGCTAGGGGGCGTGGACGGTAACTTGCTTTTTCCAGTACCGTCCATGAACAGGCTCAATCAAACCGAGCCTGCAACATTTTCAATTTTGCCGTGTTGGGCTTTCTTTAGGGATTCTATATTTATCTATATTATAGATATGGCCATGACATTTTTTTTACTTACCCACCATAGGAAATAAGAAGGAAACAAATGAACATTCACCATAGGAAATAAGAAGGAAACAAATGAACATTTGCTGAAAAGTTGCTTTAGGGTAATACATTTAATACAACATTTGTTTGAGAGAAGGTGTGCACTATAAAAATGATAGTTATACAGTACGTTATTACAAATCAGCGATTTAATATAAACAATATGGCATCACGTGGTTAAGTCTTACTTCTGAAAATATCCGATATATTAAAATGTTTTTCGTAATTTTGTTCAAATTTAAATTTAGCCTTCAAATAGGAACACGTAGTTAAAGTGTCTTTTAATTTATACAAATTATTTTACTTCGATCGGATTGGAAGCTAAAAGATTATTAAAACACTTGCGAATCCGTTCCTGGAACCAACGAATCGGTATTTGATGCAAAACTACAAAATACCTACAGAAGTATCCATAAGCGTTTGCAAAACCTACGATGTGTCGCTTTTAGATTACTGAACTACCAAATGAGAAAACGATAAAACTGGCTCAGCTTAAACCCCAGCATATACGAGAGAATATTAATTTGACATTCACTTAGAAAATTGATTAAGTTATGTTACAAGTTACAAGCATATATCAGCAATCAATGTAAATATTGCAAACTTTGAATGACAATGACACATTTGAATTAACCAGATATGAACTTGTTTCTTAGATTACTAACAGTCTCTAGCATTCTAACATGATCTTATGTATATTTTTGTTGTTTTGAAACAGTTAAGAAATAGTGCAGAGTTGTGTGAAAATCAGTAAGTATCATAGAACCATAATTGTTATTCAGTGTTATGTTGTGATCAAAGTGAGAGAAATTATATATATGTACATAATTGTGCAATAAAACATTTTTCAAACATCGTAAAGTAAGTATGTAAAATAAGTACTGCAAATATTTGTGCATATTGTATGTAGTCATTTAAATATATGCATTCATTTCTTATTGTAAAATTTGACTTAAATTTTGTAAAAATTGATTTTTAATTACCTCCTTTTATTTACATGAAATGTTAAATTTGGTAATATCTTTATAAATAATGCTTTTCGGAACCCACAATATTGATAAATCTTAATTTGAGCTTCATATTTTTGATTTAAAACCATAAGAAAAATTGTGTTACAGGATCTTTAAATGTTAAAACAACTTTGTTTTCAAGCATCAGTTTTAGACATTTCTTGCAAGACAGTCTATCCAGAGCAGTACCAATGATATAGGTTGTTATAGGGTTGTGTCGCCTTAGACAAATTCAATATAAAGTACAACATTTGGAAGAATTAATACTGCTGTAGATAACTCAGTTTAAAATGTTTACCAAACATTGCATGCTAGAACACCCAAGGTTTAAACCAGCAATATGTTGAAGTCTAACATGCGTATTCGCATAGTATTGTTAACGTCTGCTTTTCCCTTTATTAGCGCTACTCTATTAAATTATTAGACATTTGTACTAACAATATTGTTCACAAATGTGTTATACAAAAGCACGCCATTGATTTCATCCAGTGGTGTTTAATTTCCATGTTTATTGTATTATTACATAAATGCAAACTATTTCAGGGAAAATGTCTTCATTTGAATTAAAGACCACTGAGAAAAAAATCAGTTTTTTTTTTATAAAACAAACACATTTCGGAATAAAAAACGATATCATTTTTAAATTATATATATTATTTTTTCTTTTTTTTTTTAAATAACGTTCAAATCATAGCAATTATTACCTAATATCATATAAAGTTCAATTTCACATCTAGTCGTTTGATAACTTAAGGATAAAAACGGCACGGTAGTCAATGAAAATGCTTTATTCTTAAAATTGCCTTTCGACATCATGTCCTCTTGCAAATCATTTTGTGTTGCGAAAAGTATTCACATATGAAAGAATCTATTAACGCGGAAATAACTATCATAGCTACTCTTTGAAATTATTTACAGTACCTTTGAAGTAACTAAAATTAAATACATTTTCACTGGTCTTTTGTCGTTTTAGTCTATAAAATGCAAAAGTACCGCAAAGATTCTAGCACCATTAGTCATAAATTTGCAAATAATTTGAATATATTTTAAATGTCTTTGACACTCCATATAAGAGGGAGACTAATTATTTACATTTGTATAATACTGGATTAACATTTTTTCTTATTTATAACATATTAAGTGAATTATATATTCGTAAAGTCGTGCATTTCTTCGGTATATCAACCACTTTCGTATAAGTCGAAGCAGTACAAACATGCTTATAAGTGAATAAAAAACACATGAGTTAAAAATATCTCCCTAATCGGACAAGTACAAACTTATTCAAAATCATTAATCTTTATTTTTGAATAGCTTAAGTGCAATACATTGGTCGTTAATTGTTCCCTGCGGTCTGGGGACCGCAGGGTATTGGTACGCGTTTAACTTTTGAGGCATGGAGGAGCACGTGACCTGTTTTCGGTACAGGGAGGAGCATGTGATCTGTAAACCGTACATGATTGGTTAATTGACCTTTTCGAAAACCTGGCTAAATACCGTTTGCCGGTACGTTACGGATAATCCTCTAGGAAATAAGGTCTCAACCCGGTACGGAATTAGACCCAACCCGTTGTAGTCTAGAAAGTAGTTCTTTAAAATTTTGAAATGGCCCAGTTTAAGTCATCTCTAGTTGGATTGGTCATAATTAAAGTGTATTTATTGCATGTGTGTAGTTTTTGTGTGTTATATGATGACTTTAAAAGTTATTTTTTGTGTATTTTCCAGGAACTCATTTGTTGGTGGAAGGATTAAAGATGTACTACCACCAGCTGTCAGGAGTTTTTAAAGAGGTGAATTTAAAAACTGTTTACAACAGAATGAAGATTTTCTGAAAAAAAAGTAGATGGCTAAACCTATTATATTTTGGGCCTCATTGGACTTAGATAGTGTTAATGTTTAAAGTTGAAGACAGTATATAATTCATCAAGAACAGTGGAATCCAGAATTAAGCCTCAAATTTGACTGATTTACTATAGAACAAATAGTACGAAAATTCACCGGTCCGAGTCCATAAGTCAGAATTACACCTAATTAAGAACAAAAAACTATTACGTGATATTTTTAATTTTCTATAGTTATAATACCGTTTAAGGTGGAAAAACTTGAATGATGTGTTTGAAAATTATCAATGTTTCTTTAATATGTATCTCAAAATGTTACAAACAATACATTGTTTATACTGAAAATCTACAAAATTAAAATATTCGTAGTGGCATCTGCCATAATAAATAGATATGTTTTCTGCGAAAACTTGTGTGTTTGCTTTGTGTAGGCCTATTTAATCATTTTCTTAAAAAGAAATAATTGTTTTTATGTTCGACCTTCTCCGGTCATTAACGGTCACCAGGTTTCCCAAATACCTTCTTCTATATTGATCGATTATTGTCAACTATATTCCTGATACAAACGTTTATTTATCCACCCACCCAAACAATGTTTAAGATAGTTAAATGAAATATTATTATATCATCAAAAATATTCCCTGCAGGAAACCATTTTACTTGTAGTTTAATTGGATGCACTTGACTCCCAAAAATAGCATAATTAATGACAAGTATTGTGTGAAGGACCATATTGAAATCGCCTTTAGTATAATTATTGTGTCAGACAACCAGTTTCTTAGAACATTCCAGCGTTGTTCCGATACATCTTTTGTAGTTAAGTTCAGTAATGGGAAAACGTAAAAGTAAATTAAAGGTATTCAATATTAAACATAAGTTATATTATAAAACAACAATTCCATGAGTATATCTGTGTTGTAACAAAAACAAATGAATAAAAACTTGTTATCGTTTATGTTTTGTAACATTGATAAAACTGTGTACAACTTGTAATGTTGCTAAAAGGAATAGTTCAATATTTCCATCAAGGTTTTAGTTATTTATTTGAAAAACATTTCAAATATCACCGAATACATATTTTTACAGAATATTTTTGTCAAAAAAAGCTCTATGCACTGTCCTTGAAATACTTGAACATGAAATTACCTTTCAGTCTAATAAGAACATTAATACATTCATAAATGAATCTACCAAACCCTGAGCAATTAAATATTAATATCACATCGTTAGAGATAAAATGTTTTAGGATTGACTTAGGCTATGACATGGGGTTATAACATTTTATTTTATATTATTTTCCACGCTTCTTTAGGGTTAAGAATGTTAATTTGTTATTGCTATTTATTTCATTTGCTCTACAGTAACAAGGTATTTATAGTATTTAATTAAAATTCATTATAATAGAATTGTTATACCCTAAAACTGTGGTTAGATGAGCATTTGAATTACATGTTACTGATTACTTGTGTTTTAATATTTATCATCCTATAAAGAAGGTCAGTTGTCGAATGATGAGGTATTTTAAAAATGTTTGTGTTTTTGTTGGGTTTTATTTCCAGTATACATAAAAATATGTTTATCTCAAAATCAAACCTATGAAACTGTTAACGTGTTTCTATCCTTGTGTTATATGCAACAACATATTAGCGGAATTGGGGTCACTTCATCTATAAACTAAAATAGTATGTCAAAGTATATTATAATTAAGATGTTTGATATAAATTGCGGCTCGGGTTATATTTACAAACAGCCGTTTATAATTATAGGGCCATATAACTTGTCAACGATCTTTATAACTAATAATATATACGGATCGACAGAGCACTATAACAATTGCTCTAAATTTTTTTTGCAAAATGACACAGGGAAGCTTATGTGTATAGATATAACTATGGCAGGATTAAAAATTTAGTTTAATAATATCAAATTTTTACTGCAACTATAAAATACATGTAAGATATGAATAACACACAAACAAATGTACATATAAGAATAGTGCAAATTGATTGGACTAGAAGTTAAAATAACATTAGCAACAGTCCTTCCCACAAAGTCTAACTTTAATAATAAATATTTTATGGAGTTATAAGTTTAAATATTACCTATTACAGAGTGTTAAAACAAAGATAAAGAACAACTTTATAATATTGTACGAGGTATATATTTTATTTGACATTTATTTGTATTTCAAAAGAACAAATCAAAAGCAATTGTGTCTAAGTTTGTTGCACGATTAAATATCAAATCACTCGATAATGAGAAATTTCTTAAGGAAAAATGTCTAATTTTCATGTAAGTAAAAACTAATATATCCTAGGTGCGTGTTCAGAATCCATGATATTACATGTATTAGCAGCAATTCAATACATGAAAACTCATAGTTAATGTTTGTATTTTTTATCTTCTGCTAGTCTTTAATTCCTTTTGAAATGCCTTTACATACTTTATATGTTTTTTCTATCTTTATTCGCCCAAGCTAGTTTATTAGTTTTACCATGTAACATTAATGTCCTTTGATTAATAGTAATTGTTTATCCCTACTGTTTGTAAATGAATGTCACTATGCCATAATCGTATATTATCATTAACAAGTGTTTGAGGTTAGCGTGCGGTTTAGACAAGCCTAGCGTGCGGTGCAGACTATTATTTTGTTTCTTCTTTGAGATATTTCATTGTGTTTTTCTTTAATTTATGATACCAATTTCATTACATAAACTACGTCTATTTTTTCACTACATCCTATTAAATTGACTTACAAACTAACGTTCCATGTTGTTGTTTTTTGCTCTAGAATATTTACTGTAGTTAGCTTTGCTTGCGACTATCTATCTAAAAATATTTTCTAGCAAAATTCACTTAGATTAAAAAAAAGAAATTTATGGGAAGGGCCGACTCTCTTATGCTGTTTAAACGAGTGTCCAAACCAGTTTGCCTTTTTTAATAAACAACTACATCATACAGGTTTATAGTATATGCCTGTTAAATTGTATATGTCTTATACAGAAAGAAGAAAATAATAAAATATAAATAACCTTATAAACTGTTATACCAGACAGGAAAGTAAGAAAATCTAATCACAAACTATTGTCCCCTCTCGAATGTAGGTCTATAAGCCCGTGATATTGACTTACGACAAGAAGTACAGAAATAATTATTATTTAAGATCGATTTCAAATCAAAATTTTAATTAGATTCTGAAAGTAACATAATTATAAAATAAATAACAGAACAACTTCAATGGCTGAAAAGTGAAAGAGTTGGGCGATATTTAACATTCCTCATGCATTTATTATCAACTCTGTAAAAGAGGAAAAAATCCAATTTTTCAGCACTGAACAACAACATGTGTGTTTTATCAAGGGTATCTGGCTGTATCACCATATTTCCAAGTCAACTAAACAATGTTCAATTAATGTATTGCCATGTTAAAGCTCCCATTTTATGTATTTAACGTTTTAATTATATTTATAAAATGAAAGAAATACATAACTTGAAAACTAGTACTATTTTACATCACTAATTTCATTTTGATCGAATTTACAATCAATCAAAATGAATTTAAGATAATCAGTATATAAATGAAGTTTTCAAATAGCATCAGATTTCTAATGTTTAGATCATATGTATATGTTATTAAACCTACTTTTATGTAAATATATGGGTCCAAAATAATGCAAAGTATGAATTAGCAACCATGTCATTACTTATTTAGTTTTGTCCATCCAATATATCTTGTTAACTTTCATGTCATCGCACTTTTTATGCCATTATATATATGCTTGTATATATGTTAATCATAAGAAACTTGTAGTTTAAATAATAAACGTCCTTCTTCTTTTTCTTCTCATTCTTCCTTTCAGTTTCTATCTAAACTTTACCGGCAACTGTGAAAAGTATGAACTTGATATAGAATTTTAGGGCTAAATAAATGAATATTATTACCACATCATAATGGCCTTGCTCAGGTGTTCTTTTATGTTTCAATTTCAACACCACCAGAAATATAGTGGACTATTTACTATATTGCGTTTGATAATTTGTATGTGTTTAAAACGGAGGTGTAACAAAATATAGAAGTCTCCAGTTAATGATGTAATTTATAAAATGGAAGTTTTGTTTGTTTGTTTGTTTCATTTTACGCCTTTTCCCAACAGTATTTCAGTCATATAGGCGGGTAGTTTCCTAACCACCGTTCCTGGAGAGTTACACCAGTACTAGACTACTTTCTTCCGTGCTAAACTACTAAAGCATCTTCCGGGGTTCGAACCCACGCCAGAGAGGTAACTGGATTAGAAGTCATCGACTCTAACCCCTCGACCACGGAGGCGGTGTGTGACATCATTAAAGAGATCGGACATCATTAAATGGATCGGTAACAAATCACTTTGATAAAATTATATCTCGTTTCAAATCTTGTAGTAATAAAGTGTATTAAAGTAGCCTTGGACAACTGACATTCACATAAGTACGTATGATACTTATATATCAATTAGACAAAACATTAGAATGTTAGTAAACAGTAGTGGGGAATAGTGGAAAAGGTTGAATAGAAAACGTCAATGACATCGTTCAATGTGCATTGAAACAAAGTATTTCATAATATCCTTACATTTTAAACTTTTTGTTTTATTTATCATTACATTATTTTTGGCTTTGACGTGGTTGAGCGTGGCTCTGTTCTCATTTTTATGACGTCACATAACATTACTTGTACTTAAATTTCACATGAGTACTTCTTGGTTGTGTTTTTACTAAATATGTGTGTACATGTGTATCTATGGTATTTATTACCATTACAATTATATCAAGTACATATTTGGGTCCATCTGGAAGCGCAAAGAGAAAGGCAATGCAAATCTTATTGAACCTAAAAGTTCACATTTAGCAGATGGCTAACAAAATAGAGAAAATACGAATAAGTAAAGTTAAGTCCTCGATATCCTTCTGAAATATATGTAAACACTTCTATATGGTTATTATAATATTTTATAAGCAATGCAATACTAGAATGGAATACCTTCTTAACTATATAAACTGCTTAAAATTGTTTCATAACAATCAATGTTTTATCAGATAGGTGAATTACAATACGAATTTCACCTCAAAATATATAATAACGGAAGAGTAAGTCAATGTTTGTGGTTAAATCTATTGTAATTCAAATGAAAGATCGGTGTAGGGATCTATCAAAAAATAGCATTGAACTGAATAGTTTTTCCCGTTATTTGATTAAGTGAATATTTCTTCGGTATTCTGTTTTTTTAAATTGTCTATCGCAAAATGTTGTATATTCAATGTTAGCTAAAGTAACGATTACAGAGCATAAATAACCAAATTTAAGTTATTTTATATAAAGTTCTATATATCACAAACATTAATCTACATGTATTTATAAGTTACTAATAAAGAAATGTTTTCATTGTGTACAGACAATAATGATATATATTATGGCAAATTCAAAACATCTTAACACTTATAGACATTGGATATTGCAGTTGCCAACTTTCATCTATAATGTACACACTTTGTAGCAGAACAACCCGTCAATACTTTGTAGTAGAACAATGTGTATTAAAATAGTAGTAAAGCAACTAGTCATAACATTGTCAGAATAACGCGTCAAAACTTTGCGAAAGTCACAAAACGACTTGACTTTGTAGTAGGACCATGCACCATTACAATGTAGTGAAACAACGCATCATAACTTAAAGTAGAATAACGCGTCATTCGTTTCTTGTACAGCAACGCGTCAAAACGTCGTATAATGTAATTATCTCTCATATAACGTTATTTTTTAAACAATGGTAGGTTTTATGCAGTCCCAAGAAAGATTTCGATTATGCCATCCTACTTATTCAATAATTGTTATCAGGAACAAGGCAAATGTGGGCTTTTCCAAGTTAATCCTACAAACAAACTTTTACCGTTTTAGCTTCACAGTATATACCATTTACAAAGGATAGGTTAATATGTTGTACTTATTTTCCTAGCTGTAACTGTAAAAGTTTGTTTGTATCCCCGGAAGCAGAAAAGAAAAACTTGCATACAGTTATGAATTCATTATAAGATAATGACAATCTACTAGTTTTTTCGTTTTGAAACCTTACTATACAGTTGCCAAATTTATTATTCACAGGAATAATCGGTAGTAATAATTTTACGATGAAAGTGCCATATAATTTCTCCATAACCCTTTACAAATATATTGAGACAATTACAACTCGGTATTTCAACCTTTAAACAAGTCGTACATGAACAGTTTAATAAACGGCTTTGAAGCAGTTCAAAGTATTTTTCAAGGCAATCACATCTTGAAATGTTCACCATTTTTTACAATAACCTGATAATTTCAAGCAACGATTCAAAATAATATCTGATGTCAAACATCCATGTTTCGAATATGACATTGTGAAACATTAAAGTGCAATTTTATAACCTTTTGACATGAAAATAATTTAAACACGTGATATTGGACTTCACATGTTAATCGCAATAAAGCACAAGTGCAAACTGTTTTATTCAAAGTGTGATTGTACTCAGATCCATTTTTTTGTGCATTTGTTTTCAGATGATATTTTACAAACGATTTATGGAAGTTATAGCAATAAAGTAATTTATCTTGATACCTATGCAATTTTCTGACACAGTTTGGTGCAGATCAAATCAAAATATGTTCTTCTTTCATTTAATCTGATGACCTAGATTTTTACCCAAATTGACACATATTCGAACTCAAATGACATCATAAATATAGAAATTCTGAACAAGTTTGTTAAAAATGAAAATAAAATTGTGATAGCTCGAGTGTTAATAAGGTTTTTCTTCAGTTTGACCTGCTGACCAAATGTATGACCAAGTTTACTTATTTTACAAATTCTAAACTATTATCTTCGTTAAATTATATAGGTATATGTCGATTAATGTTTTACAAAATTATTCAACGATTGTTATACGATCATAATTCGATATAAAATAACGCTTTATAATAATGCTGCATTTTTTACACTAAAAGGCAACGATGTTAAAGTAATAGGTCTATAATGGAAGGTATGTAATACAATGAATTATTACGTTGATTATATTATAGTGTGAGACATAACCACAAATAAAGAAAAACTTATACATGGAAGTTGTTGCAAAGTCTGAGATACATGATCCGATATTACATACATATTTATATAATAGATAATAAAGTCTGTTAGAACAAACTTTTATTATTGTTGAGATGTTGTATTGTTAATTATCCCTCATGTACAGACTCAATCAAACAGAATATGCATTGTTTGTGTGTATATTTTGTGATTACTGCTTTCGAGGGATCACCCTTCATCCAGATTTTCATTTCTTTTTTTAAATTCTACAATAAAAGAGAAGATTCATTTGAGGCAGTAAATGGGCTTTAGATTTTCTTTGTAGCAAATGTTGGTGGTTTGGTTGTTTGTGAAAACTTTTATCTCAGTATACTTGTACTTTCAGTTTACATGTTTTGTCTTTTTTGGTTATCTTTCGTTGTCTTGGTTACTGCTGTATTAGTATGTTTTGTTGAGGTTTAGTTTATACTAACTTAGTTTAGTTCGATTGTGATGGAAGCTATAAACTTATTGAAACATTCTCGAATCCACTTCTGGAAACAATCAGTGCTAAGCAAAGAGTATAAAGTTTCATGCTCATGGAACAACGTACAATGTACAATAAAAGGCCATGAAAGTTCAAATGTACTCCTCGATATTTTAAAAAATCTCCATATGAACATATAACATTTTTGGTCCGCACAATTGACATGTTGTTTTGATTTTACCGTTTCAACGTGGTGAGTAAAAAATAAAC
This sequence comes from Ruditapes philippinarum, assembly GCF_026571515.1. Lineage (NCBI taxonomy): Eukaryota > Metazoa > Mollusca > Bivalvia > Venerida > Veneridae > Ruditapes > Ruditapes philippinarum. Next base: position 382,482 of record NW_026865957.1, read on the forward strand.
CAAAAACGTTCATAATAGAATGACGTTGTATTTAATTAAACATCATTATATAGTATTTATATAGACATGACACAAAATTACGATTATTTTAACATTAAAAACTGTTTTTGTCTTATTGATCTATACAATAAAAGTTCATTCCCGCTACGCTTTTCTTGTTGAAATATTAGAAGCTTAGGCTGAGATTGAGATGTTATCGCTTTTAGGAAATCCATGGCGGTCTTTGCTGCATGCTAACTTTTATTTCATCTACTATAATAAAATAATACATATTAAGTGCTCATGTGCTTTTATTTTAACCAGTATTTGAAGATAATTATGTTAAGTGACTTTGATGTACTGTTTTGTATAACCAAATGACAATTTTATTGATCTTTTTTCTTTCTTCAAAGCATTTACACCAATGAGTATTTGAAATGTCAATAAACTACCTCAATAGGATGTCAATAAAATTTCTGTTGTAACGAAGTTTTAAAGAAAACGAAATAATTTAATAGTAAAGATACGACCTTAAAAAATTTCAGACTGAAATAACTTACAGTTATAATTATGCTTAAATAGTAGATGCTCTCATACTTTTTACCTCAAATAATGATATCGATTTTAAAAGTGATAAAATTGTAGTAATAAAAAATCAAATGTAGCATGGACTCTCCAATATAATATCAAAAGAATATTTACATTGCTTCTACAGAATTGAACACAATCGCTTCTATGAATAAATTATTTATGCATTTAAATTAAAGTGACATTATGCCCATCCTGGGGAACAGGTGAAAGTCAAAATCAATTTAAATTTTGTCACAATTGCCCCAATTTTATAATTTACCTCGCATGAACGATAATTAAGTCACGTCATTCAAAGATTTTTTTTGTAAATATCTATCGGAATATACCTGTATTATTAAATTTAAAAAAAACTGTGGGGAAATCGTTTTATATTTTATGCAGATTTATATTTCATCCTTAATATGAACTGTTGGTCAATCACCATTATAGCAGTCAATCTTTTGAAATTAAAAATCTTTTCAGCAGAACTTGACAAAGGAACAATGAACATAATGTAATTTTAATTGAAAAAGCTCTCAAAGCAGTCCAACGGCAAAATGTCTTAAGCGTTGCCTTGCTGATCTTTGTCCTTATTTTAAGACAAATTTACAATAACCGAGTTAGATCTTCTACTTTAATTACAATTAGGACAGGCCGTTTGGCGGAGACCTGAAATCCCGTGTAATGGTGCAATATACCTTGCACAATAAACGACAATTTTCTCATACCGTATTTCTTTATCCGTCACACTATCCGCAAACAAATTAAATAAAATAACTTACAACCTTCTAAAGGGTATAATGTTACTACTTTTGTAACGACATCAAATCAAAATGTGAACAACATCGAAAGCAATTACGGCACCATAGCTTTGGACAATTTAACTTACTTACAATTTATCAAAGCGACTTAAGGAACAAATCACGATAAGCTTACAAATGTAAATGTTGCCTATGAGGAATCATCAGTATATGACTTATTTTAAATATGCAGCATTTTATCATCAAAACAAATAACCATTATTTACTACAGATTATAGCTTCAAGTTCCAGTTTAATCTTGTAAATGATTAAGTAATAAACTGGCACTCAGGTCATAAACGTATAAAAGAGATTGCAGTGTATTCACAACAGAAAAACATTGTTGCAAACTGGATTATCGCTGGTATTTGGGAAAAAACAAGGATCAGGCCAGTTTGCAGGTGAAGGAAAGCGTGATCCCACACTTCAAGAACGAGTTAAAAAAATCAGAAAAAAAGCGATAACCAACATTATAATTGCAAAGGTATATACAAAATGTACAAAAAGAAATGATAAGCTAAGACCATTGTTTGGAAATGTTTAAGGGTGTAAGATGTAAAACATATATGCAGTATTTTAAAGAAATGTATTTCCAAAAGAAACAAATGTTCGTGTACACCCAACTTCCACGGGAAATAGTTAATCAACAAAACATGCTATTTCCTTATTTCCAAAATTTCGATTGAATAGAAAATTTATTATTGTCAAAATATAAAAAAATCAAGAATAAATATTTATAGATATTATATATTTATATTTATATAACATTTGATAATTACAGCATAATTACAGCATGCAGTAACTCCATATTTGTAAATCAACTGATTAAACGTATTTGCAAGACGACTGCATGCTGATATATCATTGACCAAACGACGCTCATCAGTTGATTATTAATTGTGCTTTACTTTTCTTCGTTATTTGATATTTTACAATTTTTTCTGATCATGCATTTTAAGAGGAACAATAGCTGTATATATACATTAAAATGGTCTTATAACAGCTGTGATTACTCATTCTGTGTAGCGGTCAAACCAACTGTGAAAAATAACTTTCTAAAAAGTTAAGTATTGCGATTGCTGATAAATAAATCTGTTACTCATTTGGATCTATATTGATCGTACATTGGTAGCTTAAACTCTAATAAGAAAGTTTTAGCCAAACAGGAAGGAATAATCCATCAATATTTTATAGTGAAAATAAGCTTTATAAATTATTATCGTGTATTTGTTGTCCATATGGTATAAGTCTAGCGTCCTTTCCTTTGCGCAAAGGAAACAATTTGATAATGTTTTAAAGGCTTAAGATATCTCACAATATATGTAAATTAGTGTTTTTCGTTAAATATCGTCATCTATTTATTCACCATTTACTTATTTTCTGAAAGGTCATAAATCACTTTTATCAACATGCGCTATTTATAAACATTTAAACTACTGACAAAGCTTGTGTCACGCAAAAAATCATACATTTTTAACTTAATGTCTTCCGCTTTACAGAGCGTAATGAGTTCAGGCTTGGAATATATTTGCAAATATTTACGCCTTCTCCTTTTTATTCTTGTGTCTTCTCTTATTTCATTTGGTGTTGCTGGGCTTGGCATTTTAGTTCTGGATTCTTTTTCTACACTTGGTTCGAGCCAGAAATATGGGTGCAAAATTGTCCATCCTTCTTCAATCCTCGTGCCCTCTCCCATATTTTGTTTGGTGCATTGTTGGGCATGGTTGTTTGAGCGGTTGCTGCATTCTGTGAACGTGACATCAAATAAAATCACTTGTATTTAAATAACCGGCTTTCATTTCGTATCATTTTTATAATAATATATAATTATGCAATTTTGCAATTCGTGTAAGTTTCTTTTCTTTAATTTTCCTTTGATAAAATTGCCAAAGTTATAATCTGTTTTCTACTTTTTTCTTGTCCCGATTCTCTTCAATGCAAATTTTTCAGTCTTGTCGTTTTGTGCGTTTTTGATGGATTATGTTTGTATCTTTTTCAGTAGGCATAAGCCTTTAACATGTGCAACAAATGAAGGTGGGAGTCAACAAGAGCTCTTATACGTACCAACGTAAATGGTGATAATTATTTCAGCCTGCTTCATTTACATGTCACAGTTTGGTTTATCACTACGCTTGAGCTTTAAAGATCCAATTCGTTAACACGCAACATAATAATACGTTGAAAAAATATATGTTTGCCTCGCACTGTTTGTCTTTCATTATCAAGTTCTATAAAGAAATATTAGGTATTAGTTCGAAACGCAATATTTACAATACTACAATGGACAGTTTGGGAAATACACGACGTAAACATTGTAAAGAAATATATAAACACTATTGACAACGTGACATTAGAAGGTGTTTTCCAAGTTTTGATTTCATTACATTCTACTTAATACGGTGTCTGATTTACAGTGATAAGAGATCAAAATTCTATAGCTCATTTTTTAACAAATGCTGTTAAGTGCGAACAAAAAGGTATAAGACATCATAAAACTTCGCACATTTATTACTATATATTTTTTAAAAATTGTTTCTTTATACAATACAGTATTCTAAGTAACGATATTAAAGACACATTATGCCTCAGAAATCTGTATTTATTAAGTTCTTTAGAAATGACAAAAATGTGTTTAATAATGTTTTAAAAATCGATATAGAGCATGTTAGATGATTAAAAGCCGAGGGAATTAGCGCTGAATGTGCAGTAATGTGTCGTAAAGATAACTAAATGTAAATAAAGTAGCATTTTAGACTTCCATACAAAATACTAATTCACTCTTACAATACCAACTGCTAACAAAGCGAAAGGAGCAAAGATAGTGCAATTATATGGCAAATGAGTATTGTTTTGGGAACAAAATATAAAAAATAATATTTTGAGAAATAAAAATGATAGCATTTCTGAGACATAATGTACCTTTAAAGGATGGGTGAGACAGAATTGATATATTTCTCAGGAACACATTTCATCGTTAATAACGTGGTAAAAAGAAATAGTTTTTGAACTTTGCAATATGATCATTGAAGTGAAGATTCTGTCAAAAGAAGTGGATAACATTCAGATAGATATAAACCACTAATATTAAAAAATACACTTTTGAAATGAAAGAACGTTTTAAGTTTAAAACCGTTCAGTGTTTGTGTTTGTTACATGAAACATACATACTATCGCAGAACAGAACAATTGCATATGATAAGAATATAGACTCCTTCTTACTTTTAGTAAAAAAGGTTTGAAAGATTTGCCTCTTTTTCATAATAGCATTGATTATACAATGATAGCTGCCGTATGGACACATCTTCAGATTTGACTTCATCATAAACCTGAGTGAACTCTGTAAAAGTAGATGATTTTGGTGTCTTGAAGGTAGATTGCAGTCATCACTACAGTCAATAAACAACAAGGCCTATTGAACCGAACTTTCAACATTTTCAATGTTGGTATTCTTGGCGTTTTTCAAGTTTCCATTCTATATTGTTCTCTTTTCGTGCCTTTGCATTCATTTTCAGCTTAAAATATTGTAAACATAGCACATATAATTATTATACTAATATGAATCTATATCACATCTTTTTTTATAGCTTTGTTCTTCATGTGTAATCAATATCTTGTAGACCTACATTCGAGAGGGAATACTAGTTTGCGATGGGACTTACTGACTTTCCTGTCTGGTATAACATTTAATAAAATTAATCATATTTTATTATTTGCTTTTCTGTCTGTACAAGACAGATACAATTTCACAGGCATCTTATATTTACCTGTATGATTTAGTTGTTTCTGAAAAAGCAAAATTGCTTGACCACCCCTTTTAACAACATTAGAGAGTTGGTCCTCCCCATAACTACCTTTATTTTTCGAAAATAAAACTAAATAAAAAAAAATTGTGAGTTTTGCTAGGAATATTTTCTGATAGGTATTCGAAAGCAAAGGTAACTATAAAAGATATTCCAGATACAAAAAAAAAACAACAACAAAAAACAAAAACAAAAACAAAACAACAACAACATGAAACGTTAGTTTATAAGTATTTTTTTAACATCAATTTGTTTTCATTTATGGCAGTTTCGAAAAAAGATGTAGTTTAGGTAATGGAATTGGTATCATTAATTAAAAAAAAAACACAATGAAAAAACTAAAAGAATAAAAAGCAATAGTCTGCACCACACGCTAACCTCAAACACTTGTTAATGATAATATACGATTATGACATAGTGACATTCATTTACAAACAGTAGGGATAAACAATAACTATTAAATAAAGAACATTAATGTTACATGGTAAAACTAATAAACTAGCTGGGGCAAATAAAGATAAAAAAGCATTTCAAAAGGAGCTAAAGAGTGGCAGAAGATGAAAAATGCAAAACTTTAACTTAGAGTGTTCATGTATTGAATCACTGCTAATGTTATGGAATCTGAACACGTACCTTAGTAATATCTGTTTTACTTACCTGAAAATAAGACCTTTTTCATTACGAAAATCTCTTCATTATCGAGTGATTTGATTTTTTTGTTCGTACAACAAACGTAAACACAATTGCTCTTTATTTGTTCTTTTAAAATATAAATGAATGTCAAATAAAATATATTCAATATTCAAAAAAGTCCTTTTAATTCTATAATATGTAATATTTAATCTTAACTATATTTTAAAAGCTAGACTTTGTGGGAAGGGCTGCTGCTTATGTTTTTTTACTTTGTAGCCCAACCAATTTGCACTATACTTATATGTACATATATTTGTGTGTTATTCATATCTTACATGTACTTTATAGTTGCAATAAAATATAATTAAACAAAATGTTTAATCTAGCCATGTTTATATCTATAAACATAGTTTCACTGTGTCTTTTTGCTGAAAAGAAATTAAAGCAAGTATTCATTTTATAGTGCTCTGTTGATCCGTATATACGGACATATATAAGATAATGATGAAAATTGTAAGCGTGTCTAAATACTTATATAATATGTTCAGATATGTGCTATCGATACCTTGACAATATTTGATAAGAGTGGAAAGTAAGATTATTTGATGCCGATTTCTGTCATCATATTGTGTCTTGAGATTTTTCTACAAGAATACACACTTTGTCTTACGAACTGCATTGCATATAGTGTATGTAAAGATTAACATATACGAGTCAATACATTCATGTGCAAATGCAATACTTCTTTTATTTGTGTTTTTATGAACTTGCTAATTTTTATACAATCTTAGCAAATCTTTAATTGATATCATACATCAGAATTATAACATTCTTTGACATGCTATTTTAGTTTATAGAAAAGAGAGTCCAATTCTGCTGATGTGTTGTTGCATTAAAAACCAAGGATAGCAATATGTTAACACTTTTATAAGTTTGATTTTGAGATTAACATAATATTGGTTTATAATGATAAAAATCAATAAAAACACAAACTTCTTTTTAAAATACCACATCATTCGACGACTGACCTTCTTTATAGGGTGATATATATTTAAAAAAAAAACAAAAACAGAAATAATCAGTAATATGTTTTTCTAATGCTCATCTAATCTCATTTTAGGGTATAACAATTCTAGAATACATTTTAATACTATAAATACCCTGTTACTGTAGAGCAAATTAAATTAATAGCAATAACAAATTAGCATTTTTACCCTAAAGAAGCGTGGGAAATAATATAAAATGTAATAACCCCATTTCACAGCCTAAGCCAATCCTAACACATTTTATCTGTTACGTTGTGATAGTGTTATTTGATTGCTCAGGGTTTTGTAGAATCATTTATCATTATACTTAATGCTCTTATTAAACTAAAAAATAATTTCATGTTCAAGTACTTCAAGGACACAGCATATAGCTTGTTTTGAAAAAAAACAACAAAAAACAACAACAACAACAAAAAAACGTTATTCTGTAAAAAACCTATGTATCCGGTGATATTTTGAAATGCATTTCAATCAAAATAACTAAAATCTTAATAGAATTTTTGAACTCTTCGTATTAACAACATTAAAAAGTGTACACTGTTTTATCAATGTTACGTATTATATACGATAACAAGTTATTAATCATTTTTGTTTGTTTTGAAATAAATATACTTATGAAACTGTTATTTTATATTATGATTTATGTTAAATATTGAATATCATTGATTTTATGTTAGGTTTTCCCATTGTTGAACAAATAAAACTACAAAATATGTATCTGAACAACGCTGGTATGTTCTACGAAGCTGACAGAATAACTATACTGAAGGCAATTTCAATATGGTCCTTTACACAACACTTGTCATTAATTATGTTATTAGTGGGGTCAAGTGTATCCAATTAAACTACGATTAACGACCAATGACCAATTCGGAAAATAATATGAACTCGTACTTTAAGGTATGTTTTCATATAAGTATGTTTGTACTGCTTCGACTTATACGAAAGTGGTTGATATTCCGGAGAATTGCACGACTTTACGAATACGTAATTCACTTAAAAGGTTCGAAGTAAGAGTTAATGTTAACCCAGGATATAACAAATGTAAATAATCAATCTCCTTCTTATATATAATAGAGTATTAAAGAAATTTAGATATACAAAATGTTAGCAAATTTGTGACTAATCCTGGTAGAATGAATGCGGCATTTTTGCATTTTATAGACTAAAACGATGCACGATACAAGACAAGTGTACATGTACTTTAATTGTGGTTACATCCAAGGTATTGTACCAATCAATTCCAAAGTGTACGTTATGATAGATATTTTCTCATTAATATATTCTTTCATTAATGAATACTATTTCGCCTTACAAAATGGTTTGCACGGGGATATAATGCAAAAAGGTAATTTGAAGAATAAAGCATTTTCATCGACTACCATTTTTATCCTTAACAAACGCCTTAGAACTCGATATGATATCAGGTATCAAATGCTATGATGTAAACGTCATTGAAAGAAAGCGAAAAAATAACATATCTAATTTAAAAATGAGATCGTTATTTATTTTGAAATTTGTTTGTTTTAGAAAAAACATTAAAATTTTTGAAAATGATTTTTTTCAGTGGTCTTTAACTCAAATCAAGGAAGCAAATATAACTACATTTTCCCTGAAATAGTTTGCAAATAGTTGTGTAATTATGTAATAAACATGAAAATTTAACACCACTAGATGAAATCAATGGTGTACTTTTGTAAAATACATTTGTGAACAATTTTGTTAGTACAAAGGTCTAATAGTTTAATATAATAGTGCTTATAAAGGGCAAATCAAATGTAAACAATACTATGCAAATATGCATTCTAGATAATGACTTAATCATATTGCTGGTTAAGACCTTGGATTTCCTATTTAAAAAAAGCATAGCAGTAGTTGCTCCGAAACAATTTTAAACTGAATTATCTACAGCAGAGAGTGTACCGGGAAAATGACGTCTTTTACAACAGCAGTATTTACGTATTTATTCATGATGTACAAATGTTGTGCTTTATATTGAATTTGTCTAGAGCAACCCATCTTAATAACAAACTTTATCATTGGTACTGCTCTGGACAGGCTGTCATGCAAGAAATGGCTAGAGCTTATCCTTGTTAACAAAGGTGTTTTAACATTTCATTCAACATTAAGTCACATAATAATGAATACAAATAATGTGTTTGGAATGGTTCAATGATACTGATTTTCACACTAAATCCGCACTCACTACTTTCTAAACTGTTTCAAATCCATAATAGGTACATAAGATCATAGTGGAATGCTAGAGACTGGTAGTAATCTAAGAAACAAGTTCATATTCGGTTTATTTAAGGTCTTGACTGCTGTGTCATTTATATTCAAAGTTTGCAATATTAACATTAATTGCTAAAATATGATATTTACATAACTAATTAAATATTCTAGGTGATTGACAAATTAATATTTTCTCGTATTTATTGTGGTTTTAGCTGAGCCAGGTTTATCGTTTGCTCATTTGGCAGTTCCATTGTTATAATTTTAGTATAGTATAATAATTTTAATACAATTATATTGCCTGATTTTCAATTTGTTTTTTTAACATTTTTCATTATACGAAGATTTCACAGCACTTAGTTTCTTCAAAATGTACAACTGTATTTAGTTCTGTCCATTGTTTTCTTGCATTGGACATGCACACTTTTGTTTACTCGGGGCCCAAATAATTGCTGATTATGAAATGGAATGAAAGCGTCACAAAAGCTTATGGACACATCTGCAGGTATTTTGTAATTTTACATCAAATACCAATTCGCTGGTTCCAAGAACAGATTTGAAAGTGTTTAAATAAGCTTTTAGCTTTAAATCCAATCGAACTAAACGTATTTTGTATAGATTAAAACTCACATAAACAACGTGTTCCTATTTGAAGGCTAAATTTAAATTTGAACAAAATTACGAAAAACACTTCAATTTTTCGGATATTTTCAGAAGTAAAACTCTACCACGTGACGCCATATTGTTTACAATAAATCGTAGACATATGATAAAACGTACTGTATAACTATCATTTTACTATTGAACACCTTCGCTCAAACAAATGTTGTATTTAATTTATTACCTGACGGTAATTTTTCAGCAAACGTTATTTTCTACCTTCTTATTACCTATGGTGTGTACATGAAATAATGTCATGGCCATACTTATAAAATAGAGAAAAATGGAATCCCTGAAGAATGCTCAAAAACGACAAAAAACATGGTCATATCTATAGACTTATATATATTTTTTGCTGAAATGCTATCAAAACTTATTTATCTTTAAAGCGCTTGGACTATTCTGGTATAAGATAATGATGAAAAATGTATAAGAATCTAAGTACGTATTAAATATGTCCAGAAAAACAACCCATCGCTGTCTTAAAAGTGTCTGATCAGAGTGGAAAGTAAGAAATATTACCATAAGTATGACACCAGTTGCTGTGACTATGTTGTTTCTTGTGCATATTTCATAGAAAATAATTTCATGATATTAAAGCACTTTGAAAACAGCAATATCTACTCGCAAGTTCTATAAAGGATGAACCCCGACACTTATCTGTGCCTTTTTTTGGCGACGAGCCAAAATATCAATAGCCAATAATCTTATGAGAGAAATGATAGTTTAACAAGCAAAAGAGGCTACAAGACTTTACTAACATTGGTCAACTAAGAAGAAATATAGAAATGTGACCAGGCTTGCGATTTCCAAACTTCTTTGATATGAAATGACAAGAATTTTGTTAGTACTTTATTTTTTAATGCTGATCAAAAGTAAATGTTTCTTCTTTGATTAAACAGTCCATGTCATTTTAAAAGTCAATTATATTTCTCTCTAGATGTATGGATTATTTCACCAATTATACAATATACGGAATAGAAATGACATTCGAGTTTTCGGGATATTCCAAACCTGTTGTATGATTCATTCAATGGCAATTAATATGTTTAGCAGGAAATGATGTATAAAGTATGTACAACCACTGAGTGTTTATCTTCACACTTTACAATTTGTATTTATAACAATAGTAAAATTCTTAACTTATTCTACACAATATTTGTAGTTATTAATATATATTAAGCATATGACCTTAGAAGGAAATTGGTCCTTTTGTCGGTCGGTGATACATTATATCAATTCTAAATATTGTTGTTTATGCTGCATTATAGTTTACATATTTGTTATGATATAAAAATCTACATTTATGTTTTTGTTTTTAAATATCCAACACTGACTGATAGAAGTTCTTTTTAAAAATGGAATTTGAAAAGTAATATCTCTAAAGAAAAAAGATTATTTCTGGAAATTATCTCCTGAATCTAATATGCTCCTAACTGTGAGCCATTGATTATTTATCGTTTCAACTAATTTGTTTTCTAGAAAAATATGGTTTTGCAGTTAGTGTGATTTTAGTGGTCACATCTATTTTATAATAAGCATAATATAGGATCTTCTATATAACAATTACATTTTCCCATCCCCCCCGCCTCCCTGCGCCTCAACCCAAAATTTGTCATGGACTTTCGGGACAGCCCTCGAATGTCATGAAAGTGCTAAGTTAAAATCATTTCACTTTATACGAGGGGTGTCCCAGAATTACATGGACTTTTGCTTAACTCAAAAACTACTGAAAATAAAAACAAACAAAATTAACATGAACAAAATGCAACTTTATTGCATTAGTACAAAAAAATTCAAAGTTGTCCGGCAACTGGATCAGTGTCTGTGGGCAGGGTAATGAGACAAGGGGTAGCGGGTGCGGGGCAGTCCATTCCGATGTTACGACGTCATTCCGGTGGCTTCGCTAGTTGTTAATAAATGCGTGGCGTCGAATGTCAGTTTTTCTCAACATAGTCGCCGCCTAACTCAATACACCTATGGTGTCGATATATCCACTGGTCGTACACCGCCCTTTACCACTCCTGGTCGAAATCAGCCACCACTTTCTGCGTTGCGAACGAGAGTTCCTGGAAGGAATCGAACTTAAGTAAGCGAATATTGTACATATACTTAATCCGCAAATAATAATAATGATAATAATAATAATAATAATAAAGCATACTATTTACTTTTGTTACGATAATAGTGTTAAAGACGACAGTGATAATGCTGACGCCGTATTATTATTATTATTTATTATTATTATTATTATTATTATTATTATTATTATTATTCTTTTATTATTATTATGGAGTTTATTTTGTACACATTGTATACACATTTGCGCATGATAGGTTATTTCCTTTGTTAACGCACATTGTCTTAATGTGCGTTAACAAGGGAAATAACCTATCATGCGCACTATCATCTATGACGTCCTTGACTTCCTTAATTGACGCCGCAGTCAACGTTGACTTTCTCCCACGACCCTTGTTGTCTTCAATTTCCTCCCGGCCGTCTCAAAAACGCTTATGCCACTTGAAAACGAGTGATCGACAAACAGGAGGTCTCACTTTTGCAGTTTCCAACATTTATGATTGAAAAATAAAAGAGAAAAAAAAACATTTCCTGCGTCTGTGTTGGCGTCTTCCCAAGATTAACAAAAAACTTGATGATAGTCCAATGTTCCGCGTAATCCGTGGACGTCATTTTTTGTTAAATATCCAAGAGCAACGGTTGTCAGTTGTCCGCTGGTAAACAATAACGGAAACAGCTATGACGTCAAAATTTCAAACGAACGTTCATATGACGTCACTGCATATGCTTACGACGTCGCCATTTTTTACTATAAATACGCAAGATATACAAAAGTAAAGACAACTTATTAATACAAAATATTGGACTGCCCCGCCCTGCGCATACTGCGTTACTATAGCGACGTAAAATATAGAGAAGCAATGTTAGAAATTTAAAAATAATGGACATTTTCATTAAGGATATGTTAAAGTTATTGTGTACAAATTTGCTAAAAAATGCATTACAAAATAAAAAAGTTATAGCAAAAGTCCACGTAATTCTGGACTCCTCGTACATATATTTATTATTTAATATTGAGATGTTTGTTAAGAACAATGCTAAGTTCCGTTATATCGTAAAACAAATTCTTGTTTCAAACATTCTATTACAGGAAATATTAAGATATATAAATTGAGGTAGACATGACAAATTGATAATGACGCAGTTTATGTAAGATTGAGTCTTTTCATAGACGAAAAGGGTAAATGCAAGTTACCGTTCACGATACCTGGTCCCGGCTTAAGCATATTTTAATCTTGAAACATGAAAAAGATGTCATTCTCAATTTACCAATCAATGTCATGCTACATCCGGATCCATAAACTATTATCAGATAATCGTATAGTAAAGATGTCCTTATATGGTTAAAACAGTAATTGAGTATGTTCTCTCAAATTTCGGATACATAATTTTTCTTATATTCGTTTCAAATGACTCGCGTTACTTCTTTTTACTAATATTACACTACGCCAAAGGTGTAAATAGACATAATTACAGAAAGTTTGTTCTTGTTTTACAAGTCTATGGTTTCTGTCAGATAATACATCTGACTTTTGTTATTAAGGCTAAGGTTATCAGGTTTTTTGATAGTATATCTGTGCATAATTTCATATCTTAAATGAACTCACCACAGCCTCTTGATATTTGGAAAAATTTGAACATGTGGTCCCATACTTCATGCAAGATCTCTCCAGATATTAATGACAGTATAATTTATCCTATGTTAAAGATTACCATTGTCTGTATATATGTATATATGTTTCATTTTATTACAAATATAGATATTATTAATTTTGTTTGTGTTTGTTGAAGATGCAATTTTACATGCAATCAACAGACTGCTTCTCTTGAGGAGTCTGAAAAAAGTAATTTTTATTTCCAGGCGTCATTGAGATTTTATCTTGGAATTGTCCAATTTACCCTATTGACATAGTTCCTCCACTGACAGCCTCAAATTCTTAGCGGATAAACATTTCATTTCAATAGTACAAAACTGATATTGCGATGGTAATATTACCAAACATATAAAGAATCAATAACTAAAATTACAATTTTGAAAATTACATAATGTAATTTTACATCATAACTTTAATTTCATCGTATAACGCAGAATTATTTTCTAAGTAGCCTCACAAATATATACTAAAATATGAAAAACAAGATCAACAAGTGCAATAAACGCAACCCCAACACAGCTCAGCAACAAGAACCAATGGCAAGGAGCCCAGACGGACCCCCCCCCCAAAAAAAAAAAAAATTAAAAAAAAAAAAAAAAAATAATTATTATTATAATAAATTATATGTATGAAGTTTTATATAAAAAGGAAAATGGCTTTACCACTCGTTTAAACAACTTTAGCAAGTATGTTAAATTTATCAACATAATAATATTTTCAAAAAAGGGATTTATGGCAGTTTCAAAAGAATAACCGTAGTCTACGTAATGTTATTTGTATCATTAATATTTAAACATAGCAACGAACACCCTCAAAGAAAATACAAAGCAAAAGTCTGCACCGCACGTAAGGCTTGTCTAAACCACACGCTATAACTTCAAACACCTGTTAATAATAATATACGATTATGGCATAGTGACATTCATCTACAAACAGTAGGGATAAACAATAACTATTAAACAAAGGTCATTAATGTTACATGGTAAAACTAATAAACTAGCTGGGGCGAATAAAGATAAAAGCATTTATCAAGTATGTAAAGACATTTCAAAGGAGTTGAAAACTGGCAGAAGATAAAACATACAAACCTTAACTATGAGTTTTCATTGGGTCACAGCTAAGGATATGGAATCTGAACACGTACCTTGTTAATATTTGTTTTTACTTACATGAAAATTAGACATTTGTCATTACGAAAGTCATTATATATTGATTTAATATTTTTTCGTGCAACAAACTTAAACGCAATTGCTTCTGATGTGTTTTTTTAATAAAAATGAATGCCAAATAAAATATATAAAATATATACAATATTCATAAAATTGTGTAAAACAGAATCTCTAAAGAAAGCCCAACACGGCAAAATTGTAAAATGTTGCAGACTCGGTTGTTCTTTATCTATGTAATATATAATCTTTAAGTGACATTATCCTCATATTTTCATTGTCAAGTTGAGCTGAATTGATTTTATATTTCAAAAGATTGACTGTTTAAATGATGTTTGACCAACAGATTATATTGGAAAATGTTTAGGATAAAATTTAAAATCCGCCTAAAATATAAAAAAAAACTGTCCCACTCATTTTATAGATAAATTCTTAATGATATTTACTGAAATTTCGTTTGAATCCGGTGGTTGTGTATTGTTTATGCGAAGTAAATTATTAATTAAAAAGGAATTATGGCAAAATGAAAATTTATTTTGACTCACCTGTTCACTCATTATTATAAAAGTTAGACTTTGTTGGAAGGACTGTAACTAATTGTAGCCCAACACATTTGCACTACACTTGTATGTACATTTGTGTGTGTTATTCATATCTTACATGTATTTTATAATTGCAATAAAATATAATTAAACTAAATATTTAATCTTACCATTGTTATAACTATAAACGTAAGCTTTCCTGTGACATTTTTGTTGTCATGATATTTAACCAATTATTTATTTTATAGTGCTCTTTCGATCTGAGTATATACATGTATAAGATAATGATGAAAAATGTAAGCATATCTAAGTACTTATATATTGTAAAACACTTATTTTTCGCGAGAACCTTATTTCGCGAATCTGAGGCAAAATGTCTAAAATAATTATTTCGCGTCAACATGAATTCGCGTCTTCCCGAAAAATGTGAAATCGGAAACCCGATGTCATTCGGATATTTTCTGTCCTGTCCGTTCACTTAAACTTTGCGTCGTTTATTGTGCGTCGAATGCATTTATAGCTGTATCGATTTTTCTGATAGCTTGCTAATCTTCTTGTTAAGTGAAACCGTCTGTCTAAAAATATGACAATAAAGTTTGATAATTATTTGATATGTGTTCACTGTGTTAAAGTTTCACTGATTAGCCATTCAAAGGCAAGCAGACGAAAATCAATTAAACGGTACTGTAATTTGCCTAACCTGTAGTAAACGATTATGTTTACCCTCCGGCTTAAACTGTAGTACAATACAATAGGATACAATAAATAGAAATGTTACAAACAACTCGCAGGTGCTAAAGTATTTGTACCAATTAGAACAATCTGTAGAAATACCATTAAAATTTTGTGAGAAGCATTAATATGTTTATACTTAATTCTAGTGCAAGTCACAGTTACCTTCCTTGACACAGGTAATATGCAGCGAAGAATTTTTTTTCCAATTCCTCAATAATACCAAATTGTTACAGGTAAATATTTTATACTAGTAATCTGTACGATATGTATATGCTGCAACACTTGAATAGCTACATGATGTAACTAGAACTGGTTTCGATACTTTCCCGCAGATATATATCCATGTGTACGCATTTTCGGATAATGTTTATTTTCGGACAAGTGTATAGACAAAGTGAAATATTCGCGAGAAATATGAATTCGCGTCTTAGAAAACTCGCGAATATTAGCGAAAATAAATTTCTCGCGAATAATAAGTGTTTTACAGTAATATTTCCAGATATGTCCTTTCGATATCTTGACAATATTAGATTAGAGTGGAAAGAAAGAATATTTGATACCGATTGCTTTGATGATTTTGTTCCTTGTTATTTGTTTATAAGAAAGCACATTCTTGTCATTCGAACTGCATTGCATATATGGCATGTCAAGATTAACATATATGAGTCAAGTACATTCATTTGCAAATACAATGCTTCTTTTATTTGTGTTTTTTATGAACTAGCTTACTTTTTTATAGAATCTTAATAGATAAAATTATTTAATTGATATCATACATCTAAATTATAACATTCTTTGACATACTATTTTAGTTTATAGATGAAGTTAACCCATTTCCGCTAATATGCTGTTGTATACATGTATAAAAAAGGATAGAGACACGTAAACATATTAATAGGTTTGATTTTGAGATTAACATATTATTAATTTGTATTGGAATAAAAACACAACAAAAACACAAACATTTTTTTAAAACACCACATCATTCGACAACTGACCTTCTTTATACATGTAGGATTATGAATATTAAAAAAACAACAACAAAAACACAAATTATCTGTGATATGTTTTTCTATTGCTCATCTAACCGCATTTTTAGGGTGGGTTCGATCCCCAATAGATGCTTTGGTAGTTTAGCGCGGAGGAAGGTTGTCTAGTACTGGTGTAACTCTCCAGGAACGATGGTTAGGAAACTACCCGCCTATATGACTGAAATACTGTTGGTAAGGCGTAAAAATGAAACAAACAAACAAAAATTAGGGTATAACAATTCTATAATACTTTTTAATACTATAAAAACCCTGTTACTGTAGAGCAAATTCAATAAATATCAATAACAAATTAGCATTCTTTACCATAAAGAAGCGTGGGAAATAATATAAAATAAAATGTTATAACCCCATTTTATAGCCTTAGCCTATCCTAACACATTTTATCTGTGGCGATGTGATAGTGTTATTATATTGCTCAGGGTTTGGTAGAATCATTTATCAATGTATTAATGCTCTAATTAAACTAAAAGCTAATTTCATGTTCAAATACTACAAGGACACATCATAGAGCTTGTTTTGAAGAGAAAACATTATTCTGTAAAAACTTTGCATCCGGAGATATTTTGAAATATATTTCAATCAAAATAATTAAAATCTTACAGAAAATTTGAATTTTTCGTATTAGTAACATAACAAAGTGTACACTGTTTTATTAATGTTTCATATTATATACGATAAGAAGTTATTAATCATTTGTTTTTATCATTACATAGATATACTGATGAAATTGTTATTTTATATTATGAGTTATGTTAATAATGATTATCATTGATTTTATTTTACGTTTTCCCATTGTTGAACTTAGATACAAAAGAAGTATCGGAACAACGCTAGAATGTTCTAAGAAACTGATTGTCTGACAATATGGTTCTTCACACAACACTTGTCATTAATTATGTTATTAGTGGGGTGAAGTTCATCCAATAAAACTACAATTAACGTCCAATTTATTGCGCTTAAGCTTTTTAAAAATAAAGATTATTGATTTTGAATGAGTTTGTACCGGGCTAATACGGCAATCAATGATATATTTGTCCGATTAAGAAGATATTATTAACTCATATTTAAAGGTATGTTTTCTGTTTATATATTAACATTTTTGTACTACTTCGACTTATACAAAAGTGGTTGATATACCGAAGAATAGGGCCCGTAAGTCTCGTTTACTTTCACTTTCGATTTACCACTTCCGGGTACATCGGCAGACTTATTTACCGTTACGCATATAGGTAACCCGAAGAACTCGAGGGATATAGAAGTTAAATTTGTTTCGGTCCTCTTCAGATTTGAAGGAATGGATAGCACGGGTCAAAAAATGCAGGTAGGTCAATTATCTGACAGAAAAACGAGGGATTTATAGAGTTTAATAAAACTAGTTTATTTTCGGATAGTGACAATTGTTTCGGATGTTTTGTCAAGGTAGTGAATTCTAGTTGTTTAGCTTTTATTATTGTTTTAAAACTACTGATGTGAGAAATTAATTCAAACCATTTTAACTTATGAAATAAACAATGGAGAAACACTTTAATTCTAGTGTATATTAAAGTTATACACAATTCGGACATTGCACAGTAATTCGGATATTTTTTCCCTTCCATTTTATTCTTGTTCCTTTTTCAATTATATATACATGTTAATATGGTACCTAGCAAATTATGATTGAATTAAAAAATATAATTTTTGATTAAACCATTTCAGATGTAAAGACAAGGAGGTATATGACAAGTATAGAATATACAGTTGTTCAATATGGACCATTAATCAACTGTTTGCACTGCCTATGATCCTGAAATATCTATACATCAAAGGTAAATACATGTAAAATAATTGATTAATTTTTAGTTGAGATCGGAAAGATAAACAATTATCAAAATATATTATTATAATTTAATAACTTTTGGATTTCACTGCATGATAATTGATAAGTAAATAAAACATTAAAAATAGTCATGTTTCACATTCAAGAAGATCAATATTTTTGACTGTTATATATTATGTGTTGTTGTTTATCTTTAATGTTTATTTACTTCAAATATGAAATTTTTCTGTCAATCATGACCAGCTTATTAAATGTAATGTAAATATCATTTCTAGTGTCTTACACTTGTAACAACATATTTATTGATTTTTCATTCTGCAGATAAAAAGGGAAAAGATGAAAAAGGATTTGTCCATGAAGACCTTTATTGCAACTACCATCTTCCAGTTCCTTAATTTGAGAATGATATCAGAGAACACACAGTTACAGTGAAATATTAGTTTAATATAAGCCACTGAGAATAGTCAAATGTACTTTCCTGAAGAAGATGAATGACATCCAGCACAAAAATCTTAATGTATAAAGAGTATGATTTTATGGTGTTTGACACTATGATCTTGTTAACATGTTAATGTCACAATGATAGAAACAGAGTAAAATATCCACATGTCATTGCAGTTTTAAGTATTAAAACTAGATAATCTATATATACCAAAGCTGTTAACACACCAGAGATAAGGTTTTTTCATGGAATCACAGTATAGTCATATGACATTATGGACATTAAATGACTATGAAGTAAAGATTAGCAAACATATTATATAATTATCATCTACTACTAATATTGTGAGGTAATCATTGATAAGCTCACAAATTTGCAATCAAAGCTTTGATATCAAGCTGAACATTTTTCAATTAGAATATGATTTATAACTCTATGATAATTTGTTCATGTTAATTTTCAAAGTCTTTACATTTGTAAAAGGAAATATTCTTATTCTTGTATCAGTAGACATTCACAGTGTAAAGTTACATTGTCCAAATAACTAATAATAATCCCAAGTGCTTTCCTGAATTTTTTCTTCCACTGGAAAATCAGTGTGATATATATGCTAAGCAGTGCACTATAAATTGTGTAAAAATAAAAGTTTATTAAACTTATGAACTGTTTTTTGTTTCTACTATTTGGCATATATTTATAGCAGTGCTTGATCATAAGAGTTCATCTGCAAATAAGTGTCACTGTGTACTTTAATTCTCTAACAGCAATGTCATTTGAATTTTGTCTGTCCTGAAATCGAAACAGACACTATCTAAATAATATTGATGAAAAGTTCTTGACAGCTCTTCAATGACTACATTTACACATATGTACATGGACAGAAGTTAAAAGCATTGTGTGGTGCTTTTTTATTTTTTTTGAAACATTGACAATTTTGGAACAGTTCCAATGGGTATATTAATGTATCAGTGATGTAATTGTTTTGTATCAAGTGCAAACCCTAAGTTTTGCATGTATTGTATAGATAACTCACTTTTGGTCAAAAAGGTTCAATACATTATAAAACAGGTAATTTGAAACCCAAAGAAGTATATGGTATGTAATAACTACCCCTCTGATACTAAAATCTTCAAGGAATGCAGAATTGCAAGTCTTCTCCAATTAAGAGAGAGACTTGGGCTTACAAGGGCTAGCAAGCTAGTGTTTTGCTACAGAATACTCAACACTGATGAATTACATTAATATTGTTTACTCTGGTATTACTACCTGCCATGTACAATGCAAATCATGGCTTTTCTAAGAGCAGTGAAAGGCTATAACTGGAAGGAATTTTACACATCTTGCCTCAGAAACAAGTTTTTCTTTGAGATGATTTTTATGATATTTAAATAATGGTTAAAGATTACATTACTTTTACAATTGCAGTGATCATGGTGATAATATGAAATGAAACTCAATCAAGATAGAAACATTTTAATGCTGAACATTTATCTTTTTACCATTCCTGTTAATTTACAAGTCTATTTATAACAAATTTATCTTAACTGTTTTGAAACTACATGATGCCTGGTTGAAACTGTTTTGGGCAGCCATTTGCAGAAGATAAATTATCTTTGAATAATTAAGTTAATACAAAGTTACAAATGACAGGTTATTTATTTCTAATAAAGACAGGTTATTTATTTCTAACAAAGACAGATATTTTGTTTAACATTTTTACACTGACATATATCTTTGAAGTGTCTTCAACCTTAGTTTTTATTAGAATACAAACATTCAGTCAGACAGTTTACACAAGACATGGAGCTTTAAGAAGCTTTAATTCAGTCAAAATCTGTAATGGACTGCCATGTCTCTACCACTATGTACTCCAAGACTGTGTATGGACATTTCATTTCAACTATGCCTGGTGGTATCACTATTTGATTTCTAATCTGATGGTGAACACTCCAAAATAAATCAAGAGCCATGACAAGTACTCAAGATCAACCATGAAATCACATACCTGTATATAAAGAAAATTTATCATGAATTGAAAGCAATAATAATTGGTCAGCTATAAATTTCAATCATTTTCATATTGTCATGAATAGAAAATAATGTTGAAAAGGAAGAAACACTTCTTTGGTGTCCTAGTTTTGTAGATTTGCTTTGACAACTGATCTTTAAAAAATGTGATAGTGACTAAGTTCTTTTAACCATTTACTGAACATGATTTAACTAAAAAAATATGACCCACTTACTTGAGAAAAATACTTTAAACAATATTTAACATGAATTAACTACATATGCCATACTGTTTGTTTATTTAGCTACACTGTAATTATTTACAAAAACGAGAACATTATATGTTATACAATAATATTTATTTTTCATTAATGCAGTTTAAGTAGCTTTAAGTATATATTTCTTACCAAAACGATTTACCAGCAGAGCATGCATGTGTATTTACAATGGATACTGACGTCTTTCATCTCACCACTGTCTAAATATCTACAGGAGCAAAATATTTCATTGAATTTTATGACAATTTAAATTGGTTATATACAGCTTGACTGTTTGTGCTTTATAAAGATAATAATTATAAATAAATAATATTTTCAGTTGGAAGAAAATATATTCAACTAAAACACACTGATAATCATATTGAAACGTTTATCCGAAATATGCGCTGTCCGAAATTTCTAAACATTATATACTTCTGAGAGATAATCAGGTAGCGCTATAGAAAATGATAAAATCAAATTCACCAGTCTGGTGTCAGATGCGAATGATGTTGTATCAAAAAAACAAATTTATTAGATTTACATGGAAATGAAAATATTACAACATTTATTGGGATAAACTGAATTTGAAATGACACACCCACCTGAAGATTATACGAAGTTGTCTTTCATTGATACTTTTTCACAAGATGAAAACCATTTGCATTTCGTTACAAAACAAAAAACTCTGCCAATTTCCACATATCATTTGCTTTTCCATGTAAGTTTTACTTTCCCACCGGCATACAAGTATTACCCAATATAGATAAGCAATGTTGTTGATATTTGTTTGTACCCGGAAGTGCGAAATATCGTGAAATCTCGCAAGTCACATGACGAGACTTACATACCCTATTGCACGGCTTTACGAATATGTAATTCACTTTAAATGTTTGAAATAAGAAGTAATGTTATCTCAGCGATATGATTTTAGGTATTAGATGCTATGATGTAAACATCATTTTAAGAAAGCGAAAAAATATATATTTAATTTTAAAAATGAAATTGTTTTTATTCTGAAATGTGATTGTTTAAGGTTTATCTTTCTGACAACATTTTTTTCAGTCGTCATTAATTCAAATCAAAGAAGCAAATATAACTACATTTCCTTGGAAAAGTGTGCATTTATGTAATAATACAATTAACACGAACATTTAACTTCACTAGATGAAGTCAATGCGTTGCTTTTGTATAATAATTTGTGAACAATATTGTTAGTACAAATGTTTCTGATAGTTGAATCGAAATAGCGCTAATAAATGCAAAAGCAAAAGTAAACATTTATTTGCGAATGCGCATGCTAGATAAAATGACTAAAACATAATGCTGGTTTAAACTTTGCTTTTCCTATTAAACAAAGCAAAGCATGCGATGCTTGGTAACAAATTAAAACTAAGTTATCTACAGCAGAGAGTGTACACGAAAAAAATGACGTCTTTTACAACAATTGAATTTGTCTAGAGCGACACATCTCGATAACATCCTATATCATTGGTACTGCTCTGGAAGGGTGTCCTGCAAGAAATGGCTAGAGCTTATCCTTGTTAACAAAGGTGTTTTAACATTTAAACATTAAGTCACATAATAATGAATACAAATAGTGTGTTTGGTATTTTGTGGTATTTTTAGTTTTAACTAATATTCCTTCTTGAATAATGTTGAATCACCCTGAGGATATGTTGCCTGCTTTTTAACTTGTCCTATGACGTCTTATCTGTGATATGCAGGCTTCATAACCTCTGACCCCCTTTCAAAATTCCATTTTATTTAGTTCCGCCCATTGTTTTCTCGTTTAGGGCACACGCTTTTTATTACTTGGGGACCATACGCCGCTTTTCATGGAATGGCACGGAAGTGCCACATTAAAGGTTCCACGATAACCGCCGTATGAATACATCTGCGGATGTTTCTAAATTCAAAATTTTACCATTTCATGTTTAAATGTTGAATTCTGCTTAAGCCGGTGCTAGGGGGCGTGGACGGTAGTTTGCACATTACAGTTTCGTCCATGAACAGGCTCAACCAAACCGAGTCTGCAACATTTTCAATTTTTGATGTGTTGGGCATTCTTAAGGGATTCTTATTTTCTCTATTTTAAAATTAATTGCTAAAATATGATATTTACATAACTAATTAAATATTCTAGGTGATTGACAAATTAATATATTCTCGTATTTATTGTGTTTTTAGCTGAGCCAGGTTTATCAATTGCTCATTTGGCAGTTCCAGTGTTATAATTTTAGTATAGTATAATAATTTTAATACAATTATATTGCCTGGTTTTCAATTTGTATTTTAACAATTGTCATTATACGAAGATTTCACACCACTTGGTCTCTTTCAAAAAGTACAACAAAATTACTGTTTTTAGTTCTGTCCATTTTTTTCTTGCATTGGACATACACACTTTTGTTTACTCGGGGCCCAAACAATCGGTGATGAAAGCGCAACATCGTAAGTTTTGAAAAAGCTTATGGACACATCTGCAGGCACTTTGTAATTTTACATCAAATACTAAAAATAGATAAATACAGAATCCCTAAAGAAAGCCCAACACGGCAAAATTGAAAATGTTGCAGGCTCGGTTTGATTGAGCCTGTTCATGGACGGTGCTGGAAAGTGCAAGTTACCGTCCACCCCCTAGCACCGGCTTAAGCAGAATTCAACATTTAAAACATGAAAAAATAGTAAAAATTTTTTGAATTTAACAAACACCCGCAGATGTGTCATACGGCGGTTATCATGGAACCCTTCAATGTGACAATCCGTGCCATTCCATGAAAAGCGGCGTATGTCCCCATGTATAAAAAGCGTGTTGTCCGAAAACGAGAAACAATGGGCCCGGAACTAAATAAAATGGAACTTTAGAAAAGGGGATCAGAGGTTTATCGAATTCGTTGGTTCCAGAAACGGATTTCTAGAGTGATTAAAAATTAAAAGCTTTTATGCCCCTCCTTGCATCAAAACGGACATTTCAACAGCCCCTTCAATTAGAAA